>NC_142370.1:2325370-2642870 GCF_059441005.1 Hippichthys cyanospilos | reverse complement strand
GCCATTTCACTCTGGTGCTGATGGGAGCCTGCTAAAAATACCAGAATCACTCCAAGTGAGTATGGACTTAGCAGTCAAAATGTCATTTTTGCTCATTTCAAACTGAATTTGTTCCAATTTTTTGCCATTGGGATTTTCAAAATTTATTTGACAGCTAGCGCGGTATAGTAGGAGGTGAGGAAAGCAGAGCCTTTTGTCATTTAAACATGTAGGAAACATTGACATCTAAAGATCATTTGGATAATTATTGTTTGTCACACATGAGCCACCGTACCTGGTGACATATGCTATTGCTAAAGCTAACCACCAGGGTTTAGAGGCAGACGTTAGTACTGGTTTGCACACTGTACTACCAACACACAGTCACTTCCTGCGTGTGCTGCAGTCACTTAATAAAACAAGTGCTGCGCCCATAAAGTGTGATCTTTGACTCAAACACCGAAACGGACAGGTTTCTACAACATCTAAAGGCTTTTAAGGTGGAATTGAAAGCTGAAAACTCGGGATTGCGCCCACGAAGCCAGCTTCATCGTCGTGGCATTCTACTCTATAAATTTAGGATGCTGATAGTGCTGCTCCCCTCTTGCTGGATTTTCTCCCTTGCCATTTCTTAAGCTTAATGAAGTCTTAACCTTGCATTTGCCCCCTGGTGGTACGATGACTGAAAATGCTTGATTTGACATGTATGGTAGCCAGCTTTTAAAACGTTAATATTGCCGAAGATAAGCTTAATTAATTGTGGCAGCCAATATCGTGAAGTTGGCATGGATTAGTTGTGCGTGTGTGTGCCAATAGGTGTGCAAGCAATACATATATATATATATATATATATATATATATATATATATATATATATATATATATATATATATATATATATATATATATATATATATATATATATATATATATATATATATATTTATAACATACTGTAATACAATTATTCCATCATAAAGATATAATAAAGGTTGAAAAAAACTTGAATCGGAACTCTGGCTATCACTGACACAAAGACAGACAAAAGGTGGATGCAATTTTGCTCAACTGCTGATTCTAAAGTCAACAGTCGTAACAAGCTTCATGAAAAACAGCTGTTGGAAAATGCAACTCTAATCTTATGATGAATTACCCTATTTCCCCAAATATAAGATACTTTTTTTTCCCAAAAAATGAAGGTCAAAAGTATCGGTGTGTCGTTTTTTCCCCCCACACCATTCAAGGAAGATTGATTCAGCCACCTTGATGAGTTTTGACACACAACATTTTAATATCGCCCATACTCCTACTTACAATAATTACCGTAATGGGACGAGTAGAAGGGCGGACATCATTTGGCTGTTAGCAGCAAGTGCCTGTTGTAGCTAACAGCAGCTGGTGTTCGCTGAGGTTGTTATGGCAATATTTTCAATGAAAGAAGCGAGCAGACTGAACCAAGGTCCGAGTCCATCTTTTTTCACACGCTGGAATTTTACAATAACTGAAAAGTTAATGATGTTGTCATTTGATTCAATTAAGAGTGCACTGGTCAGATAAGACGGAAAGGTATTCAATTTGACTTATTCATTGTGGTATCATAAACCTAGTAAAACATGGATGCTGTGCAACTTTGGGTATTTATGTTGCGATCAAAAGGACAAACAACTGCTTTGAGGGCAAAACCTGTGGTCAATGCTGGACGATGGATTTGGTTAGGAGATGCATCCCAATACCGATGCCATTGCTTGAATGTTCCCAGGTATCACTCTTCCGTCCCTCACATCCGCAGTATATTTCGGGACCTTCCTGGGACTGGTGTGGTGGTGGGCCATGGGCCGCTCCATCAGCCTGCTGCTCTTCACTTGCCTGTGCGTGATGATGAGCATTTTCAGTGGAGGACACCTCCTAGTGCTCTATGTCTACCAGCTTCCCCTGCCACAGCAGCTGGTGCCGCCCAACGACGTCTACGCCAGGTATCCATCCCTGCTGTCTGCCAGCGTGCTCAGCTTGCCTCGCATTGATCCTTTTCGCGTCTCAGGTTGTTTGGAATGACAGGAGTGATCCGGACCGACGGTTCAGAGCCGCATGCGCTCCACCTGCAGCCCGAAGTCAGCTGGCCCGACTTGGTCAACCCTTTTGTTCTGCTGCTGCTCTATTACACCCTGGTTACGCTGCTGCTCAAATGGGTGCAGATTGCAGAGGAGGTTGGTCTTAGTGTTGCTTGCCCAAGTGAAATCAATGAACTCCACATTTCTAGCAGGGAACCTTCAGAACAGTGTGAAAAACTTGTGGGTGTCTTGGGAAGTCACAATTCTTATTGGCTCAAGTGTCAACATTACAATTACTGTGATTTTACAGTACATTACAAGCGATTTAGGCAAGGTATCCTTTATTGTCATTTCCTGCAGTACAACGAAACAAAATTTTGAATTAACCAGCTTGAACCGTCCAAGATACATTCAACACAGTTACTGACAGGGAAAGACAAGATGATGTGGCCGGACAGTATTCGCCACAGTGCAGTGCTCCGCAATAGCATGAAACTTGTTACATGAGGAAAAGAATGGGGGAGATAACAAAAAGCACCCCAAAATGAAGTCCATGGCAAAAGTCCAAGGACAACAACAAATCTCACACAACAAAAAATGGAGGTGGGGAGGTGGGGGCCAGCTGGAGCAGCCTGTTGTCCCAGCGCATACACAGCATAGTCCCATCACAATGGTGGAGATTAGGACCAGTGTGCTTTGACACTGAAAAGTAGGAGAGTGTGCCTTTTGAAGTCCGTGAATGCATGTGTATAAGAGTGCCCTTGAGCTGGCTATCCAGTCCAACCAACATTCTTAAGGCCACCAGATATGGGGAAGAGAGGAAAGATTGTCAAATCTCGACAATTTCTTGTCCTTTGGGGGGGAGTGCCCAGATGGCAGTTGTTTTGGGAGCACGGCGATAGAGTATGATCGAGCTTGAGTCCGTAGCATGAGAATGGGTTTTAATCATTTTAACTTGCCAATTTAGCAATAAATCCTTCGATGCCAGCCTCCAACTTCCTCATGATGACAGCAGTTTTACTCAAGGATTTGAGGATCACGTCAAGTTTGCGGTTCAGATGCCTTTTAGCATGAATGAGCATTGATTACTAGCCCAACCCAACAGGGCAGGTGGCCTCTTCTCCAACCCGGCTGCGCTCGTCAGGCCATTTTTTGTCTGACAAACTGAAAGTAATAAACGCATTTCCATCTCGTATACTGTACTGTCCATATCCAATCTTTGGTTTGCTGCTGCTGCACTCATCTTTGCTATAGTAGAAATTAATTGGAGGAAATAAACAATTTACCCCAGAGTTTTCTCCTCTGATCTTGCAGAGCTTTTGGAGAATATGGGGGGAAAAAAAACACAAATTTCAGGCTAAAAATGTTTTGTAATGCAATGCATTGCTCTCATTTGTATCGAGTTGAATATTAGCACTAGATGTGTTTACTTTTTTTAGGATAATGTTGACAGTGATGAGAGTCCACAGTACACCCCAGATGATCCGCCGAGCTTCTCCAGAGTTGTGTACATCTCAGGAGATAAACATGATGTAAATAACGCACACCTTACATCGTCATCATCATTTAGTTACTGCATGTGTTTTGTTTTTCATACCACTGCTTTTCATGCATACTTACTGAAATAAGAAAAATTGGTGCTGCTCATCAGGTAATTATCGTCATGAAAAAATAAAACTAAAGGTAAATCTAAACAAGACAAGTGGAGTATTATTTTTTATTTGTTTTTTTTTTTTAATAGACATTCATGTCAGATTCAGTCAACCTATAACAATTAATAAACAAAATACAAGGATTGAGACAAGAGACTTGCGCTCGTTTTACTCGTGAAGAGTACCGACAGAGATGTGCGCAATCACAGATCTCCTGCCATTTTGATACACATCCTGTCCAGCCTTCTTTTAATTCATTCGGATTGGCCCTAGCTCACAGGTGTCAAACTCAAGTCCTGGGGGCCAAATCCGGCCCGCCACATCTCTTTGTCTGGCCCGTGGGTGATATATATCACACCATTAAGAGCATCGTTGTGAAACTTTAAGGCTCGGGGGCCAGACCCGGCCCGCCACATAGTTTTATGTGGACCGCAAAATGCCAATCAAGACTTCTAGTTTCTTGCTAGCATACCAAATATGCAATTTGTCTTCAACCTTTACAGATTTTTTTGCTACCACTACCCCTTTTGAAAAGTTTTTAGCAGCCTCTGATTTCAAAATTTGTTAATGCGTGACGAGTCAAATGAGTTTGACAATCATGCCTTAAATACAAAGCAATTATAGCCCTGAAGGGTTAGGGGAGACATATGGGAGCAACGATACAATCAGCTTGTTAATAGTGAGGGATGTAGTAGCGAGTCTTCACACTATCAGTCCATGTAATCAATGCTATCTTTTTTACCAGGAACATGACGACCGACCCCATACAGTTCCACCCTGTGCTTAGGTCATGGTGCTTGCTGGTGTGATCTCTTCCCTCAATCCTCACAAACAACTACAACGGAAAATATCCATGTCTAATTATCTACTAGCATACATATTGCAAAAAACAAATATGGGATTACCTATATAGATTTATTCTAACAGTTTTCCAAAAACCCACATGTGGAAAGGCCGTACGAATAATGGACGGGATGAGTTTTCCCAAACTGATTTCAAACTGTTTTTGCCTCATTTCAGCTTCTGAGCAGCACGGACGAGGAAACGTATCTACCTGATGAGGTGCCGATATTTGAATTTGTGTGCGCACAAACACTCCTTGCATGTCCTAATTGGCTTTGTTTTGCGTTCTCTTTGCAAAGCCCATGATCTTAATGAGGGCCAATTCGTGGCAAGGTGTCTACGGAGAGGATGAAGGAAGCCTTTTGGGGGGTGCCGGCTATACCAACTGTTACCCTCTCACCCCCTCGCATTATGAGGGCCAAGATTGGCTAACGCTTGGTACAGGCACTCGTGTAGCTTCAAAGGATGTTTACAAAAAGTGCCCAAAATATCTGCTGACATGGCCTCCCTTCTGCTGGGAACAGAGAGCCGAGGGGGAACGGAGGGGACCATCCGGTCCTCGGCGAGTCTGGCGGAAAGCTCTCCTCCGGACTCAGGCCCAAGCGCTCTGGTCATCTTCGCTAGACTGGTCCAAAAGCACAGCTATGTTAGCGGCCTCATCATCATGATGGTAGGAAGAAATTGACAAATATAGATTTCTAATTGAGTGGATGAACCTTGAATAATCTAAGTGCTCCCAAATGTCCAAAGGAGTAAATCCCACACACATTTTTTTTTTATGTCTTCTAATGATGCCTGAGCAGGAAATTGAATGCTTGCCTCTATTTATGTAAGCAAGCAGTGCACACAAACTAGTAAAAATGTCATCCTGACATTGCTTTCTGCTCAGGCCTTTCTGTGTGGAGTTTGCATGTTCTCCCTGGGCCTGTGTACATTTTTCCAAGCACATTCTCAAATCATGCACGATAAGCTTTAATGGACACTCGGAACTGCCCTCAGGTGTGTTTTTCAGTGCAAATGGCTTTTTGGGCAGAGTGCTTCTCAATTATTACAAGTAAAGGCCCCCACCCCCAAATGAGAAAACATTATCTATAAAAAAAAAAAAATAGTATAACTACAATTATAACTAAAATCGTATCCTGTTTAACATGAACAGCAGTAAAATAGCAGTGTAAGTAAGCCCCCTATTCCATCCCCCACCCATCCTTCCGGCAGTGAGAAGCTTCGGTCGGATGGCTCATAAGCTTCCCGGACAGATGGCTCATCCCGACAAATTATTTTTTGCGTTTGCTTGGAAGGTGTGGAGCATCACCTACAACAACTGGCTGACCTTCGCCCTGCTAGTCTGGTCCTGCCTCATTTGGATGACGCGGGAGAGGCGACGCTACGCCATGATGTCAGCACCCTTCTTGGCGGCATATGGCACTGTCCTGCTGCTTCTGGGCTTCGTCAGTGGCTTGCGCCTAAGCCGGTCTGAGCTGTACCCCGGCCTGCCACTTGCTGTCATCGCGGACTTTGACCTGAATAGTTATCACCCTGCGCCTTGCGTCCACCTAGCATCAAAGGTAATGGAAAGATCAAGTGGCTCTAGTTTAATTGAAAGTTTCTTTTACATGTGTCCTGATGGTGTGGGACCATGCCATATTTCCAAATTGCCCCCACCCCCTATAAATCCTCATCTCCAGCTCCGGTCCTGTAGTCAGGGCACGCATCCGTCTTTTTGACAGCAATCTTACATACATTAAGAGCTGATTGTTTGCAATGTGAATGTTCAATTTATTCGTACATTATTTGATTAAATTGGACTGGCAGGCTTATGATCTGTGACTCCAAATCCATATATAGTTTGAATATCATTCATATAAATTATAAATTGGTCAGTCACATTGCGTCAGATCCAGAGGAAATTAATGAAGCTTTTGTGCAATTGTATTTGGACCTGTATGCCTCGAGATCGCCACCGGCGGCGGCGCATGAGATGCTTCAAAACATTCAATTGAGCCCTATCGCGGTGACTGCTGTGCAAGAAGCTATTAAATCTCTTAGTGCGGGCAAATCACCTGGCCCAAACAGCCTCACGGCTGAATATTATAAAGCCAACGCAGACCTCATAGCGCCAATGATGGAGAGAATGTGTAACGAAGACTTTTTGAGTTGTCAACTCACCAGGACGCTGTCTGAAGCCACAATCTTTCTGAAATTGAAAAAATATAAGGATCCATTGTCATGTGGTAGCTATAGACCTATTTCTCTTTTGAATGTAGACTTAAAAGTTCTCGCCAAAGATCTGGCTTCTGTGTGAAGGAAATCATTAATTAGGTTGTTATCATTATGTGCTTATTTCTTGTCTAGAATAATGCGCATTGCTATCCATGTGTGCAGTCCTACTTCATCTCGCCCCAGTCCTTAGATAAAGCTGTTGACGCTGGAAAGTGTGAGCTTGGGACCTTGGCCCAGCTGTTGGTGGCGCCTGACCGGCTCTTTTTGTTATGTCTTGTAATGTGCAATGCTTTGCTGAATGAATAAAAACCAGGCAGGGGCGCTTGAGCGTTGAATTAGTGCTGGGGAATGCACGAGTTCGTTTGCCCAAGCTTTTTCCCTCTACCATGGTATAGAAAAGTCAATCTTGGCTGGTCTGAGTTACTCTTTTTGCTGCTTATCAGCTAGGCTTGTCCTAGTCTTCTTTTAGAGATTTCTCTGACATTCTACTACAACGTGCTAGCTCATATAATTTCCATAAACCAAACTGGATTCATGTCTGGATGGCATTCTTATCATACCTCTCGGCTTCTTTTGAATATTGTACATACAGCAGGCGCAAGTGTTGAGTGGAACTTTCTCTATGGAGTGATGAACAGCTTTTGGTTGGGTGAGGATTTTGTTCATTGGGTTAGACTACTGTATTTAGCTGTGTCGGCCTCGGTCCGCTCAAACAACACTTTGTTTTTCCATTCCCGCGAGGAAGAGATATCAAACAGGACTGCCCTCTCTCACCCTTGCTGTTCGCTTTTGCCATCGAGCCACTTGCAATTTGGCTGCGTTCCGTGGAAAGAATTCAAGGTGTCAAGAGGTTAGGCGTAACACACAAGGTTTCTCTATATGCTGATGACTTGCTTTTGTACATTTCAGATTCCTTGAGGTCATTCCCGATACTCTTGACATACTGGATCAATATGGCAAGTTCTCTGGCTATAAGCTGAACCTTCAAAAGAGCAAACTTTTACCCCTTAATCCTTCGGACAGGATATTTCCTTGGTTGGGGACATCTTTTAGATGAATGGAGACATGGTTTCGATACCTCGGAATTTTTGTCCCTCTATGTCTGAAATGGTTAGCCAGAACTTTCTGTCTTTGTTGGATGGCACAGTGAAGGACTTTGAACGATGGTCTTCTTTACCCCTATCTCTTGCTGGATCTGTGGTGACTACATGGAGTCATTCATCAACATATCAAACACCAATTTAAGGACTACACAACCAAAACCGGGATAATAGCAAAATCCAAAAAAAAAAAAGACACGCCTCTCTCCGCCAAGACAGTGAAGGAAAGAACGATTAAAATGGCAGGCAACACCGATCAACAAATCAAGGACATTAATTCAGCGCCAGCATACTCAATTGCCAGTGATGTGATCGATATTGAATAGACTGCGCGTTTATGCAGGTATGTGGCTGATGTTTCATTTTTATAGATGCAGGCTATGTTTTATTGCACTCTATTGCCCAGATAAGGGCCACCTTATGTTCCATTTTGTTTTTTTTGAATCCTGATGAATAAAATCTTCTAAAATCCGCTTTATTTAATTTAATCAAAACAATGAAACATAATTCATTAAAATTGTAATTAAGTTAAACTTGAGGCGGCATCGCACAACGGAGTAGTCATGTGGCGTGTCAGGATGCACTGCAGGAAAAATAAACATTTAATCATGAAGCCTCATTATGTATTCGTAGTTAATCATTTTGATAGTTGGCTAATATAGCTATTATAGATACATACAGCATGTGTTGCCTTCATTACAAGGCTTTTATTTTTTTGCGGCTCCAGACATATTTGTTTTTTGTTTTTTTTGGTCCAATATGGCGCTTTCAACATTTTGGGTTACCGACCCCTGGTTTAAATATTTTACAAATGTCTTTTTTTTACATTGTAGCTGGTAGTCCGTGTTATGAAGGAGGCATAATGGCAACTTTGGTGTTTCGACGACGTTTTGTCTGAGAGGTATTGATCGCGAAAGTCCGAATCTGCCAATATCTTGCCAACTTTACCGAAGTCAAAGGTGGCATGGCGTGTGTCGAAGTGACGCTTTACATTCCACCGTTTCATCGATGCAATTTTGTCATTGCAAATTAAACATACTGCAGAACCCGCTCTCTCCACAAAGGCGAATTCTTCGGTCCATTCATTTTGAAATGTGCGATAATCGTCATCTTTTTTTGTTTTCGCCATCTTCTTTTCGAAGGTTTAGCTTTGAGCTAATGACCGAGCAGTTGACTCAAAAGGGGACGTTTACCTGTTTACCCAGCAACGGCCAACAGAGGCCAGTATTCTCCAATTAAAAATAATGAACAATTGCTCCTACAGCCCTGAACAGGATCGATAGGTTAACACAAGTGAGAATTATTTTGTTTTATGTGCGAGCCAGATGCAATCATCAAAAGAGCCACATCTGGCTCGCGAGCCATAGGTTCCCGACCCCTGCTCTAACCCAAGATTACAAGCATGAAACGAGCGTAACCAAAGGGATATAAAATGACACGAAGTGAATATATATATATATATATATATATATATATATATATATATATATATATATATATATATATATTTTTTTTTTTTTTTTTTTTTTTTTTGGGCCTCTCTGGAGCGTGTAAGTTTACTTTAGTTTGGGTCATGCGGAGTACATACTATGTGATGTCATTGATTAGGTTTATGCTAGGGTATGTGAATATATGCAATCTTAGCCAATGTAAATTTGATGTTTATTTATATATATATATATATATATATATATATATATATATATATATATATATATATATATATATATATATATATATTGATGTTTATATATGTGTGCATATATATATATATATGTATATATATATATATATATATATATATATATATATATATATATATATATATTGATGTTTATATATGTGTGCATATATATATATATATATATATATATATATATATATATATATATATATAATTAGGATAATGATGTCAGGTTATACTAGGCCAGCTGAGAACGCCTTGCTGGTCCATAGAGCCCATCATTGATCATCGTTGTGTCGCTCACTATGTGCGCAGGTTTTCTACAGCTTCAGCTTCTGGTTGATGTTTCGTCAGCAGCTGAAGGAAAGACAAGAAGAGCAGAAGCTGAAATCCAAATCACTCGACGAAGTCAAAGTTGCTCCATGTAATTCCAGGTTTGATGTCAGTTGAAGACTGTCAAAAGTTTTGATTTCTTGGCCTTTGTCTTTTTTGGTTTTCCCTGGTGCAGCCGAGGAAAACCAGCCATCACCGGTTGTGGCTATGCTGATCGCCGGACTGAAAGGGGTACTGGTAAAATACTGGATCCTCTTCTGCTGCTCCATGTTCTTTGTGGTCAGCTTCTCTGGAACGGTAAGCATTCAGGAAGTAACTCCGTCGCCAAACGTTAAACGCAAACAACACCAGTTTGCTAGACACTGCCGAGCAGCAATGCCAAGACCAAGTCATCCATTTTCACTCCTGCAGTGCCGCAGCCCTCCCTGTCGCAGATGTACCAGCCTACACACTTTTACAAACTGACACTCACAGTTATCGTCTGCGGGTCGCGAAAATAGTTGTTCACCTTGTGCTTATAGTTGTGTGGAACAAACGCCAAAGTAATATGGACTTTGTATTGTTTGCACAGGTGGTTGTCTACAAGATTCTTTACATTGTGCTGTTCCTCTCCTTCGTTGTCCTGTACCAGGTCTGTCAACCAACCCTCAACGTGTGCTTGTTGTTTCTTCAATTAGCTGCTGTAAAAGTCATGTTGAGAAGGTCTCAGCTTCTCCTGAGGTCTCAAAGATGCCCTCTCTATTGATTTGCAGTCATAATTACAGACATCAGCTTTTTTTAATTGCCTTTTTGCTGGTTTTCCTGGTCCTTCTTGTATTTTTGCTGAACTTTTAAAGACGTGCTGCTGCACACTTACATACAAAGGCCTAATGGCTGCAAAGGTGCCTGGACCATTAATTCTCTGTTTACGTGTCGTCAGCAAGCCTGTGCTCTATTTGCATTCAGGAGTAAGGATGGCCATTTTACCTGAGATGAACAAGAATGTGTGTGAGACATTATTGATTTGTTGACCATTTACCATTATTTCTCCCTCATCAAATTCACAAGGCTGCTGTGAAAAAGTCAGTCGGAAATGTTGATCGATTCTTGTTAAAAATGCGTCAACGGAAAAATGACTGCAGATGAAGTCAAACAGTAACATCAAACATCCCATAGGCCAGGCAAGCTCACCTGCCTTGCAGTACGTTTCCTATTTTTAAGAAGTGGGCACTTGGTCGGCACTGACGGACTGTACGTAAGTCCGTCACTGACGGATGCCCGTTTTGCCCACGGAATGACGGATGACGGCAATGCTAAAATAAAGGGCGAATCAAAAATGTCAGAAGTACAATTTTCATCGGTCATTGTAATTGTCAATCGTCATGGGTCAGCCTGCCAGACCCCTTTTTCCTTCTTGAAATATACTTCAATTAACTAGCATGATTATCTGCTATATTGCTACGTCTTTATAGAAGAAAGTGCAATCAGCATACAGTCAGTGTCAGCATACAGTCAATGTCACCATAGTCACTTTACCGCACCACCAAGCAGTGGAGATATGTGTTCAGTAATGTGTTCAGTTAAGTGAATTAACTGGGTTGGTTCAGTTCACTACTTGTCATTCACAGCTAAAACAAAGTTGATATTACCAGAGATTTATTTGTACTTGCTCCCTTTATCTGTCTTTGTTTCAAATTGCTGGTTAGAGCATTCTGGGAATGCAAAACAAATATGCATTCTTTCTCTGATTGACTGTTGGCCTCGAAATGCAAGATAGACATTTTTTAAGATACAAGTTTTATAATTCCCTAATTACAATAAATAAGCCTTGTTTTTAATAAATTCAACCTCAGCAATACTTTGTGTTAAGTGTAGTGTGTGACAGATGAAATTTAGACATGTTAATGACTGTCTTCTATAGTTGTAGGACAGGCAGTTATAAATATAATTTGAAGCAGTGGTCCCCAACCTTCACTATGTATGTAATATCAACAGCGGCCAGAGGCGGTGCCAAAAAAAACAAAACAAAGATCAAGCAAAACATATGAACTGTTAAAATAAATCATCTCCAAAACATTATTTCGGGTGCAGCCCACGCGGCCCGGTACCATTTGATCCACGGACCGGTACCAGTCCGCTGGTTGGGGACCACTGATTTAAAGCATGATAATCCCATCCAGTGGACAGGATTGCTAATTGTACTCCTGTCCCCTGCATTTTTCTAATGTGGAATATTAAACATGACGGTATTTATAGGATTGGGTTAAACCCTTTAGCTGTTTTTTTTTTTTGTGTTACACTTACTCTCTATTGCGTTTCAATTGCACTGTAACTGTTGAACTGCAGACATTTTGTTAACTTTAAGTGTTAAGTACTAAAACAGAAAAAATAATTAGTGTGAGTACAGACAGCAGAACAGTAGTTCATCGCCTGACAAATTAGAAACCAGAAAAAAAAAAAAGTATCCTTCTAGTGGTGACCTAAGGCTGGGCAAAAATACAGCAATGACTGACAGACAGATGATTAAAATTTCGTCTCATTTGAAAAAAATGACGGACCAAGGATGACTGAAAGGGGACAGAGCTCTGATGAATCTCAGACCAGCAAAAAAAAAAATGTAAATTGGCCACCTATGCTATCATTTGGTCTGACTAAAAACGATCCCATACTTTTCGTCGGAAGGCCAAGGTGGGCCTGAATCGATCTGGTTGTATTCAAATAGCAAGTTTGCAACCTAAAAGTTGGATTTGTATAAATTTGATTGAACATCGCGGGAGAGTCTGAAACACGCAGTCTGGATCTGTCCAAGCAATGAAGTTGCTTCGCCGACCTTTACACAATCTTACGTCTTTATTGACCCTGTCCGTGTCTATAATTCACTGCGGTTGTTTTTGCTGACCGTGAACCATGGCAATAGTGGTTCTTACAGTATGAAACTATGCATTCAATATAATGCTGATCCAATCGTCATACAATCATTAGCAATGGCAATTGCCTTTCCTTGTACGGTGTACCACGCCATAGGACATTTATCCGTTCTGGTGTTGGGATCGCAAGGCAAAATTGTGGGCAAAAGAACCCTATGGTAATCAGCTAATGTGTGCAAAACCCCAGGTAAAAACGTCAACATTTTTATACATATAAAAACATTTGTAACAAAATAGTAAAATAAGTACTACTTATATCTAATTTACATGTATATAATCAAATAACATAAATAAAACGTGTATGAAGGAAAAATGAAATTGTATTTATTTGTTTACTTTTTTTTTTTTTACCTTTGGAGTGATGTGACTTGATGCCATAACTTGGGGGTCCGCTGTACTGTAAATGACCTGTAAATCACTGTTTGCGAGAAGCTATACACAAAAAAGGAGAAAAGACATTCTTTTCCTCCTCATGCATGAGGATAACAGAGAAGGACTGCATGAGTCCAATTCTACTGGGCTCTAAAGCAGCCTATCTGAACCTCATTCAGAAATCTCTAATTACATAAAAGTTCCTGCCTTAGAAAGAATAAAAACACGGCCAGAACCCAGTGTACGTGTCCTGGCATGTGTGTGTGTGTGTGTGTGTGTGTGTGTGTGTGTGTGTGTGTGTGTGTGTGTGTGTGTGCGTGTGCGTGTGTGTGTGTGTGTATGATTAGTGCATGTGTGGCAAAGTAGACATTCCACGTTATGATATCTTGCTGCGTTTCTATCATGGAGGTTCGTTTTGACCTGTGGCGCCGCTACTTGAAGATGTTCTGGGCAGTGGTGGTGGGCTACTCCATGCTGGTGCTGATCGCCATCTACATGTACCAGTTCCAAAGCGTGTCCGCGCTCTTGCGCCAGATCTTGGGGATGTCGGAGGACGGGTGAGTGGCGTGGACGGCCGGCAACTCTGCTCCGACTTTTCACCGCCTCCTTTCCTTACTTAGTCTTCGAGATCTTGGCTTGGAACGCTTCGACACGGTGGAGCTTTTCGCCCGCATCCTGCTTCCTGCGGCATTCCTACTGGCTTGCATTCTTCAGCTACATTACTTCAACTCTGACTTCTTGACCCTCACTGATATTGACAACGTTCGCGTCAGACAGCTTTCCAGGTGAGATGGAAGACAAGCTGCAAATTGAGACATCAAATATTTTTGACCAGGAGTCGGCAACCCGCGGCTCTCGAGCCGCATGCGGCTCTTTAGCGAGGTCCTAGTGGCTCCCTGGAGCTTTTTCAAAATGATTGGAAATGGAAAAAGATGGGGGAGAAAAATATTTTTTTCATTTTAATGTGCTCTCTGTAGGGGGACAAACATGACAAAAACATTCTTAACATTTTCCAATGCTGTAAAAATGTGTAAACTAAATATTACATTTCAACATTTCTGTCAACGAAGAATTACGTCATAGCCTGAGACACGCGTTTCTGTTAGCAGGGCAGGATGCTAGGCAAGTGGCCGTTGTAAACAAACCGGCGGCCATGAGCCATGGATCCCAAAGGGAAAAAGAGAAAAATAGGTGAGGAGAACAGAGGATTCAACATTTCTTGGACCGAATCATTTGCATTCGTTGCCAATGCAGAAGGATTGCCTGAATGTTTGCTCTGTAGCGACAAGTTGTCAAATAACAAAAATAGCAATGTGGAACGACATTTTCAGGGAAGGCGTTCTACATTTACAGCCGAGTACCCAGTTGGCAATGAGAGAAAAAGTGTGATTGCATTACCTCTGCAGAAATTAGAGTTTACAGTTGGTGACTACATGGAGTCATTCATCAACATGTTAGAACACCAATTTAAGGACTTCATAAACAAAACCGGGATAATACAAAAAAAAAAGACACACCTCTCTCCGCCAAGACAGTGAAGGAAAGAACGATTAAAATGGCAGGCAACACTGATCAACAAATCAAGGACATTAATTCAGCGCCAGCATACGCAATTGCCAGTGATGTGATCGATATTGAACAGACTGCGTGTTTATGCAGGTATGTGGCTGATGTTTTATTTTTATAGATGCAGGCTACGTTTTATTGCACTCTATTGCCCAGATAAGGGCCACCTTATGCATGTTCCATTTTGTTTTTTTTCGAATCCTCATGAATAAAATCTTCTAAAATCCGCTTTATTTAATTTAATCAAAGCAATGAAACATAAGTCATTAATATTGTAATTTAGTTCAACTTGAGGCGGCATCGCACAACAGAGTAGTCATGTGGTGTGTCAGGATGCACTGCAGGAGAAATAAACATTTAATCATGAAGCCTCATTATGTATTCGTAGTTAATCATTTTGATAGTTGGCATGTGTTGCCTTCATTACAAGGCTTTTATTTTTTGCTGCTCCAGACATATTTGTTTTTTGTTTATTTTTTGGTCCAATATGGCTCTTTCAACATTTTGAGTTGCCTACCCCTGTTCTAGACCATTGGAGGCTGCTTGAGGTGATCAGCCCAACAAATGGTGCTCTGGTGAAAAAGTTGCTTGCATTTATGTCGATAGGATTGAATGTAGAAAGTCATGTGACCCATAGCTCATTGGTTGTCCCCAACCTTTATAAATAATGCTGGAAGATAAAAATGATGAATTGCGATACGAAGTGACGCAATAGGCGTATTGCGATACAACATTTAGTTTCCAATATATCGCGTATTGGTTTTTAAACGCCTTATTTTTGTAATGAGTGGCTTTTGTATCATGATTTTTGTCATATTATGTAATCATGTTTTACATATAAATAATTCCAGGCACTTCAAAAGCAGCATATGAAATGTTACAATACATGACCTTACGGGAAAGCAAAAGTGGCGGCAGAGGAGGAGGGTAAACATCAGAAAAATAAAACTGTATGATACAAAGATAGAATTTAATTAAGTTGTGCCGTTGTAGTCAAATTCTGGGCTTCCTTCTCCTGTTCAGCTCATCCGTAGTATCCCCCTGGTCCAGATAAGCGCAATAACATCCGACTGTAAACCTCCTAAACGAGCAGCCATGTTAACGGGCAGTAGAATCTCATGTTGGGCTTAATTAAAATGAATTAATTTAATTCAAGATTTTGTTTGATTTAGTTTTGTTTATTTTATATGCTATGTCATTTCTGTAATATGCGGGGGAAAAAAATGTTCAGAAGTAACCGTATCTCGAAGTTTTACTGTATTTGATAAATTTCGTTTTTTTTTTTTTTTCACCAACGCAAGTGACATCACACATCTGTTTGGTTTAGAGTTGAAGAGCAAAAATGGCAGAAAAACAAGAGTAACAAGTGGTGCGCAATAATAATACAATATTCGTGTCACAGTCGTGCTACTTGAAAGCGTATTCTCAAGTGCTGGAGCCATATTAACACAGTCGAGGGTGTTCTTGAAATCAGAATTTTTTTTTTTTAATTTGAAGAAATTTTGTGTGCTCATAGATGTCAGTGGTGTTTGGCTTCTGAAAAAGAATAACATTTGTCTAGTCCAGGGGTCGGCAACCCAAAATGTTGGACAAATTGGACCAAAAAAACAAAACAAAAAAAACTGAAAACAAATATGTCTGGAGCCAAAAAAAATATCCCTAAGTGTCATTCCAAATATATACTGACAAAAATCAGATATCACTTTATAAAAACAGGCACTTTGTTCCTAAATATGTGCCTATGACAGGATTGTGTTTTACCCATTTAATGTGACTTCGGTTTTCGGACGTCGCTGGTCAGCTTCTCAACATTGGGCATGTAAAATGTAACTTTAATCTTGACACAGGACTGTAAACTAAGTAATGTAATCGCACATTTTCTCTCGCGTCCAACTGGTTACTCGGCTGCAAATATAGCATGCCTTCCCTGAAAATGCCTTTCCACATTGCTCTTTTTGTTATTTGACAACTTCTCGCTGCAGAGCAAGCATTCAGGCAATTGTTCCGCATTGGCAACAAACGCAAATGATTCGGTCCAAGAAACGTTGAATCCTCTGTTCTCCTCAGTTATTTCTCTCTTTTTCCCTTTGGCCCATGGCTCATGGCCGCCGGTTTGTTTACAATGGCCAAATGCCTAGCATCCCGCCCCGCTAATAGAAACGCGTGTCGCAGGCTATGACATAATGCTTCGTTGACAGAAATGTTGAAATGTAATATTTATTCCACACATTTTTACAGCATTTCTGTCATGTTTTTCCTCATACAGAACCCATATTAAAACAAAAAAACTATTTCCCCCATCTTTTTCCATGTTCAAACATTTTTGAAATAGCTCCAGGGAGCCACTAGGATGGCGCTAAACAGCCGCATGCGGCTCGAGAGCCGTGGGTTGCCGCCCCCTGCTCTAGTCTAATAAATTCCTTTTTTTTCAGTCATTGTTGATATAGATTGCCACAGATTTTTTTTTTTTTTTTTTTTTTTTACAAACATTGCCCAACATATCACAATACGCCTTTGCTGTGTGGCAACATATATACACTTTTCAGACACAATACCCAGCACTGCTTGTAAAGTTTAGGCACCAAACAAAAACAATTGGGTATCTTGTGGAAGAGCGTTTCATCATTATGCCTTGACACTATGTCGCTGGCATTGCTAGTCCAACTACGACACATTACTTGTGAAGAGTACTTTTTTCTCGCAATTAAGGTGATATGGAAGAGTGAAGAATACTATTTGGTATAAAACATCAATGTGGGGGGCATCATAGTCAAGTAAGTCAAAAAGAAAAATCTATTTAATTACCTTTGTTTTTTTCATCCATTCTTTACCTAGAGAAGAAGAACTCAGAAGTTCAGTCAACATGATTTCTGACATGTAAGTCTACATCTCTCCTTGCATGTTTTAAGGTCAAATGACACGAGATTGATTTTGCACCAGGAACATAGAAAAACAAAAAAACTTTACACTGAATGTGTGTACAGTATTTTTCTTAATGACGAATGAACCCTAAAGTCTGTTTTTGTTGTTTTTTTTTCCATGGCCAAGTATTGAAAACAAACAGTAATTTTATCTCTCTCTCTCTTTTTCACTTTCTCAATTTCTTTCCAGTATTAAAGAAAACATTGCAAAAGTCCAGAATAGGTAAGCGGAATTTGAAAACTTTGAAAAGTTTAAACACTTTAAAGCATGAGTCTCCCTCGAAATGTCCACATTTGTAAGACCTTGAACTTTTTCAGTTTTGTACGTTTGTTTTGTTTTGTTTTTTTCTTATAGACTTGCAATGGAGAACATAAAAAGTGCAAGAAGCCAGGAGACTTTGGACATCCCAGAAGTGCACATGAGCTCAGAAGCAGGTGACGAGGAGAGGCTGGAAGAGGCACAAGAAGGTGACGCCTTTCGCTGGTGTGACCCCCCCCCCCCCTCGAATTCAATTCTTTCTCTTCCTCGCAGACACCATGGCCAGCAGCTGCGGGGACAAGTGGGTACTGATTGTGGACCGGGCTAGCCTGCTGATCATCCAGGCCATTTTGGGCCTCCACAAAGTTCAGGAACTCATCTGGAGACTAATGGAGCTCCACGGCTTCAAAGTGGTGTCTTCTGGCATCATCTGGGTGTCCCTCAAAGAGGTGGGCTTCAGATGGAGGCACAGCAATCCACAAGCGTTGGCATTTGCTTTCCTCGGCCCATCTCCACAGGTCTCGCTCATGAACTCGCTCTTCCTGGTGCTATGGGTCTTCGCCATCCCATTTCGACAGTTCCGGCCGGCAGCGTCCAGCGTTTCGGCCGTGTGGGCCTGCGTCACGGTGGTATGCAAGATGTTTTACCAGCTGAAGGTCATCAAACCCCTCGACTACTCCTCCAACTGCACATTAGTGAGTGCTCACATGCCTGACGTCAGATTATTTCACGCAACTCACGACAACTCAAATTTACTACACCGTTCATACGTGATGGCCCTCTTTATGCACAATGCCGTTCAAGTCATTTCGTAAATACTTTCCAAATTAGATGAAGGCTAAAAGAAAACATTAAAACAAACTACCATGAGCAAACGCAAATTTGCTCAATATTTCATATCCAATCATTTGAATCAGCTCTTTTGGAGAGAGAAACACGCAGGATAGCATCCCTGAGGGACGCAGTTTGACACCTTTGCCTATCCCTACGCTAGTGAGCTTGACCAGCATTTTTCATGTTTTTCTATCTCAGAATACGGTAGAATACAACTGGTCTGCCCCGGACGGCGGCGCGCAAACAAGGGGGAACACCATGGAACTGCTGAGGAGGTCCATCCTGTACACGCATCCCGTGGATCCCATCTATTGGTGTGGCGCTCTGCTCAAGTGCGAGGGCAGAATCCTTCCCTGTCTCAGAGTAGGACCCCCGCCCCCTCCGCCACTCCCACCCCCCTTGTGGCGAGCACTTCCCAAGCACATGTCTCTGTCCAGAATCATTTGATGGTGTTGGGCCTGCTGGCATTTGAGGCCACCGTCCATCGGCACCAGCTTTATTTCCGTCTCCATAACAAGCTGAAGGCGCCACCCTTGGGCGTCCTTTTCCATGGGGTTGGCAGGCGACACTTAGACGCTGGCCTTGGGCCCTGCCTCAAGTACTTTGTCAACTTCTTCTTCTACAAATTTGGCCTGGAGGTCTGCTTTCACTCCGTTTGCCCCCCCCCCCCCCCCCCCCCCCCCCCCGTCTTTTTGACACTGCTCCTCAACACCTCCTCCTTCTTCTGAATTCCTTAGGTGAGTCTCATTGTGGCGGTGAACGTGATCGGTCAGAGGATGGACTTCTATGCCTTGCTCCACTCGTGCGCTCTGATGGCAGTCGTGTCGCGGCGCCGCAGGAAAGCCATCGGGGAGGTGTGGCCCAAATACTGCTGCTTCACGGCAGGCCTCATAGTCCTGCAATACTGGGTCTGCATCGGCATTCCCCCTGCTCTCTGTGTCGGTATGCACAGAAAACAGAACATCTGCATGATGGAGAAGGCCCCACACGTGCGTGACAGCCTGTTTTTTTTTTCTTTTCTTTGCATGTCACATGCTGTTCAGATGAATTGTAATTTATGTCATATGTCTTTGTATTCCCCTTGAGATTACCCCTGGAGGACTGCAGCACAACCTTTGACCTCAAATGTTATCAAGTGGTTTTACATGCCTGATTTCGCCATGAGTCCCAATCCCTTATTCATATTCTGTGAGTATATTTAGCCGTTTACAAGTGTTTTCACCCAAACGGGTTTTGGTGTGATCCAGCACCCGCCAAATGAGAGTGAAAGAATTATCGAGCTGTCCAGACGAATTGATTCATCAACTACTAATGAATTATTGAGGGATTCCGCGATACTTTGGATCGTCCAGGAATTATTTGGAGCTGTTGTTTCACTTGAAATTGTTCAACCTCTGATTTCATTTGTTTTTGGCCTTCATGAAAGAAGGCAAAGAAGGCTTTGTCGAATCAAAATAAGACAGACGTCTGCTTTTTCTTTGAAAACCGGGACTATACGGGTGATGTGCTCTCATTGTTATTACTTTCTTTTTAATCACTGAACAATACCAAAAGTTGGTAAATTTACAGTAGTGGAGAAGAACTATTTTGCACTTCATGCAAACTGTATCCAACTAGTTGCTCAGCTCAGTAAACGGAATAACAAAAATCATAATCTAGTAACCGATGATTGACAACATTTGAAAGTGACAGCTCTGTACACGTTAGATGATCAAACCTACGTCCACAAAGACATTTCTTCGTCCTTGTGCGAGGCAGAGTAGATAGAACAACTTGCTTGGTTTTGTGTTTGCTTGAGGGTCTAAGGATCCGCTTTGTGTTCTTGATGATTTAAAATTAAATTCTCTCACACTTCCTGTGCGCAGACGACCACATCTTGCTGCTGTGCTCGTCGTTGCAGTGGCAGGTGTTTGAGGAGGAGAACCGGGCAGCCGTGCGACTGCTGGCCGGGGACAATGTAGAAATCAGCCGCAGTCTGGAGCCCGGCTCCTGCAACCGCTTCATACCCGTTGACAACTTCCTTCACTGCAGGTCCGCAACGGCTGCAAGTGAGTCGTTGTTCACCCGAGGTCTATCCTAATCTCCATGTCCCCAGGTCTTACCTGGATATGGTGAAGGTCTTTGTGTTCAGTTACTTCTTCTGGCTGGTGCTGTGCCTCATCTTCATCACGGGCACCACTCGCATCAACATCTTCTGCATGGGCTACCTGGTGGCTTGCTTCTACTTCATGTTGTTTGGGAGCAGCGTGCTGATGCGGCCCGTCAAACACATCCTGCGCCTGTGGGACTGGCTTATTGGATACACCTGCTTTGTCATTGCCATGAAGAACCTCCTCTCCGTGAGTCCGCCCGCCCCGCGCTCTCGGATACAGAAGGCCATTTGAATATGTGCGCCCTTGTTGCGGATCTAATTTGCGCTTCTCGTCAGCTTGGTTCCTGCGCCTACCTGGGCAGCCTGTTGAAGAACGGCTGCTGGCTCATTCAGGCCTTCAGCATGTTCTGCACCATCAAAGGCTACGATGTCCGTGAGTGTTGCGTCGCACTGTCTCATTTTAGAGATAAGGTGAACACGAAAGTCAATCTAACAGACTTCTTGGAATCTGATCACAAGTGACCGTAGATCTTATCATGTACGTCTAATCTGTGACTTCCACACGGAGGTTACTGAAAAGAACGTTCATCCATTTACAGTAACTTGTATGCCTGAAGCTTGTCACGTACGACCCTGACGAGCTGTCTGGTAAATGATGGGTATATGATTAAGCCGTTAGACTGTTGTTATTTTTTGGGGGTCTGTTTTGTAGCTGAACCAGACGACGAGTGCGAGCTGCCCGAGGGTGAGGCGGGCATCGTGTGGGACGCCATCTGTTTCGCCGTCCTTTTAGCGCAGAGGAGAGTCTTCCTCAGCTACTACTTCCTCTACGTGGTGGCTGACCTCAAGTCGGCCAAGATATTGGCCTCCAGGTCTGTCAAATCGCAGGCGGATTCAATTTGGGACTTCGGACCTGACCCAAAACACAGTAGCTAATACATGGCCGTCAATGCGATAGCTTTATCTGCCTTTTATTTTGAAGTCTTTTCTTGGTGCGTTGCTTGCTTTCCCCTTAGCTTGATACGTCCAAGTCTTCGGTAGCTGCTAGCAGTTAGAACGCATTCATTTTGCATTCTCACTAAATAAAAGGCCATTATGCATTAAACCAGTGGTGTCAAACATATGCCTAATGGGTTTAATACGGCCCGTGAGATGATTTTGTGAATTAAAACGGTGGTTCTCAAAGTGGGGTCCGTGGACCCCTGGGGGTCCTTGTCTGACTGCAAGGGGTCTGTGAAATCATTTGGAGTTAATAACTTGCATGTCCTGATAGCGAATGAGTTAACAATTATTTGATGCCAGGCCAGTAAAAATCTTTGACGTCTATAGCAGCCAACTCATTTAACCCCGAAGACATGTTTTTTTTACGTTTTCCAAGTCCAGACATTCAATCCCAGGTACTTATTTATTTTTCCTTTTTTTAAGGTTTTTGGAACATCTACCTGAAGTTGAACTTTTTTCATATTGTACCTGCCCTTTTAAACCCTGGACCATAAAAATATGTTGTAAAACCCAAACTTAACCTAACCCAAAAATATCTGCTGTTATGCCTCGTTGCTTATAGTACAGTGTGGCTTATCCATGACGAAAATTGTTTTTTTGCTCCATTTTTGATGCTGCGGCTTAAAGTCCAGAAAATACAATATGTTTTGAGCCTTAAATACGTATTTACTTTTTTTGTTGTTGTTACTTCAACAGCATCCAACATCAGGGTTGATCTTTTTCCAAAACTTCCTCTTACCTCTTAGGGGCGCTGAACTGTTTGAGGCCAAGGTTAAAAAGCAAGTTGCAGCCCGGCTGGAGCTGGAGAAGAAATCCGTGGAGACACTCAAGAAGCAGTAAGACACAGAATGGAAAGAATCTCTTTGGTTACCCGTAGCCAAAAACACCAGTGAATTTGCTCCCCTCACCTGAAAACGGTTTACAGACCAAAGAAATTGGGCTATACCTTGAGGGTACTTCATTATTTTATGCCGAAAAGGCACTAAAATATGAATTGTTCCTCTTGCTGACTATAGTATGCACAGGTGTCAAACATACGACCCGGATGGGTGTAATCAAGCCCATGTGGTGATTTTGTAACAAAGTTTAAAAATAAGCCAAATTTGTTCAAATAATAGTTATGTTGTATGTAGTAATTTGGACAGTACATAAAAGAATAATAAACCTGAAGTTGTTGTTTTAAAGTTGTGTAAATCAATACCGTGATTTTATAGGTCGGGCCCACTTGGGAAGATATTTTCCTCTATGCGTCCCGCAAGCTCAAACCACCACGGGTGTAAAAACATAGGGCCTGCGGGTTGGTTCTGGCTCGCAGACGAGTGTAATCCGGCCCGCGTAATGATTTTGTACCAATAAGCTTATAAATAAGCCAAATTTTTCAAATAATGAAATTATTGAAATGTTTTAGGATTAGAGTAATGTAGAGGATCTATGATTAGTGATGTACAGTGTTCCCTCTAAGCTGCGCGCATGCGCAATTGCGCACTGCTCGCATGTTCTCAGCGCACAAGAAAAACTATGCTGCGCATAAAATAAAATGCAATATAAACATATTAAGTGATATCTAATATTAGACCTTATCTTATCTGATTAATTAGACCAATAATATTGTTTTCTTTACCATTTTGCATCTTGACAGCGAGTGACAAGTGTCCAGCCAATGATAAGATACATTTCACTTACACTATTCATCCAATCAAAGGCATGGACAGAAACGTTCCCTGCATATACACCCGGTGTAGGTTAGCTAGCAAACAGTGCGGAATTAAGAGATGCACATGCTAACCTCTTTTCTTTGGGAATGAACGAGCAGCGACACATCCACTCATCCAGCGAAAGTAAAAAAGAAATGCGCTTCTTTTAAGATGTAATCACTGTTGGAGTATATGCAAGTAGAAGAACAAGCAGTGAGATTTTTTTTTTCTTTTTCAGAACGTGGCTCGTTTATTGCCATGGGGACAAGTGCTATATACGTCACACTGTCATGTCTAAAACACTTATTGCTCAAGATATAAAAATAATATTAATGACAAAGTGTTGAAAACAAACAAAAATAGTTGTGATTTGTTAAGCAACAATGTGCGGTTTGAGACTTCTGGCTGCCTGGTTTACTTGTATGCTTGCCCAGGTTCAAATACAACAAATAAAATTTTAAAAACAATCCACAGGTCTATCTTTGATTCAATAAAATAATAAATGTAATTCCATAGTAGTTCCAAAGCTCTTCAAACAAAAATACTTTAAATAAATATTACGGTAAAGAAACTGTGTTCTCTAATCTGCGATCAATCTCAACTGCCCCTGTGATGCTGGCCTAAGGCTCTTAAAGGGCCAGTATTTTTCACCTTTCCCTCTGCCATAAAGGGGCAGTAACATAAATGTCCATTGGGCAGTGAGCCAAAACAACCCACAAACAAATAAATAACTTTCTAGCTCTTGGCCATTACAAAAAATGAGATTTCAAGTAACTGTTTTAAGTGAAATGCTGTGAATTGGCTCCTACAAACATGTCAATCACAGATGCATCGTTCTCCCTTATTGGTCCTGGACAATGCTTTTCACCTCAGCTATCCCTTTATGAACGACGGGATAAGTACCCAGAAGCACATTAGTCAGAGCCCCCCTCCTTCCTTGCTCATGAATGAAAAAATGTGAATTATGTGATATCGGTCACTTTAGGAGAATCAGATATGTGCACGGTGACTCACTGTGTGCATGTCAGAAGTTGCTGACAGTGGTCCAAAGCCTGCTCAAGGAGTTTGTGTGAATGCTCAGGCGCATTGAAAATTAGAGGGAACATTGGTGATGTAGTCTTTGTACTATTTTGGAAAGTATTATAAAAAAATAAAAAAAACAATACATTTGAAGTTGTTTTAAAGTTATATAAATAGACTCCGTAATTTTATTGGTCCGGCACACTTGAGAATAGATTTTCCTCAATGCGGCCCACAAGCTCAAAACACCACGGGTGTCAAACATATGGCCTGAGGGCCGGTTCTGGCCTGCAAGCTCAAACCAGTTTGACGCCCCTTATTGTATGTATGCATGCGCTTGGCAACTTTATGCTGTGGCCGGAACGACCAGTCGTCCCAGTAATTTTGTCCAAGCCAGTTGTAAATGTTCTTCCAGGATGGAGAAGATCAAATCGAAGCAAAGGAGTCATCCGGCAGCCAAAGCGGGGCTCCCAGCTGATCATGAGCCGGAGACGGCGGGTATGAAGGCAGTGGCTCTTTTCCTGCGCCAGGTCCCTGCGCGCGTAATCAAACAGAGTCCGTTCACGTGTTTTCCAGACCAAGAAGAGAAGCCCAAGCAGGATACAGGAAAATGGTGGAGGCCTTGGCGCTGGCAGCCTGGAGGTGGGTGCTCAGGCTGACAAAACAACAAATTCTAATGTCCTGCCGCATTCACGTGGACATATGCGCACGCCGACTCGCTCTTTTTTGTCACAGTGGAGAACAACTGTGGCTACCACCTGTTTGAGAGCGACAGCGAGGAGGAGGAAGAGGAGGATCACCAGAAGAAAGAGGAGCAGCGACCAAAGAAGAAATCGGCTTTTCAGGTGCACTACGACGGGGACAAAAGCAAAAACTCAAGTCTGCGTCCAAACCTTCCTCGACAATCGTGTCCTTCTTAGCTGGCTTACGACGCCTGGGTCACCAGCTCCAAGGCAGCTTTGAAGGACCTGAGCAGAGAGAAGAGGCGGATGAAAAAAGAGGAGAAGAAGAGAGCAAAGAGGGAGCTTCGGGCGCAGCAGAGTGAGGATCTATAGAAATGTAAACGGCCCTGTTATGGGACCAAAACCAATATTCTGTATTTGCTGATCATTTGAACTCTCTACCTAAGGGCTTCTCCAAAATTTGGGGGTCGGGGACCCCTTTTAGAAAGCAAATTTTCCTATGGAGCCCTTTTGCAAATGTTTGTTGGAAACACAACAAAATAAGAATCATCATCACTTAGTGACTAAGTATAATCAAGCTGAAGACATGGATTACATGTCTCTATTTTACAAATGTCATTATGATTACAGTTTTAGAAATACAGTGGTGCCTCTTCTTCCAAAAGTTTTTCCTTCTGGAAGTCATTTCGCAGCATGAATAATTTATAAGTAGCGCCACTTATTACATGTAAATAGCCTAATTCGTTTCAAGCTCCCCAAAAGGCTCCTAAACCCTTAAAGAATATTATTAAAAAATGCATCAAATGCATCAAAATGGCAACAATTACATTTTACAATTACGTGATTGGATAATAATCAAAATATATAACGTAAAAAAATAATGAAAACCCTCCTAAACCCTTTAAATTAATCATATTAATTGTAGCAGTTTACAATATGAATGCAGTTCACTCGTTTGCCTTGTCATGGTGTTGGTGTGTTGGTGATGAGTGTAATGAGAGAGACACCTTTTTAGGATGTTTAATTTGTATATTCCAGTCCACAGGAGCAATAATAGTAATTTTTTGGATAAATTTGAGCGTGTAAGTTTACATAAGTTTGGGGTCATCCGAAGTGCTTCCCGTGTGATGTTATTGCTAAAGTGCGAACAACGCTAACGTCAGATGCGATAGCCCAAAGTGGTATGTTCCATCAGTGTTTTGATGTGAATATGTACAATATTAACTGTAGCTAATGTGCAAATTGTTGTGGATGAAATAAGTACAGATGAAAAGTGGAAGACAACAGTAAACACCGGCACAAACAAAATAGTGTCTCATTTGTGAGCAAGCCGGCATATTAATAAAAGATAAAAATGCATCACAAACTGAAACTAATTGCGTTGTGATAACGTTTTATTTTCCAGTCATGTTGGCGCAAGCCCTGTTGTCTCGTATTATATGGTAACAATGTGTCATTTCGTATCTGGAGTTTTCTTTTGTTACTAGGGACATTTTTTTCACCGAGGCGTTTCATAACATGAATTTTTTTGTACCAAGAGGTGTTCGTAAGTACTGTAGAGGTATATTAAACTGGTTTAATTGATTGAAGAGTCATGAATACTTTCATAATTTCATATCAAACACACACAAACACAATTTTTTTTTAACTCATTCAACGCCAAATCTGTAATTTTACTTTTTTATGAGTCCAGGCTTTTCTTTTCTTTTTTTTTCTTTTTTTTTTTTTTTTTTTTTTTGGGGGGGGGGCAAACGGAGTGAAAGCAGACCTCCAGGCCAAATTTGTAGAAGAAGAATTTGACAAAGTACTTGAGGCAGGGCCCAAGGCCAGCGTCTAAGTGGCGCCTGCCAACCCCATGAAAAGGACGCCCAAGGGTGGCGCCTTCAGCTTGTTATGGAGACGGAAATAAAGCTGGTGGGGGGGCGCTAACAAGGGATGGTAATAAATGAATACAGTTCAACTACATGCACTAAAGTTTGTAATTACCTAAAGTAGGGACCCCTGGGGCCTATGGCCTGACTGTGTGGTTCTGGGAAATCATTTGGGTTATTAATTACCTTATTAATTATCTTAGTACAATCATTCAATCCCAAAGACATATTTTTACATTTTTCATGTCTGGACATCCAATCCCAGATACTTATTTATTTTTTAAGCATTTTTATGATTTAATAATATTCTTAGGGGGCTATTTTGGGGGGCTTGGAACAAATTAGATTGTTTACATGTATAATAAGGCTCTACTTATGAAAGATTTATGTCACTAAATGAGGATTTTTTTTCCTTAAGTATATAAGTGGTAAGAATATTTCCATTGGAATACGGTCAAATGCGGGGAATCCTTTCTCTCGTAGGTATGGACTCGAGCGAGGACGAACTTGATGAAAGCATGACGAGGGAAGACGGCGAGGAAGAGAAAGGTGAGTGACGATTCAAGCATCACTGCCGACCTTTTCTCTTTGGTGGCGTTTTCCCTTGCAGAAAACCTTTTGCAGCGGATCCTGAGCACTTTGAAATTCGGCGTGGCATTCCTGCAGTCGCTTCTCGATGACTTGACCCAGGGCCTGAACTCCTTGTGCAAAGACAACCTGGACATTTCCAAAGTCCTGCTCTTTGAGAGAGCGCTGCTCAGCCAGCAGCAGAAGAAGGTGAGCAAGCAAAGCCAGGACACACCCACAATAAGCCAAGGCGCCACTTCTCTTTTTGTGCACAGGGAAAAGAGGTGAGCCAGCAGAGCGTCAAGCGCTACTACCAGAGCCGCTTGTCCCGCGCTGACGTGCCATCCTCAAGCCACGAGCCTGAGGACGCCGTGCCACCTTCCTCGCCAGCGGCAGCGGCCACCTATGTCAGACTCAAGAGCCAAGCCTCCAAGATGTCCTGGGCCAGCAGCGTCTCCAGGTAGCAAAGCTCCTTGCGCCAAGGGGCACTCCAGTCCATACAAATTCAAATGCTTTGAAAATGAAGACATTCAGACCAGTGGTTCTCAAAGTGGGGTCCGCGGAGACCTTGGGGTCCATGGCCTGACTGCGGAGGGTCCTTTACAAAAAATTGGGTTATTAACTCATTCACTGTAAGGCCAGTAAAAATTGATCTTTGATGTATTTAGCCGTCATTGGCAATGAAAGGATTAAATGTCTTAAGTATTAATTTCAAGACACAATAGACATGAATGCATTCAGTTACAGTATTTTCCGCTCTATAAGGCGCAGCTAAAAGCCTTGAATTTTCGTAAAAGCTGACAGTGCACATTATAAACCTCTGCGCCTTAAATTGTGCATAAACCGCCAGTTTTCAATCAAGTAACTTCATAACCGTGCAAATTCTTCAATTTCAGTCCAAATTGTATTGTTTTAGTATAAAACATTGTGTTTGAAATTTTGATGTGCTACATATGCTCCAAGTTTGAAGCAATTTCTATAGGGGCAAGGCACATAAATCGCCAGTTTTAAAAACTAAAAATCAAATAAATCCAGAAATTGTTTTTAAATCCACAAAACAACATTTGAATGTATTTGGTTGCAATTTGATTTTTAAAAAAAAGTTTAATATTTAATTGTATTATCGTTATATTCATTTCAACTCCAGATTCGCCTTGGCATTGCTCTAAACAGTCATTTTTTTTCCCCCAAAGTATTTTTCACAAATAATTTGTATTCTTCAGTTCTGATTGTCTATTAATAAATTTTGGCTCACCTATCTGATTGTTTTTTTGAGATTCCCTTTTGCACATAACACAAGCTCAGCCACTACTGTAGCTCCTATCCACCGTATAATGCAGTTCGCCAAATATATGAAAACACTTTTAAAAAAGCCCATTCATTAAAGGTGTTCCTTATAGTGTGGAAAATACGGTAAGATGGGAAGAAAAACTAATTTGTTATTTTATTCATTTATTTTTTTTAGAGATGCTAATTACGAGAAGGTATTCAATCTGAGGTCAAGACAAGCATTTTCTTGACAAGATTATGCTCAATGCTTCTCATCTCATGGACCAAATAGCGACCAATAATGGTTCAGCATTGGAACGTTACGTAAGATGGGCCGGTCTAGATTTTGGTTGCTTACTTAGCCCTGATAAATTTCCTTTGACCGCAGATGGCAAAATTTTCAACCCCGGAGATGGATTATGCTACTTCTTTTACAATAGATTACACAAACGCATCACTAATCAGGTTGACGGGTTTCGACTTCGCCACATCAAATTTTGTTTATAAAGCACATTTAGAAAGATGGTAGTAAACCAAATTGCTGTCCAATGAAATAAAAGTGTGACTAGAAACATAAAAACACATAAACACACAAATAAGCTAAAACACAGAAAAACTGCTAACTGACAAGCAACTTCCAACTTCATTTCTGTAGTAAAAAAATAATTGACGCTTGCGATTTATTATTTTAGTAAAAAAAGAAAATTCTTCCTTGATAGACCATTCTTCAGTTTACAATATAACTTCTGTAGCAGTAAGTCAAAATAAAAAATGCCTTTAGGATTTAAAAAAAAGCTTTGCAGTTGAGTGAAAATGACAAAAAGAGTAACCACAAGTTAAACTTCTAGTTGCTAATGTTGCAAGTTTTTTTTTAATTTTTTATTTTTTTAATTTGCCTTTTGAAAATGGCTGCTAGTTATTAGCTTTCAAGGCGTAGTAAAAGCAAGTAAGAAGAAGTACGTTTTTAAGAGGGATTTAAAAGCAACAAGGGTCTGGGCAGATCTAGTAGACTGATAGCGGAAGACTATTTCGGAGCCTTGGAGCGGCTGCTGCAAAGGATCGGTCACCATGAGTCTTTAGCCTAGTCTTAGGCGAAGCCAGCAGTAGCTGATCAGCAGAGCAAAGAGCTCAAACAGGGCTATGATGATGCAGGAGTTCGGCTAAGTAAGCAGGAGCCAGGATTCTAATGGTTGCACATGTTTTGGTACTAAAGAGACCCAGGATGTTGGTTATCGAGCCTGGGGTGACGTGGCCTAAAGTGATGTGATGACTTCTGTCTTACTGTCATCGAGGTTGAGGAAATTGGCCTCCATCCAGACTTTGAGGTCACTCAAGTAGTCAAATAAAGACTGTGTCGAGTCCTGGGTGGAGGGTCTCAAGGCCAGATAGATTTGAAAACCAGCAGAGATGTCACTGCTCTTACGCTAATTTATTTGTGTTTTACTCATGCTCTCAGTTGTGCTATCAATCTTCACTGATAACATGTCTTTAAAATACATAGATGAAATATGTGACCTTTCAAACTCAAATGTGCTGGTCTAAGCTTTCCTTAGCTCCATGGCCTTTGAAGATGTGCCACCCTTCCCGGTTAAAAAGCTGGACACTTGTCTAACATTAGACCTAAGCTCAGTCAAGTGGTCTATCAGTTCACCACAAGTTTAAAAATCACTCTGCATCACTCCCTCCGCCCTTCAGGGTCCTAAAAACGAACTATTTTTCTGCTTGTGTGTCTTTCCTTCGATTGCCCCGACTCAGCTGCATGACCGAGGAGACTATGCTGGGCTCCCGGCAGCCGACCCAGGAGGAGCTGGACGATCCCCCGGTGCCGGCTGCCAACCACCTCAGGAAGAGACTCCTGAAATGTGCCAATGTTGACTGGACCTCCTATGAAGCCTATGAGCTCTCATCAAGGTCAAATGCAATGAAATCAAAGTACTGCCTATTGTTGTCCCTTTTTACTTGAGTCCCTAGAGCGACATGGAAAAAAAAGATAGTATTGCGTGCTCACCAGATAGTATCGCGTGCTCACCAGATGGTATCGCATGCTCACCAGAAAATATCGTGTGCTCACCAGAAACTATTGCATGCTCATCAGAAAGCATTGCATGGTTGTGTACTTAAGAAAAGTTGGCAAGATAGTGGCAGATTTGGACTTTTGCGATCAATACCTCTCAGCCAAAACGTTGTCTAAACACCAACGATGCCTTTGTGCCTCCATCATAACATGGAGTACGAGCTACATTGGCAAAAAAAGACATTTGTAAAATATTTAAACCGTCTGTTTCGCTGAAAAGATGCCATTGAGGCTTGGCGAGTGTGCAGGGACCGTCTGCAAATTACTAGATGAAGAGGGGGAAAAAAAAACAGTCACGCCACAATTTGTGACTATGAAATCAGCATATTTTCTTTAATGCATTTGCTGAATTCCTAGTTTGTAGCATTCTTCTGGCTTTAGTGTGTTTGCCCCCGTCGGCCATCGAAAGAGAGGAAAAAATGTAGTTGCAAGCATGATGAGTGTCGAGTTGTCATTCGTGATTGGAATTACGTTTCATCAAGGCTTTAGCCCCTTAATTCAAAGTGCATCCATTGCCCCAAAAAGGTTGATAGAATTTCTAGTGATGGCAAAACTAACCTTTGCCAAGCACTTGTGATACTCTCTAGCACCTGTAAAAGGCACTTTTGGTTTTAAGGATGCAGGTGAAATGTAACAAGTTTTCCTTGCGCTGGGTTATATCTTTAAAACCAAGAAAAAACATTGAGAAGAGTAAGAAAATACCACAGGTGCCTCACAAGGCTTCATTTTCCCATTGCTAACAAATTGGGATCTTAAGGAGCACAATAAAGCTTTCTCTCAACAGCCACGAGGCATACCAAGCCAAGCAAGAAGACAACGCAGACGAAGACCATGAGTGGCGTGAGCATGAGTCGACCGACCAAATGGAGCAGCAGCTGCAAGAGGATGAGGGATGGCAAGGGGAGGAGCTAGATGATGGTTCCCAGCAAAGTGAGGAAGATGGGTACTCTGAGGGCCCGGAATGCACTTCCCTTGGCTTCAGGGAGGAAATGGCGGCAACGAGTATGGATGACTCTGATTCTCCAAGACCATTGAGTTCGGAAACTAGGAACCTGACCGCCAGTGAGCTGCTACTCAACAAGTCAGTCCACACAAAATCAGCTGGTTGTCAGCGAAGGCGGCTTTTTCTCGAACACCTCGCATCTTTCACCTCCCTTCCTGCAGAATGTTTGAGAACGAGGAGATCCAGGTGTCAGACAAGTTTTTCCTGACGCTTCCGAGGCCACTGAGGCTGGCCTTTGCCCTCTACAACACCATGGTGTCCAAGTCGGAGATGCTGTGCTACTTTGTCATCATCCTCAACCACATGGTGTCAGCCTCGCTCCTCTCCCTCGTCCTGCCCATCCTCATCTTCATGTGGGCCATGCTGTCGGTGCCGCGGCCGACTAAACGTTTCTGGATGACCGCCATCATCTACACAGAGGTGACCTCTTAACGACTTCGTCCCGGCCACGCTTGCGGGAGTCCGAGGGACCGGGGCAGACTAATTGCAGCCACTACCTGATAATTGACCTAGAACATAAGTCTCAAACCCCAGGCATCGAGAGCCGCAATCCTGCATGTTTTTCATTCTTCTTTCTCAAGCACACCTGATTCAAATGATTACCTCATCAGCAAGATCTTGAAAACTATGTTAATCATTTGAATCTGGTGTGTTTGAGAGAGTACACTCAAAAACATGCAAGATTGCGGCACTTGAGAACTGGAGTTTGAGACCTATGCACGAGGAGTACCATAGAATACAATAGAATGCCTCTATGGTCACTGTCCATCTGGTATGCAACCAAATCGAAGCGCCTGCTGCTGAATCATTTTTCAAATCTGGCACGGCGGATTCACATGCGCATTGCTTTGTTTGTGATGCTTGTCAGGAAGACACCTTTTGCCCTGGCCGCTGTATAGATATTCCAAGTATACAAATAGAGAAAACTGGTGGGAAATAAAGGAGACTGTGGATTTGTAAGAAAGAATAGATCACTCCAGTCATTCGCCAAATTAATGTATTTCATTGCGGACGGTAGAATGCAACATAAGACGCTGCACATGGTGGATTTGTGCAGCTCCGGGCTTGCCGTGGATCCTTAAAAGTTTGAAGGGGGAAATCAAGCCAAAAATATGCTTGGAAATACGATAGTCAAAGCACCCATACTAGTTTTGCCAACAACTGTTGAGTGAAAAAACCCCATCACCTTTGCTCAGGGCTCCAATCACAGCTCAGCTTGCATGCGTCATGGCCGCAAATTCTAGAAAGCATCTGTTCAGCCACAATCCTACTGGGACCAGCACTATCCAAAATTCAGTGGACGTTATCGTTGTTTGGAATCTTTATCCAGGCAAGTTAGCAATGCATGAACCTTTCTTTTGTCTTGTTTCAGCTGAACGTAGTGGTCAAGTACTTCTTCCAATTTGGTTTCTTCCCGTGGACTACCTCAGCCTACCGGGGCATCAATGCCGAACGCCCCTTTGCCCTGCCCAACATCATCGGGGTGGAGAAGAAGGACGGCTACGTCCTCTTTGACCTCATTCAACTGCTTGCCCTCTTCTTCCACCGCTCCATTCTCAAGGTAAACACAAGTCATATTTTTTTTTCCCATTGGCAAATTGTGCTTTGTCCGTCGATAAAAGATGGCACGCTGTCAGCTGGCAAAATGGCTCGGATGGATAGTAATGTTTGTTGAAATGATTGTTTTCAATGGGATCCCATACAGTAGTACCTCTACTTATGAAATAAAATCATTGCAGAAATAATTAATTAATTAATTAATAATTAACGTGACTCTTTCATAAGTAGAGGCGCTTTTTACATGTAAATACACTGCCAAAATTGCTCCTAAACACTTTCAGTCAGGCATGTCCAAACCCAGTCCTCGAGGGCCGCCTATCCGGCATGTTTTGGAGGTTTCTGTCCTACCACATCTGATTCAAATGATCAGCTCATCAGCAAGCTAATCGGAACCCTGACAATAAACCTGATCATTTGAAGCAGCTGCATTGGATGAGGGAAATGTCAAAAACATGCAGGATAGGTGGCCCTCAAGGACCGGGTTTGGACATGCCTGCAAAGTTTCAGTGAATATTATGAAATCATAAAAATGCATCATAAATGGTAACAAATACATATTGGAATTAAATGAGTCCATAAAATAACCAAAAATATCATGTAATGAATAACAGAAAACGCTCCTAAACCCTTTAAATTAATCATATGACTTGTAGCATTCATATGACTTGTAGCAATTAACAATATGAATGAGAGGGTGCTGCTGTGTTGACGATGTGTGCAGAGAGAGGCACCTTTTTAGAACGTTTCATTTGTATGTTTTTATTCGACATTTCCAGTGATTCAGAAATCATTTACACATCTGCAAGAGCAATAATCTTTTAGGGGTCTGTAAGTATAATTAAGTTTAGGGTCATACCAAGTGCTTCTTATGTGATGTCATTGCTAAATTGCTAACAACGTGTAAAGAACATCCAGAGTGTTACATAGCAGTTTTGATGCGATTGTGTACAATGTTAGACATGTCAATTTGATGTTTGTTAGTTCTAAGGTATATATTGTTGTGGATGAAACGAGTAACGAAGAAAAGCTCCAGACCATAGTGAGTAGAGTTTCATGTTACCATTGTTAGCACTTTAGCAATGACATCACACTGGAAGCACTTTGCAAGGTCTCCATATATATATATATATATATATATATATATATATATATATATATATATATATATATATATATATATTATATATATATATATATATATATATAATTTTTTTTTTTTATGTATTTATTTATTTATTTATTTATTTATTTCCGCCCCCCTCTGGAGCGTGTACGTTTACTTTAGTTTGGGTCATGCGGAGTACATACTATGTGATGTCATTGGTTAGGTTTATGCTAGGGTATGTGAATATATGCAATCTTAGCCAATGTCAATTTGATGTTTGTTAATTCTTCAGTGTAAATTGTTGTGGATGAAACGAGTAAAGAACAAAAGTGGAAGATCACACATTAATGCAAAAGAACTATTGTCACATTTGTGGGCCAGCCGGCACATTAATAAATTATAAATTATATGGTAGACATAACGGGTTCTGATAACGTATTACATGAGAGTCGTGTCGTCGTATTTCGTATCTTGAATTTTCTCTCATTACTAGAGGCATTTTGTAAGCTGAATTTTTTTGTCCCAAGAGGTGTTTTTAAGTGGAGGTACCACTGTACTTGTATGTGCATCCATGAATGTGCAGTGCCATGGACTGTGGGACAACAAGGAGGTAGAGATGCCCGATTTCTTCAAGAAGCTCAAGAAGAAGGTAGACAAAAAAAAAATGAGCGGCGGAGAAAAGCAGAAAGGAGCCCGCCGACTCAAGTTCCTCCCGCTACAGTCATCCTCCACCTCCATTCTCCGAAAGCTCAAGAGAGGAACTTCTACGGAATCTGACGGTGAGCGGCCACTTTTCTTATCGTGACTGACTTTGGAGTCCTCTTTGATATGGGAGGTACTGTATTTTTCTTTCTGGCTAGCCCACAGATCTAGTGACTTGCATACGGATGGGTGCTTTGCAAAGTTCCAGATGTTAATCCTCCATAAAAAGTCATTTAAATCCAACAGTCAAGAATTTTATTGTCATTTGCATAGTAACACTACACAATTGAAATTCTTATTTTGTTCACTTCCCCGAGCAGATTTACATTCCTCATAATAGAGCAAATCATAAAGAAGGCAAGAAAAAAAACAAAAAAAGCTGTAATAGGGCAATGATGGCAGTGATAATAAAAGCGCAAACAAAAGACTAGACTCACATTCTGAATATACTGTATGAGGGTGTAGATGGAGTGGAAGAAACTACGCTGTTGTTGTCTGAGCATCTCACACAGCATTTATTTTTGAACGAATCAAACCTCAAAACAAATGTTTGTTAGGTTTATTACTTGGCTTGAAAATCACAATTGGCAGAGCGACTGAAAAATGGAGATTTCATTTTTTTTTTTTGCTGGGCCTTCGTAGCAAGCGGCTTTTGCTTCTGATTTATGGACATAAAAATGCCAATTACATTTGACTGTGGCTTCCGATAAGACTGCAAATGGTGTGCTTTTTTCAGGATTCCACTTGATATTATGTTTTTTGATTCACCCGAACGTCTTACTGACTAAGGCTTAAATTTTCCTCTTCATAATACTGTACTGTTGAAGTTGAAGGTGAGATATTCTCAAAGCCTGTTGATTTAAAAGAGCGCCAATGAGAAAACCAAGCCTTATGAAGCACTTTTTAGGTCCTCTTGATGGCACTCTTTTGAATTAAATAAATTCCCATGGCAGCAGACTTTATCTTTAACATTATTCTTCGGCTCACGGGGCAGTGTCAACTGAACAACACACTAGTTTCCGTGTAACTTCCGTTTGCTGTTTGTGCCCGCAGAAGCAGGTTGGAACTTCTTTTATGTGACATGCATGTTTGTTAGTACATTTCATATTGTATAACCATCTAATTTATTTGTTGGTATTGAGAGTAAGGGTGTGTTATAATTTTACTAAATATTTTTTAAGGGTTCAGTTCACAAACTACAACCCTCTGAAATCCAAGACAATGATAAACAGCTCAAATTTACTCATCATTTCTCTTGAAGACTGTTTGCTATGTCACTTTCTGTTCTGGCACATAGGATACAATTATTTCCATTTTATCTTAAAAAAAAAAACAACAAAAAAATATTTTAATATCTGGCCGGATTCTCTTGGATTCTTTTTGGTCACTTGAGTGCCAAAATTTCACTCAAGTTTCACGTTAGTGAGTTATAAACAGACTTTGGGAAGTGGAAAAGCCCCAGTCGACAGGTGACCAGCCTACAACTTTGCATCAATGTTAAAATTGTCAAGACTTGAATCATTGATTAGCATCTTCCTCCAGTCCACGATAAAAATCTCAAGCATTGCCCTTGACTGAACCATGAAATTAAAAAGGTTGGGGACCCCTTATCTAGAGGAGCTTGCTTCATTAGGCTTCATTTTCCCATGGCTACAAACCAGATTTCTTCCCTTTCCTTCTTGTGTAGGCAAACCAAAGAAGGAGGAGAAGAAAAAGAAGAAGAGACAGCATCAACAAAAGGCACCTCTGACCAGGAGACAAAGGATAAGGCAAATGGTCAGAGAAAGGATGCTCCAGGTTAAAACCACAATCATTGAAGTGTAAGTTGGAAAGAAGCTATAAAACGGAATACATTTTTAGTATTTTTTACGTTAGATGTTTCTTCACGGATGGATGTACATTTTTCACGTAGTTTTTTGATGTGTTTGTTTTTCCATGTTTCAGGGCCCTTCACATCTACTTACCGATAAGGCAGTTTTTCTATGACATCATCCACCCTGACTACAGCCCTGTGTGTGACGTGTACGCCCTCATGTTTCTCATTGATGTGGTCAACTTCATCGTGACCATATATGGATACTGGGCCTTTGGAGTAAGTCACCAGCCCAAAAAAATCGACTTGCGCGATATCCATGTTGTCGTTTAGTAACTGGCCTCTTTATGGGTCTTTATTGTATAGACATTAACCGTATGAATATGTTTGGACGTTGTCGTTATTGCTGTTATGCCGTACGCGCAGAAATACTCAGCGGCAGCCGACATTACCGAGTCGCTATCCGAGGACCAGGTCCCCGAAGCCTTCCTGGTCATGTTGCTCATCCAGTTTGGTACCATGATAGTGGACCGGGCCCTCTACTTGAAAAAGTCTCTGCTGGGCAAGTGCGTTTTCCAGGTGGTGCTGGTGTTCGGCATCCACTTCTGGATGTTCTTCATCCTGCCTGGGGTCACAGAGAGGTAGAGGTTCCATTCGTCCGATGGCGATGGCAGGCGGGCGAGCACCCTTTTCAAAAAACGGCTGCGGTTGTGTCTGCAGGAGGTTCAACCGGAACCCCGTGGCCCAGCTCTGGTACTTTGTGAAGTGCATTTACTTTGGCCTGTCCGCATACCAGATCAAGTGCGGCTACCCTAATCGCATCCTGGGGAACTTCCTCACCAAAAACTTCAACTACCTCAATCTCTTCCTCTTCCAAGGGTACGCGCACGCACTTCTTTTTTTGGAAGTGTCCCATAGTAACCGGGACATGACCCCTCCCTTTCTCTTCCTCTCGTGGCTCCAGCTTTCGCTTGGTCCCCTTCCTGACGGAGTTGAGGGCCGTGATGGACTGGGTCTGGACAGACACCACTCTCTCCTTGTCCAGCTGGATCTGTGTGGAAGACATCTATGCCAACATTTTCATCCTCAAGTGCTGGAGGGAGTCTGATAAGGTTCCTTGATCAAAGTCAAAAGGTTTCATCATTAGTCATGTCCAGAGATGGCAAATCCAGGTCCAGAAGGTAAAAACCCTTGCCACACTTTGGCTTTAGCCACATGTGCTTTCACTTAACATGCTGAGGTAAAGTCACAAGCTCATTTAACTGTAAGTTTATTCGAAGCACCTGTGGATAAAGCCAAACTGTGGCAGAGTTTTTAACGTTCTGGACCTGGATTTTTCATCTCTATTCATGTCATTGACTGCAAGTGCCTGGCAAAACAAATGTTTTGTGTAGTCCAGGTTACCTGCAGTAGATCTTAACGATAGCCATTGAAAAATCAAGCATCACCAACCGCCCCGAGAGTGCCAACCCCAGGAGCTAAAAAGTATCACAAGTGCATAGCAAGGTTTCGTTTTCCGATCGCTATACGCCACAATTCAGTACTACATGCAATTGCATTCAAACATTTGAAGACCCTAAACAGTTGAAAAACTTGAAGCTTGAAATTGTACACTTGTCAACTCAAAGTTCTTCTGGGTCATCCGGCATCTTCCACATCATACTGCTGACTGAGAAAATGCCAAGATGTTGTCTCTTGGAAAAAGGTGCCTTACATTGAAGAATCGAAACTATGAAGCATTCTGTTTTGATTAGCATTTCTTAACTATGTTGTTCCATCAATATTTCTTCAATTCGGGACAATTTTTAACCCTTGTGGCATTATGATAAATTATGAAATTTCCTTTTATTTTTATATGATGTCAAAGAATCAATGGAGCATAAACACCAGGGAGCTGAAATTTCCAGCAGATTATTAAAACGTAAAATAATCATTGTCTATGTTTTGGACCATATGAAACCATTGTAATTAAAAAAAATTGAGATGCATTTTAAAAGGATATATTACATGAATATATATTATATATTATATATTACATGAATTTTGCGATTTATTTTTTTTTTCAACATTTCGTTGAAAGGTGGTCAAACGATGTCAGCAAACAGATTTGCTGACTTGTGTTTCACCTCTAGACATTAGGTGGCGGTAGAGACCAGTTAATGACTATATCTTAGCGTCATCATCATGTCACAGACGACGAAGACAGACCATACCATTTTTCATTTTTTGTGGGTGTTAATAAATTTAACCTACATTTTTATGGACAAGGGGTTACTACATATGCAGGGATAGAGAGTTACGGCTGAGGGCTGTAAACCCAAGGAAAGCTACGGACCTGATGGTGTCTCGGGACAGGTGCTGAGGGAATGTGCGGGCCAGCTGGCCGGGGTCTTCACTAAGATCTTTCACCAGTCCCTCTCTCAGGTTGTCGTTCCACCCTGCCTGTAGACCTCTAAATCATCCTGATCCCACAGAAGGAAACCATCAGCTGCCTGAATGACCTCCGACCAGTTGCAGTCATACCTATCCCTGCGATGTGCTTTGAGAAACTGGTACAGAAACATAGAGTCTCAACATTCCCACCCAGCTTTGACCCTCATCAGTTTGCCTTCAGAGCAAACAGGTCCACAGAGAATGCCATTGCCACAGCTCTCCACTCTGCCCTGTGCCATCTGGAGCAGCAGGGGAGCTCCACGCAGCTGCTTTTTGTGGACTTTAGCTCAGCGTTCAAAACTATCCTCCCCGAAAGACTGGTGACCAAAATAGCAGACCTGTGAATGTCTCACTCCATCTGCCTGTGGATTAAGGACTTACTGTCTGACCGCCCTCAGACGGTGAGAGTAGGCCAACATATGTCCTCAAGCCTCAGCCTCAGCACCGGCTCCCCTCAGGGCTGTGTACTGAGCCTGCTCCTCTACACTCTCTACACCAGGCATGTCCAAAACCAGTCCTCGAGGGCCGCCTATCGGGCATGTTTTGGAGGTTTCTGTCCTCAAAACACACCTGATTCAAATGATCAGCTCATCAGCAAGCTCGGCGAAAGCCTGACAACAAACCTGATCATTTGAATCAGCTGCATTGGATGACGGAAACATCAAAAACATGCAGGATAGAGGTGGCCCTCGAGGACCGGGTTTGGACATACCTGCTCTACACCCATGATTGCACTCCCATCCACTCCAGCAACACCATCATCAATTTCGCTGACGACACCACTGTGGTGAGGCTCATCATGGGAGGGGATGAGTCTGTGTACCGGAGCAAATTGGAGTACCATTCTGTGTGGTGCACAGAAAACAACCTGATCCTGAACACCACTAAGACCAAGCAGCTGAGCGTTGACTTCAGGAGGAAGAAGACAGACATTCAGCCCCTGCTCAAAGTGGGGGATTGTGTGGAGAGGGCCTCCAATTTTGGATTCCTGAGCATTCACTTCGATGATGACCTGACTTGGCACACCAACACCGCTGCTAGCATCAGGAAGGCACATCAGAGACTGTATTTCCTGAGAATCCTCAGGAACAACCACCTCATGCAGAAACTGCTGATGTCCTTTTACTGCTGCTCTATAGAGAGCATCCTTACCTACTGCCTCTGCATGTGATTCTCCAGCTGCACAGCCACAGAGAGGAAAGCGCTCCAGAGGGTCGTCGAAACAGCTCAGAGGATCATTGGCTGCCCTCTCCTCTCCCTTGAGAGCTCTCGCTGTCTCAGGAAGGCACACAGCATCACCAAGGACCCATCTCACCCCGGACACATCCACTTTGAACTGTTGCCCGCGGGCAGACGGTATAGAACAATGACAACTCGGACCACCCGATTAAGGAACAGCCTCTACCCAAGAATCATAACTGCTCTGAACACAAACATGAAATGAATACTCAATATCACTGCAATTATTTATACTGCATATAGCCTAATACAGTGCAATTCTAGGGAAGCATGCAATAACTAGTGGAATGCAAATGTAAATTATGTATAGTTGTAGCATATTACATTTATATATATATATATATATATATATATATATATATATATATATATATATATATATATATATATATATATATATATAATTTATTATTTTTTAAATCTAGTTTGTACATTTCCCTATATATACCTATACTGTTTTAGGTATACCTTTATTTTATTCTACTGCATCAGGGATTGCTTTTTCAATTCTGTTGTACTTTGTACAATTACAATAAAGACATCTATCTATCTAACTGATGCCACTGAACGGAGTGGTTGAAGGAAAAAAATAATCATAAATAACTTTAATTACGCCTTGAAAAGATTTATAAAATTAGGAAAAAATACAATGTGTACATTTTGCAAAGTGTGTGCACAAGGGTTAAGTCATTCCAAAGAAAAACAATGCAGTCGATAGTGTTTCTAAACTTTTGATTGGTACTGTATTCCTGTATTTAGGAACAAATCTCTGAATTCATTGGTACAGTATGCCATTAAATCCAAAAAAAGAGAGTCTAGCACAAAATCGAAAATGTTTCCCCATCCCAAGCGTTTAAAGTACTGATGGATGATGGTTTCAGAAATTCCCGCACCCGCCAGGACAGAAAAAGAAGAAGGTGGTGAAGTATGGTATGGGCGGATTGCTCATCTTTGCCCTCATCAGCATCATCTGGTTCCCACTGCTCTTCATGTCTCTGGTGCAATCGGCGGCCGGTGTGACCAATCAGCCCGTTGACGTCTCCATTCAGCTCAGCATTGCTGGATATGAGGTCGGTTTTGGCTGTCGTCTGTGTGAAATGACTTGAGGTGGGCCCACCGAAACATTTACTGACTAAGATGACAGAATTTGTTCTGCCCTTGTAATCTTGTGTCAGCAGTCGCTGTTTGTAATGCTTTGTCACCTTCACCCAGTTGAATCTTTTGAAGAAATGTTCAACCTGCCAGTCTAAATTAGATTGCAAGCATGCACATGTACTGAGGAAGAAGCATTCGTATGCAGTAGCCATTGTTGAGAGACAAAACGTCTTTAAGGTAGGGTTGCTCAGCGCCTTCATGTCAAAAGCGAGCTTTAGAATCAAGTACAGTGGTACTTCTACTTAACAAAATAATTCCTTTCGGAAAGCCTTCATAAAAGTACGAGCCACTTTTTACATGTTAACAGCCTAATCTGTTCCATGCCCCTCAAAATGCTCTGAAACCCTTTGAATGAATATTGATAAACATAAAAATGCATCAAAAACGGTAACAGATACATATTTGATTTACATGAGTGCATAATAATCAAAATATATAATGTAAAGAATAATTTTTTAAAAAAGCTCCTAAACCCTTTATTAATTGTAGCAGTTGATAATATGAATGCAGTTCACTTTTGCCTTGAGATGGCGTGCTAATGATGCTAACATCAGACGCGACAGCCCAAAGTACTATGTTACATATGTGTTTTGACGTGAATTTGTACAATGTTAGCGGAGCTAATATCAATTTTATGTTTGTTCTACAGTGTGAATTGTGCATGAAACGAGTGAAGATAAAGAGTGGAAGAGCACAGTAAACATGAATGCAAAAAACTATTGTCTTGATTGTGTTCAAGCTGGCATATTAATAAATGATAAAAATGCATCACAAAGTGTAAGAAATACAGTTGGGATAAGTTATTACATTACAGTCATGTAGGTGCAAGCGCTGGTGTTTCATATGGCAACAATATGGCCTTTTGTATCTTGAATTTTCTGTGGTTAATAGACAAAAAAATATTTCGCTGAGGCGTTTCGTAAGAAGAATTTTTCATAACACAAAGCGTTAGTAAGTAGAGCTGCCACTGTATTAGGAGATTTTTGTCTTATTTTGCTTTTTAAATTTGATTTGAATGAATAAATCACATGCATATAATTTGAGCCAAGCATTCTGGGATGCTCTGTGATTGGCTCTGAGCCAGGAAATGCAAGTTAGATGGTAAGATTTTTTTTTTAAAAGCATCATCGAGCAAATGGCTGACAAAGCGGATATTACAATTTTTTGGCTTGAGAAAATGGCGGACCGACGACTGACGAACCAGCAGACAAATGTCAATGCCCACCTCTGGAAATGAAGAGCATAATGGGAAGGTCATAAGCTTATCTTTGTGCATGTGTGTGTGTTTTTGTGCATGGCCAGCCTCTGTTTACCATGAGCGCCCAGGAGCACAACTTAGTTTCCTACTCGCAAGCCGCATTCAATCGACTGACCAAAGTCTATGCAACCTACCCGGTGAGGGCATTTTCTCTTCCTCTTTTGTCAAAGTCACCTGTGTCAAACATATGGTCCGCAAGCCGGATACGGCCCACCCAGAGGTTTAACCCGACCCACCAGATGATTTTGTAAAGTAGTTACAATGAGCTTAATTTTAACCGTAAATGAAAAACTTGAAATATTTCATGTTTCATATTCATGTTGTGCAAGTAGTACCGTATTTTCCGCACTATAAGGCGCACCGGATTATAAGGCGCACATAGAGTTGAAACCATAGTAATGGCTGGGGTTGCATTATGCATCCACTAGATAAAGTTGCGTTATGCAGCCACTAGATGGTGCTTCACTAAAGGGAATGTATTAAAAACAATCAGCAAAGTCATCAAACTTTATTAATAGAATATAAACTTTGTACATACAATATAAGCGTTATATGGATATTATACTAAGAAATATTTGTTATTAAAAAAAAATCAGATAAAGAATGCATTATTGGTAATTGCTATTTAACTACTAAACAGGAGCCGTAGAGCGCAGAATAGATCCCGATCAAGCCATGCACTCATGAATGCGCTGCGCTGCAATCCTTTTGAATTTCCCCTAGGCATGCATTAGAAGTTACGAATAAACGAAAGTCAGGGAAATTTAAACGCCAAACATGCAATGGTATAAGTGAGGAGCCAAGCGCAGGTGAAGGCCTGGCGTCGCCGTCTTTTTAGTTTTTTCCTCGGCATGCATTAAATATTTTCAACCCCCTATTTCGTTATGGAGCACAAAGAAGTTACGAATAAACTAAAGTCAGGGAAATTTAAACGAGAAACATGCAACTATTAGTGAGGAGCCAAGCGCGGGTGAAGGCGTGGCGCCGCCGTCTTTTTCATTTTTTCCTCTGCATGCATGATATATTTTTGACCCGCTATTTCGTTATGGAGCACAAAGAAGTTACAAATGAATGAAAGTCAGGGAAATTTAAACAGGAAACACGCAACTATATGAGTGAGGAGCCAAGCGCGGGTGATGGCGTAGCGCAGCCGTCTTTTTAATTTTTCCCTCGGCACGCATGATATATTTTAACCCGCTATTTCGTTATGGAACACAATGAAGTTACGAATAAATGAAAGGGCAATTTAAACGAGAAACATGCAAGGTATGAGTGAGGAGTCAAGCGCGGATGATGGCGTGGTGCCGTCGTTTTTCAAATTTTTTCCTCTGCATGCATGATATTATTTTGACAAGCTATTTCGATATGGAGCACAAAGAAGTTACGAATAAACGAAAGTCTGGGAAATTTAAACAACAAACATGAGTGTGGTGCGACACACTCTTAAGTCCTCAAAAAAAAAAAAAAAATTGGATTGGGCCGGCAAATCAAGTTAATGAATCGCGCTAGGCCTAGTCTTAATACCTTCGGGCCAGGTCGGTTTGAACTGGATATTTAGACATAAACTATAGTTTATGCAGTCAGCACATGATATGATCCATATATAAGGCGCACCGGATTATAAGGTGCACTGTCAGCTTTTTAAGAAAAATCAGGCTTTTGGGTGCGCCTTACAGTGCAGAAAATATGGTGCATTGATGTCAAACATACAGTCTGCAGGCCAAATACGGCCCACTTAGTTTAAACCCAACCCGCAAGATGATTTTTTAAAGTATAAAAATGGGCTGAATGTTTTCAAAAAATTAAAAACTTGAAATTTTTTATTATTAATAGTAACAATATTTTATGATGAATATTGATGCTGTACTACCAGTACATAGGTGTCAACCAAAAGGCCTACGGGCAGGAACAGGCCTGTGTAGAGGTTTAACCCGGGCCCTGAAATGATTTAGTAGTCAAATGAGCTGAATTTTTCAGTATATGGAAAAACTTGAAATGTTTCATGATTAATATTAACGTTACTGTTTTATGATTAATGATGTTCTGCTAGTGCATATCTGTCAGACATATGAGCCACTGGCCGGGTCTGTCCTGCAAATGGGTTTAATCCACGCGATGATTTTGTGAAGTACTGTATAAAAATGAGCTGAATTTTTTAATAAATAAAAAACTTGAAATGTTTAATAGTAATTTTAATATTTTTAATATTTTAAGGGTAATAGTGATGTTATACTTGTTTTATTAGACTAGTATTAACCCTCTAAGGCTCAAATTAAGTTTCTCTCTTTTTTTTTTCAAACGTCTAAAAAAAAAAATACCTCAAACAATAGTAATGTGGACTACCTAAGGGACTCCCATATTATTGTTGCAAATTTGTATTAGTTTTGACGTAACATGCCCAACACTGCCCATTTTTAGGTTTTGCTTTTAAGAGTCCAAGCATTCAATTGAGAGCGTGTGTCAACGTTGCCTTTTTAATTTCTCCTTCCACGGTCCAGTCGGCCATGCAATTCATCATGAACTACGAGGCAGAAGACATTGTCATTGCAAAGATCAAAAGCGACGCCAGCCTGCTTTGGAGCATCAGCCCAGCTAGTCGGGAGGCCATGATCCGGGAGCTCAGCGAATCCCCACATTTGTACATGACGCTCCGCTGGACGCTGCTCAGGTCAGCAAAAACGCACCACCTGGCGACTTTCAAATGCGAACACAGGAAAATATTAACCTTTGGGTGTCTAGGAATTTTTCACTAGCCTTGCCTTATTACCACCCACCTTTGGCTGACTTTGAAAGGCTCATAACGTCTTCACATATATATTTCTTTTTCATCCCCTTTAAATGTTCAGTGGCATCAGCTCTATCCATACATGCATATACAGTGATCCCTTGCTACTTTGGGCTATGTTTTTCGCTTCCTTGGTCTTTCGTGTGCTGTACTGTATAGCAAAGAGACATGCTGTGACAGTTTCTTGCATGCCAGACAGATGAGGTAACTATAAATGCACTTGCCATGGGTCCTCCTCAGACGTGGAACTACTGCAGTACACATATTTACCGAAGTCTTAAATGATTAAACCTGATACACTGTATAGTAAGTGAACAGTTATCCCTTTGAAGTCTCGGGCAGCTGCGATCATATTAGCAGCGGCCCGGATGTTGAATTAAAGTCAAATCATGACCAAACATGATCAAACATGATAACAACGGAGAGTTTACACTTGAAATACCGTTTTATTATAAAATAAATCTAGGTGAGATTTCCAAGGGTCTGGTGAACGTCTGCTCCTTACTGTGCTTCTGCCTCAACAATGTGTGTGCGTTTGCTTTGTGTGCGTTTCATGACTAACACGGCACGTCCCACCCCAACTCCCGCTTTTACACCCACAGGGACGTGCCGTGTCAGTCATGAAACGTACACAGACAAAATGCAGTTGTTGTCGAAGCAGTAGGTACACACACGCACACACATTGTCGAGGCTGATGCACAGTGAGAGCATACATTCCCCGGACACTTCTCTCAGATCTCTCACGTACTGCAATGAACAGCAAGGACTAATCGTTATGGGAGTCGGGCTAAGCCACTCAGTGAAGTCATTGAAAGGCTTACAAAAGTCAAAAGATGTCCGCTAGTGCCCCCTGGTGGTTTTGGGGTCCCAACTCAAAAATTTATATTGCACTCTGTGAGTTGCTGTGGAAAGGATCAATGCTATCTCAGGGGAAATGCATGATAAAACATTGGGTTTTAAATAAGTCCAAAATTCACAATATTTCCAATTTTTACTGGCAGTAAATGAGCCCGACATGGGCTAAATTTAACATCTGCGGGGTGTACATCTCGACCTCCCGTTTGCAAGCATTTAAAAGGGACGACATATTGAAAGTTGACATATTTTGACAATTTATGCAATATTTTAGCCTCCTCGTGTTTTGTTTTTGTTTTTTGTATGCCTTTGATACTGTATAATGCATCAAAACTATACAAAAGCTCTAAAAGTTTTAAAACGTTTCAAAAGGCTGTCCAGACCAAAAAAAAAAAAGAGACACAATCCGAATCGTAAAAGTTGTTGGATTGAAAAATACGCCTTGTCATACCACCAAAAAGGTTTAATAACTGATGTGTTGGTTGGAGTGGCACCTAAAAATATTTGGCAACAGGTGCATGTCTGAAAAAAGTTGACAGCCACTGCGCTGGACTAAGGATTTCCGAATGAGTGAGCCATTATTTGCTGCATGTGTGTATTAAAACCATGGGACGAAGACATTTTTTTTTCTGAATATGCAGTTGGTTTATGTGGTCCATTAGAAACGCCTCCATCTCGATGACCGCCAAGACGGTGGGGGAGCATACAGCCAAGTTTCAGGACAAGGCATTGAAGGAGGGAATCGTCCAAATGCTCAAAGGCAACAGCAGCAAACACGTGTGAGTGTTTGCCCCCGCCCAACCCTAACACCCCCCATGTAAAATAGCCTCACTGACTAACCTTAAGCCTTCTCTGTCAGGATCATTGACTCCCTGCTGCCCAAGTTCCTCAGGGGTCCCAAAGGACCAGAGTCCAAAATGGCAACCCGGATGAACGTAGGTTTGTTCAAGTTTTCATCAAATTATTTGCCTTGGCTTCTCCAAGAAGATGGGCTAATTCTTATATTCCTTGATACCTGAGCACCAAGTTACAGATGTCAACTATTCAAATCAATGTCATGATTTGAGATCATGAAACCCTGATCATGCACGGTAAGATAAAGAGGTGTTGTTTCACCATCGCCAACCAACCAAAAATATTTCTAGTCCTTGGAAGAATGTGCTATTTTGTATGCAGCGGAATACATACAGTAGTTTACATAGATCAAGAGTATGTGTACATAATACAAGACTGGATAGAACCAATTTGGCATTGCCTGCTAGGCCCACTTCAAAAGAAACACAAACATGGATTCAGTGCCTTAGCAGGCAGCCCCTCAAAGTGCCTGTTGCGTTCTCGTTACCTTGACGTCCAGGTCTCAGTGAGCAGCCGAACAAATGCACTCAACATTTCACATTCATACAGGCTAAATGGCCATTTATGCATTAAACAATCATAATTGTAAAGATGATATTATGATGATAATGAGAATATATAATGTAGAATATATATATATATATATATATATATATATATATATATATATATATATATATATATATATATATATATATATATATATATATATATATATATATATATATATATATATATATGGGCCCCCGTGTTACGAACTTAATCCGTTCAGTGGCTACGCTCGTAACTCGAACTGCTCGTTCCGTTCAGGGGCTACGCTCGTAACTCGAACTGCTCGTATGACAGGCAATCCAGACCTATGTTAATTAGTGAACGCGTGCAAAAACCTTAGGTAAAAACATCACGTCTTTATACACATATTAAAAATTAGTAACATAATCTACTGTACAGTTAAATTAAATAACATAAATATACAAAGGAAAAATGACATTTACCTTTGGGGAGACGTGACTTGAGCTGGGTGGAGGTGGAGGGGAGCAGAGACCAACCCGTAAAATTTATTTATTTAACGAGAACATATCACCGGCGATTTCCTTCTCTTTAATCCATAATAGAAGAAGCCTCTCCATTTTGTTGTTTACTGAGGTCCGTCCCCCGGCAAGGAAAGTCTTGCCCTTAGAAGATTGCTGAGCGGTTACGGCCATACTCACGAGCAAGGTTAACTATGCGTGCGCCTCCTCCGTATTTTTTTTTATTATCTCCTGCTTGGTTTCTATTATCATCATCCTCTTACTTCTTCCTTTACCACCACTAGCAATTTTAGAAGCCATGTCTAACAGATAAAGTTTGCAAAGTCTTCACAACATTCCTTCCTTCCGTTTTTGACTCATTTTCTCTCCTTCCTTCCATCCCGACCAGCTGTCCTATCAAGCTAGATGAAGGCGTTCGGCCAATAGCATATCGGCATTTCTGTGATTGACGTGACGCTGGCCAACAGCATATCCGCATCTCCGTGGGTGAGACCGGGACTGTGAGCTTAATCGACCAATAGCATACCGGCATCTCCGTAACTGACACCGTGACTGAAACAGTGACTGTGACATTTTAAGAGCAATAGCAAAATCGGCGTTATCGTGACATGCGTGAGCAATTGATTTCGTTGATGTAGCAAAGCGAATAAATTGTACGGACACATTGATCGGCATGTTGGATTGTTCGTAAGACAAATGGTTTGTGCGTAAGAGGGTGACAAAAAACGGCACGGTCCACATTCGTAAGATGAAGGGTTCCACTATATATACAGTAATCCCTTGCTACTTCACGCCTCGCTTATCGCTTATACTGCAGTACACATATTTACTTAAATTATTAAACCTTATACAGTAAATGAACATTAAACCCTTTTCAATTTTTGAAGTCTCATGTCGCCGCGCTCATATTAGTAGCACCCGGAAGTCAAATTAAAGTCAAATGTGTACATCATAATGTGTCGTGTGTATGTTTCATAAGTGATAATGGCTCGTCTAGGTCTTTCTAACAGCGGGTTTTGGGGCGGGATTAAAATTCCTGCCCTCATTGGTCGATGGTCGTGCTGGGAGCCAATCACGTGTGTTATAGAAGCGCCAATCTCAGTTTTGAAATCAAGTTTGAGTGTCTTGCAGGTCACTATAAGGTCTTCTTTAAGACACGCGACATGTTCCCGGCGCGACCATCAACCAATGAAGGCAGAAGTTGTAATCGTCTCCTGCTTTTTTTTCACACCTGGACTCGTTTTCATTTATAAAATACACAGGCTGTTGCTCATTCAAGAAAAGTAAAGACCTTCACCGACCGTTGGAAATATTTTACCTAGATTTCTTTTATAATAAAATGGTACAAGTATTTAAAGTGTAAACTCTCATTATCATTTTTCATCATCAGATCATGGATTTGACTTAAATTCGAATTCTGAGCGCCGCTAATATGACCCCGGCTGCCGTAAGACTTCCAAGGATGGAAAGGGGTAACTGTTCAGTACTGCATAAGGTTTAATAATTTAAGATTAAAGTAAATATGTCTACAGAACTGCAGTAACATTTGTCTTAAATAATATGTATAGTATGAAAACTTACCATATTTGAAAAAAATTCTTTTTTTTTTTAATTTCCTCTCCATGCATATGGGGAGGCTACTTCACGCATTTCACTTATCGCGTTCTGGTCCCATTTAACCACGAAAAACGAGGTATCATTGTATATGTGTTTCAGTATACACAGTGGACCCCCATGTTACAACGTCCCTGACTTACGTTATTTTCATGTTGCGACGTGGATACTGAGATTTTTTTTTCATCCCCTCTTTGTGACATTTTCCTGGTTTTGCAACTGTCATGACCTAGGGGGTCGGCTGTATTTGTGTTGTTTCGTGTCCATCTGCAGGCGTATTTAGGTAATTACACTTATTTAATTACACAATTCTGCTATTGGTCGGCGTCTTCTCACGGAGATGGTGGTCTGCTATTGGTGGCCTCACTTGTTTCAAAATGGCGCATTAGCTATTTAACATAGGTTTGGACTGCCCGTCATATGGCGAATTCGCCTTATGACCCCAACCGCGTAACCGATTAATCTCGTAAAACGGGGGCCCACTGTTCTTTAATGTTGATGGCAAAGTGTGTGACTTTCCAACGAAGGAAATTGGCGACTTCCTACCACAAGTTCTACCAATCCGTTGTCGTCGGCACAGGCCATAGTGAGCGTCCAGAACTCCTGGCTTTCTTTCGCCCCCTGTCAATCGGCCTGCGGAAGGTCAACGGAACTTGGCGTCGGGAGGCTGACCAATGGTGGACAGTCCAGGAGTGCACCCCGACGCTTGGCCCTTTCGCCCACAAATGTGACAGCATCGAAATTGTGGTGTTCAGCGACAAGGTCAGCCCGTCCAGTCTGGGCTTTTTGGCTGGCCACGGGTAGGTAACGCGCAGAGGGGCCAGCCCGCCACCGCTTTGATGCAGTCTTAAAAAGTGGTTAAGTGCTAACATTGTACGGCTTCTCGGTTTGTCTTTGTCACCCAGCATCGTGGGCCTGTACATGTCAGTGGTGCTGGTCATCGGCAAGTTCGTGAGGGAGTTCTTCAATGGCATCTCACGCTCCATCATGTTTGAGGAGCTGCCATGCGTGGACCGCGTCCTCAAGCTATGCACCGATATCTTTGTGGTGCGCGAGACAGGCGAGATGGAGCTGGAAGAGACTCTCTTCGAGAAGCTCATCTTCCTCTACCGATCCCCTGAGACGATGATCAAGATGACCCGGGAGAAGGACGGCTAGAACCAGAGTGCTCGAAAGCGTCAATTGTTCTGGTCAACGCTGCAAAGGCTTGGCGCAAAGCAAGTCCACATGCTACTGTATCATAACAGCTCGCGCTCACAACCTGGAACTTGAAGGCATTCCTCCAAACAAACATGCATGCCTTTTTAATCGGGATTGAAACCGGTAAACGTCTATAATGATTGTGTAGACGCGGGGAATCGATTGCATCTTGAAGCAAGAGTCAAAACCAAGTGGCCTTGTATTTTCCTCCCTTTCAAATATGCACACAAAAAGGAATGTTTATTGTCTCTATACTGTTTAAGGAAATGCATTATATTCCTAATAAATTGCTCGGTTGCCTCAATACCGATTTTTTTTTTACAGAAAAAAATAAAACCATATGTCATATATTGCTTGTTGATAAGTCTAAGATACTTGGAATATTTGTTAAAACATGCCCACTTCCATTTCCACCAAGAAATACCTCTGGGCCTTTACAACTCATAGACCAGTGGTTGTCAAAGTGAAGTCCGCAGACCCCAACAGGGGGGTTGTGTACAGTGAACCCCCGGTTTATGACGTCCCTACTTTACTTTTTTTTCATCTTACGAGGTGGACATTTTTTTTTTCCCCTCAGACGCCATTTGTTTTCGCCTTACGACGAAGAAACCAACTCCTCAATCATGGCGTTAAGTATGTGTGCATCTGTGAGGAGCACCGTGTCCATACGTCACGACACACGTCACTGCTTATGTCAGTACAATGCTGGTCTGCTATCGGTCGGTGTCATGACTTCCTAGGACACTGGTCTGCAATTGGTTGGCATCACAGTTTAAAAATGGCATGTTAAAGATTTGTTCTTAGAACATGTATATAAATATAAAGTAGGACTCACTACACTATTTTGATACGAATTTTAATATGTATATACAATGTTGATGTTTTTACCTGGGGTTTTATACGCATTAGCTAATAAACATAGGTTTGGATTACCCACCATACGGCAAATTTATATATACACAGTGGACCCCCGTGTTACAGCATTTATTATATATATATATATATATATATATATATATATATATATATATATATATATCATTCACTACGTCACCGTCACGAGCCGAGTGACGCGTTGTATTTCCGTTTCCTGTTTTACATTCACTGTGCGTCATTTGGCTGTTACGGTGAGGTAGTGAATGACAACGTAAGCTCATATTTATAGTTTATTATCATTTATGTTGACGACGCACGCTACTGCCTATGTTTAGTAAGCGATGAGTGTTTATTCTGTGTATGTGTTCGTTTGTGTAGATGTTGCACTTTATAGTTAGTAGTTGTTAGTTGTTGCTAACCCGCTAATGTCGGCTAAAAATACAGTAAATTCATAGATTAAGTGTTTATATGTTAGTTGAATGACTTTAAGATTGTTCAACAGATACTACATGATACACCATACATGAGCCAAAATAAGTGTGTAGTTCAACGTGATGACTTGCGTACTTTCACCGGAGTCTTGGTGCAGATAACCAGTCCTGATAACAAATTCTCAACAAACTAAGAAATATTAGTCATTTAATGAATATACAATAATGTTAATAAGTTTAATAAGGATAATGTATTGTTAAATAACAGGAGAAAGGAAATAAAATACACAAAAAAATACAAAAAAAAAAGGATTGTTTATGGTTACTGCGGCTATATTGGGGCGTACATAGAAATCTAGGAACTGATACCCGACTTCGCGGGGGGTTGACAGCCCCCATTAACCGCGAAGTAGGGGGGATCACTGTATGTATATATATATATATATATATATATATATATATATATATATATATATATATATATATATATATATATATATATATATATATATAAAATAAATGCGGTAACACGGGGGTCCACTGTGTATATATAAATTCGCCGTTTTGTGGGCAATCCAAACCTATGTTAATTAGCTGATGCGTGTAAAACCCCAGGTAAAAACATCAACATTGTATATGACCCTAGGGGGTTGGCTGTATTTGTGTTTTGTCTCCATCTACAGGCGTTTTTAGGTAATTGCACTTATTTTGTGTCGCCGTCACATGACTGAGAGGCTGATCTGCTTTTATTCGGCCTCACTCGTTTCAAAATGGTGGAATGGTAAAGCTTTGTTCTATCGTGAGTGGTTACAAAATGGTATTTATAGTGCATTTTACTGCTTAATTCAAACTTGAATGGGTTAGCCATGGGTCCCAAGATTGCTAGTGATGCTAAGAGAAGAAAGAAGATGATGAATATGGAAACGAAGCTGGGGTTAATCAAGAAATACGAAGCTAGCCTAGACTACGCTTACTAGAGAATATGGGCATATCAAGCACCATTCAAAGGTAAATGAATCATTTCTATATTTTTTTTTAATTGATGTTTTCTGATTGTATACAGTAATCCCTCGCTCTATCGCAGTTCATCTTTCACGGCTTCGCTGCTTCGCAGATTTTTTTTACAGTGTGGACATTTTTTACAGTGCATTGTAATCTGAATCCTGATAGGCTCAGGGGCTTTACTGTTGTCTAGAAACAAAATACAGTAATCCCTCATTTATCGCGGGGGTTATGTTCCAAAAATAACACACGCAAAGAAAAAGAAAGACCGCCAACAACTACCCATAACGATGTGCGGAGTCAGGACGAAGAGGAACAGTTGGGACTGTGAAATACCCGGGTGACAATGTTTCCAACCTTGTATTACTATATTTACTTACTTATTGTTTGCTAATTACTAATTTTGGGCTTTAAATCTGGTTTTGATTTTTTGTTTCGTTCTATAGTTCAGTATTGCATCGTAAAATAAAAAAATAAATAAATAAAGCTGACTACACGGATTTCACTTTGCGCGTGTTATTTTTCGAACGCAACATCTGCAATAAACGAGGGATTACTGTACATGTATATTATATATACATAGCACTTACTATACTATTTTGATACCAATTTTTAATAAATATGTACAAGTTTGATGTTTTTACCTGGAAACAATGCTGGCGATAACCCTTATTAGGGAATATGGGCATAACAAGCGGCACTCAAAGGTAAATAAATCCTCTTTAGATTTTTTTATTGATGTTTTCCGATTGTATACATGTATATTATATATATGAGCACTTACCATACTATTTTGGTACCAATTTTTAATACGTATGTTCAATTTTGATGTTTTTACCTGGGGTTCTAAACGCATTAGCTATTTAACATAGGTTTGGATTGCCCGCCATCAAATGAAGTCGCCTTACGACCCAACCGCAGAACGGATTAATCACGTAAAACGGGGACCCACTGTACTTCCTTTTCACACACTGCTTCAAGAAAAGTAGCAGATGAGCTCTTTCATAGGCGAACATGAAAAAAAGAATACGTTATGTTTAAAGTGCCAAACATTCAATTTTTTTTTTTTTTTTTTTTTTTAAAACATGAATGCAAATACTGTAGTAACCACAATAAGAGTAAATACAATAGTAATTTTACCTCAGGGCACCACTACAAACCATCCGGGCTGATGTGTGTGGTTTCTCTAAAACAGGGAATTAAGGCACAATTCGTGTTTTGGTAAGAGATTGATTGCAGATTAGAGCACACGGTTTCTTTACCATAATGTTTGCCTTTTACTTATAAGTCTTTTTGCTTGAGGATCTTTGGAACTACTGTGGAAATAAATTGATCATTTTATTGAATTAAAGATAGACCTGTGGAAATTTTAATTGTATTTATTTTATTTGAACCAGGGGAAGCATTAGAGTAAGCCAGTCGGCCAGAAGCCCTGTACTCGCACAATAATTGCTAAAAAAAAAAAAACTAAAAATCTCTTTAGTGCCTTAACTTTTTTTTTTTTTTTTTTTTACAAATCTTAGGCTTTTTCCATAGTTTTTTCCAACAAAAATGAAAGGAAACAATCCAACCTAGTGTGAATCCATTTTATTCTGACTCAGATTACGACAATCAGGGAGGGACAAGCCACTTAGTTGTGATCCCGGCGTCTTCCGCCATCCTCCTGTTTCCAGACATGGCATCACAGGAACACATCCTGTACAGGTGGAAACACTCAGTCAAATGCATGCTTAGATCGGTGCACTATGCATGTGAACCAGTAGAGACTAGGGGTGCACAATTACGTCCAAAATAATATTCAAGATTATTTTGGTCAATATTGAACTCACGACTATTCATCACTTTTGGTCAAACATGTCTAGTTATTGCACTTTCTTCAAACAAGTAGTATATAAACAAGGCTTCAAGGGTTGATACTTTAATAATAATAATAATAATAATAATAATCTAAAATAGGGAAATAGTTCAAACATTCACCCAAGACATGGCAAAAACTTGGCACACAGGGCAAAGAAGCTAACTTACTTGCTGTGCGAACCTAGGGAAGAAAAAAAAAAAAACCTTCCTAGAACCAAGCACATACTACAACAACAGGCCTGTAACAACTCCCACAACAGTTTTGCAAGAAAAAATAAAAACAGTACAAAAGTACCAGAATCACTTGGGGTTTGGACTTAGCAGTCATAATGTCATTTTTGGTCACTTGACACAATTTATTCCAATTTTTGCCAATCAGATTTTCCAAAATGGGTCTCATTTGACAGCAAGCAAGATATATACAGTGAGACCTCGCCACTTCACGCCTCACCTATCTCGCCCTTGGTTCATTGCGGATATTTGGAGGGGAGAAAAAAAATTACATTGCGGAGAGACGTGCCAGCTAGGTGAGTTATCTATAAATGCACTTGTCATTGGCACTGCTTGGAAGTCGAACTATTACTGCAGTACACATATTTAATCTTAAATGATTAAACCTTATACAGTAAATGTACAGGTATGCTCTCTCTCTTTTCCGTGTCTTCCGTGTCGAGTCACACGCCTATACGTTTAGCACTTCCTCACACGTCCGACTAGAGCGAGTAACAAGACGCTTCCCTAAAATGATTAAAACGTAACATTGACACATTAAATTCCAATTTATTATGAAAAGCAAGAGGATCCCAAAGCTTGCTTTCGTCTCTATTGTGTCTCTCCTGTAACCACATGTGTGAGATCAGCTCAGCTGCAACACACACCTTATGAATGTGCTCGTAAGCACATTCATTCACAGCTTGGTCTCCCGGAGCCGATCATGTGACTCGCAGGTGTGCCGAGAGCAAAAGCAATGGCGTTATATTTGTGCAACAATTGCGAGCGCGCGCAAAAAAAAAAAAAAAACATTTGAGCGTAGAAAATAAAACTGAGCGAGCGAAAACAGATTTTGAGCGCAGAAAAAAATTTGAAAAAAAGTTCCTCTCTCAAAATTCGTTTTTGCTTGCTTGGTGTGAATTCTCTAACTGAGGTAGAGAATTATTGTAGATTCAAACGATCAATTTTAACAGACTCTTCGGTAATCTTTACACAGTGTGCGTGCTCGAGTCGTTCATGATATTTTGGTCATTGTAGTCCTTTTCGGCCGAATCATAAAAATGTTTGTTCTGGCGAACTTCCATAAGCAGTAGTTCATCCACCGTGTTTCCAGCACAGAAGAAACTCTAGAAGGTACACGCTGCGGAATATCTGTAGGTTGCAGAAGTTTCCTGCATTTTGAGGAGTGGAGCAGCACGAAGCTCACGGACCGCCTCAAGAAAAAAAAAAAACATGCTTAATGCTGCTGCCCTTCTTGCAGGATTTGCTCGCTTGCTATTTCTTAATCTTAATGAAGTCTTAACTTCAGTTTAAGCCTTTGCTGACTGAGAGTGCTTGAATATTGATTACAACTCTTCGGGGAGACCACCAAGGAGGACAACACTGCTGAAAAAAACAAAAAAAATCATAAAAAAGCGAGACTGGAATTTGCAAAAATGCATGTTGACAAGCCACAAAGCTTCTAGGAGAATGTCCTTTGGACAGATGAGACCAAACTGGAGCTTTTTAGTAAGGCACATCAACTCTATGTTCATAGACTCAAAAACCAAGCATACGAAGAAAAGAACACTGTCCCTACGGTGAAACATGGAGGAGGCTCAGTAATGTTTTGGGGCTGCTTTGCTGCATCTGGCACAGGGTGTCTTGAATGTGTGCAAGGTAAAATGAAATCTGTAGACTATCAAGGCATTCTGGAGAGAAATGTGCTGCCTGGTGTCAGAAAGCTTAGTCTCAGTCGCAGGTCATGGGTCTTCCAACAGGACAACGATCCAAAACACACAGCCAAAAACACCCAAGAATGGCTGAGAGAAAAGCGTTGGACTATTCTAAAGTGGCCATCCATGAGCCCAGATCTGAATCCCATTGAACATCTGTGGAAGGAGCTGAAACATGCCATTTGGAGAAGACACCCATTAAACCTGAGACAACTGGAGCAGTTTGCTCATGAGGAGTGGGCCACAATACCTGTTGATAGCTGCAGAACGCTCATTGACAAATACAGAAATCGCTTAATTGCAGTGATTGCCTCAAAAGGTTGTGCAACAAAATATTAAGTTATGGGTACCATAATTTTTGTCCAGGCCTGTTTCATTAGTTTGTTTTTTTAAATAATTATGTTAATCAGTAATTCAAAAGTGATGGCTGATTTTGATTATTTAATTTTCAATAATTTTTTATTTATTGTTACTTTTGTAAGTTTCAAGTGATTTCAGTGAGAATTGTGGGTTTTTCCTTCTTTAACAATTTTGTCCACGTGTGTGTGTGTATGTATATATATATACACACACACACACACATATTATATATATATATATATATATATATATATATATATATATATATATATATATATATATATATACGAAATTAACTTAAACGCCAGCAGTCGGAGGCGTTTTTAGAATAATTTCACTAATTGAATTTATAGTGGCTATGCTAAGTGAATAACGGTCCAATTACACATCGTCACTTCAATGGAGAGTAGCAGAGTTACACGGCAGGAAACCTGTTGGTGCTCCCTTTGGCCTGGCTCATGTGGTACAGATTTGCGGCATATTTTGTCGTTGCATCTCCATTTGTCTTTTTTCCTTTTTTTTGTTTTGCTTCCATGGCTTTTTACAGATTGCTCCTTTTTATTTGTTTATTGTGGGGTATTTGTTTGTGGTTACAGTTTGTTCCGTTGCCTGACTCCTGCGTGAAGGGTGCACTTACATGCAGATTTGGGCTTGACTATTTTGACGCTAGCTTCGGCCGCCTTGATGGCTTCACTTCTCGCCTGCGGCTTGAGGGCGGCCCGCAGCACGTTGGCGCAGATGGCCGAGAAGCGGATGTAGCTGCGCAGATGACAAACGCTCAGCCGGTCAGTCAAGATGCAAGAAGAGAAGACGTCAAAAATGTCAAAATGCCAACGCGTAGCTGGGCACTGACTGCAACTAGCATTAGCATAGCGGCTAACAGGCGGCAAAGTGCCGTCAAAATCTTAACAATCAAGACTTTACAGACAAATTTGTGCATACATCGCTCATTCAAACAAACTAGACGAGTAAAGCATCAACGTCTGTTTTTCTTGTTAATTTATTTATTTTACCTGAGTCCCGCTTGTCTCCAGTACGCGACCATCTTGACAGTCTTGCTTATAGCTTGAGCTTCAAGGGCATGTCTGACGCTTTTTATTACGTCATTAAAATGGGCCGCCTAAAGAACCACACCTTCTCGTTTTCGGGTTTCCGGTCTCCATTTTTTTCAGTTCTAGTCAAGTTTTGTTGTGAAAGGTACGTTTTTTTCATATTGTGTTACTTTGTTTTCTAAAAAAAAATATATATATATATATATATATATATATATATATATATATATATATATATATATATATATATATATATATATATATATATATATATACACAGTATATATAATGTAACGATTTTTCTCAGTTTTGCACTTCCTAGCCACCGTAACATTTACGTAACTTGGCCAAAAAGCGAAAAAAAATGAATGCACTCAGATACTCATGTACAACAATTGCAATATTGTTTGTCTAATGAATGCACTCAGATACTCATGTACAACAATTGCAATATTGTTTGTCTTTTTATTTTGTATGGGAAATGTCACATTCACAAAGCCATTTTGTTTTATTTCACTCCATGTTTTAAAGTAATCAAAACTGATAATGATATTTATTTTGAGTCTTTCAAGTTTTCTAAATAATAGGAAAGGGAAATGATTCTAGACATGTCTTCTAATGAGTGAAGTCTCAGTTATATTTGTTCATTGCATGGATCTTATGATTATCTGGAATGAATTGTTTGTACATATTTGTTCTATTGTTTTGTGTCATGTTGTGTTGTTACTGTTGTGTTGACAAGGAATTGTTATTGTGTATTACTCCATTCTCATTTTGGGTGATGCTGGCCATCTTTGACAGCCTCCCATCAGCACCAGAGTAAAATAGCAGTGAGATTCTGATTTACATTCTACACATTGCTAGCTGTCAAATGAGACCCATTTTGGAAAATTCGATTGGTAATTTTTTTTTTAAAAATCGTTTAAAATCACACAAAATAGCATTAGTCCATTCTCACTTTGGGTGATGGTGGAAATAACGTAGCCATAGGCACGACTCAATGTATCAAAAATAGACTTCCAAAATAGTGTTAGTTTGGGGGACGACCAGAACATACCTTCTTCGTATTTCTTGATTATCTCCTTCCTGCTCCAGCATAAAAACCATCTTCTTAGCAATCTTGGGACCCATGGCTAACCAACCAAAGTTTGAATTAAGCACTAAAATGCACAATCATTACGATATCGTAAGCACTCACACGATATGAAGTCTTTAGCAAATTGGCATCTTAGTGACACCATGACGCTGCTACGTGCCTGGTGTCGTGTTGGATCCCGAGCTTCTACCTCAAAAGGATAGGTGTTTATTCTCAAGACCACTTCACCAGTTTTCGATTACCCATCACTCAGGACATTCACTCCACTTTCATCCCACACTCATACCTCACAGAAGTGATCAGTAACTGTGCGCCGGATGTTAAACTGTCTCTTTTTAGGTCAGACCGTTCGTTTAAAGTCCGATGGACCGTTCGTTTAAGGTCCAATGGACGGTTCAGACTCGTCAGACTGAACCAGTCACGACGTTCGTTTAAGGTCCGTTGGACCGTTTCGTTTAAAGTCCGATGGACCGTTCAGACTGAACCCGTCAGACTCGTCAGGCTGACCTTTACTGTTCGTTTAAGGTCCGATGGACCGGGCAGATTGACCTTTTTGTTCTTGCAATCTCTCCGCTGGTCGAGTCACTCCGGTTCGTTGTATGGTGTTTTTGTGTTCCCCCGGTGAGCGGTGTCCGACATCTGGCCTCGTGTAAAGGAGGGCTTCCAGAATCCCAACAGATTCCAACGGTGCAACGATTGGTTCGTTGATCGTCCACCGAAGAGAAGGCGTTTTAACCATCCCGGATCAAAAGTTCAAGTTATGTCAGGGTTATCTTTAAAAGTAGACTAAGACAAGCCCTGCTGCTAAACAGCAAAATAGTAACTCAGACCAGCGAGGATTGACTTTTCTCCGCCCAGGCAAAGGGAAAAAAGCTTGGAGTACATACTCATGCGTTGCCAATAGCATTTTTCCTTGCTCAAACGTCCCTGCCTGCTTTTTATTCATTCAGCAAAGCATTGCACATTACAAGGACTTAACAAAAAGAGCTAGTCGGGCACCACCAACAGCTGGGCCAAGGTCCCAGCTCACACTTTCCTGCGTCAACAGCTTTATCTAAGGACTAGGACGAGATGAACTAGGACTGCACAGATGGATAGCAATGCACACTATTCTACACAAGAAACAAGCACATAATGAGAACAATCTAATATATGATTCCCCTCACAGATATCAAAGGAAAAGCATACCAAAAAAATAAAAAATAGAGAAGGCTAAAATATTGCATAGGTTGTCATTACATGATGACTTTCAATATGCTGTCCCTTCTAAATGCTTGCAAACGGGTGGTGGAGAAGTACAGCCTATAGGTGATATATAGCCTGTGTCAGGCTCATTTATTGCCATTCAAAATTGGAAATTCTGTCCATTTTGGACTTAGTAAAATCCCCATGTTTTTTCATGCATTTTCCCTGATTTTTGCATTATTCCTTTCAATGGCAGCTCACGAACGGAGCGCCATAGAAATTTTTTGTGTTGACACCCCACAACCACCATGGTTGCGCCAGCAGCCAACTTTTGACATTTGCAAGCCTTTCAATGACTTTGATGAGTGGCTTAGTCTGGACTCCCGTAATGCAAAAGTCTTCAAGTCATAATACTGTAATTATGACACAATTAATATTACACACACAAACAACGTAGTTACATCTACTATTGTCACATTTTTACAATTTTTATACATAAAAGGTTTGTAGGTTACCCCTCCCCCCAAAACTAGATATGCATGGATAGAACTGATGCCACTGAACATTTTGAGGGAATATATATTTACATTTGCCGATGTTATGACTCTTTCAAAATCAGCTCGAGTTGGGTGATAAGGCTAGGCATAGGCTTCACCATTACCCCACTCTGTCTCTGGGTCGGCCCCTTACAGGAAGCAATTGGAAAATGTCTGTAAGATGTTTCGTCAACTAATAGTGACAAAAGTCTCTGGGCCAGGTTAGTGGAAAAATCCCCGGACACCCAGGGGTTAATGTAGTGTTAATGCCCATGCCTTGCGATCACAGTTGTGGGAGATAGACAGGGAGACACATCACTTTATTTAAAATGTAGAAATTAATAACTATCCAGAGTGCAGTGCAAAAGGAGGAATTCCAAGAAAACATCAAAAAGTGAAACGTTTGCCTCGTGACAAATACATTATAAATTCATCCGTTCTTCCCGTGTGACCAGCCAGAACTAAAGACCGTTCCTCATTAAGTCATGATCATTTTATAATAGTCGAAATCACAGATTTTTGATTAGAGCATTCTTAAATGTCACTCTTTCTGAAAAGGTCCTGTTTTTCTGTACTACAGTACTTTATAAAAAAAAAAAAAAAACGGGGAAATTTAGAGTATACCCACTTCAAGAAACCACCACACCACTGGCGGATTTATCGGGGGGCATTCAATGTCAATATACCGGTCAGGTGTTGCGACGTGCTCATGTAAAATCTAAATAAACAAAGGGCCTAAAAGGGAAATAAATAAGCTAGAGTGGTGGAGGTTGGCCCACGCTGCATCATATTGGCGAGTACGCTTGCTTCTGTGGGCAATGCAGAGCAGTCTCGTTAATTCAATCCCCACTCGACTTCTTCCGGTGCAGGGGGTGGCTCAAGTCCTGAATCCATCGAATTAAGGAAAAGGAGGAAAATGGGCGAGCGTGGGGCATCTGCGTCAGAGCAGTTGGGAAGGTCCCACTGGCGCGGCCCGCTTGTTAATCTGGACGGAGAGCCAGACGTTGGAGGCGCCGTGCTCGCTCAGGTACTCTCCTCCCTTCTCATTGTAGTCACACCGGCTGATCCATCCCCCCGCTGTCGCTGATGGAGGGTGCTCCAGGGCCCAGTCTTTGGCCCCCAGCCAGGCAGCCAGGCTGGGCTGCGTCGCCACAGTTACCTGGGGGGTGGGACAGCACCAGACTGCTTCAAGCTTTTGAACATGACTCTCATGTAATGAGTTATCACGTCACGTCTACCATATTTGTTACAGTTTATTAATATGCCAGCTTGCCCATAAACAAGACAATAGTTTTTTGCATTGAAATTTACAGTGCTCTTTCATTTCTCATCTTTACTCGTTTCATCCACAAACATTTACATCATAGAACTAGCATCAAATTGACATAAAAACTACGGCTAACATTCCACATGTTCACATAAAAACACATACGTAACATTGACTTTGGGCTATCGCATCCGACGTTAACATTGTTAGCAGGTTAGCAAGGACATCACACAGGAAGCACTTTGCATAACCCCAAACTAAAGAAACTTAAAAAATGATCAAAAAAATAAATATGATCCCTCTTGTCGACTTGTCAATAATAAATTGACATAACCTATGTCAAATATTGTGCTGCTACTGGCTGCTCTAAAAACCACATCATGCTTCTCACTATGTATGTAATATCAACAGCGGCCAGAAGCGGCGCCAAAACCACAAAGATCAAGCATAAACGTATGAACTGTTAAACTAAATAATTTCCAAAACATTATTTCGGGTGCAGCCCACGCGGCAGGGTACCAGTTGATCCACGGACCGGTACCAGTCCGCGGACCGGTGGTTGGGGACTGCTGCTTTACATGATATATTTTGATTATGCACTCATGTAATTCTAACATGTACAGTATTTGTTACCATTTTTGATGCATTTTTATAGTTTAATTATCTTCAGTGAATGGGTTTAGGAGCATTTTGGGGGCGTTTGGAACTATTTACATGTAAAAAGCAGCTCTACTAATGAAAGATTCACGTTATCAAATGTTAATTTCATAAGTAGAGGTACCACTGTAGATAGAAGGCGGATTTTGGAAGTTTTGCTGCCGCCACTTAGTGGCCATTTACTCGCAAAGTGTCAAATTTTTATTGTGGCTTTAATGGAAAACAAGCGAGACGAGTTACCTTGAAGTGAGACTGGAACGGTCTGATGGCCAGCAGCTCCTTCTCCATCCTTTCCTTCAAGCCGGGATAGCTAACGTTTCCGCCCGTCAAAAAGACATTGCTAACCAGTGCCTGCTGCTGCTCGGGAGTGTACCTGAAAAACCACAACGTCCATATCGACCGATTCCACTGTTGGGAGTATGGCGTCACAAAAGTAATGCAATTACTGTCATGCGTATCTATTTGCTGTAACGCGGTACTGTAAGGCACTATACACAAACAAATAGTAATATTTTACTCGGTAGAACCAACAGTAATGAGTGTTACATTGCATTATAATATATAGCCCCCAAATAACGCCCCTAAACCCTTACAATTTATAATATTAATTGAAGCAGTTGATAACGTGAATGCACTTCATTTGGTTGCCTTGACATTGCGCTGGTGTATTGTTGCTATGCACAGAACTTTGTTCAAGTCGTTTTATTTGTAAAATGGTACCACTACTTACGTAATTAATTTGTTCCGGAAGTCATTTCGTAATGTGAACCTTTCATAAGTAGACCCGCATTTTACATGTGAACAGCCTAATCCGTTCCAAGCCCCCCAAAAAGATCCTAAACCCTTTCAATGAATTATATCAAATAATAAAAATGCATCAAAACAGTAACAAATAAATATTTAAATTACACTAGCGCATAATAATCAATATATACCATTTAAAGAAAAATAAAAAATGCTCATAAACCCTTTAGATGAATTGTAGAAGTTGATAATATGAAGGAGCTCACTTGTTTGCCTTGAGATGGGGCTGGTGTGCAAAAAGAGACCTTATTAGGTTGTTTTATTTGTACATTTTTATTTAACGTTTTCAGTGACCCAGGAATCATTTACATGTCCACAAGTGCAATAATATTTATTTTTGAATTATTTTGAGAGTGAAAGTTTACTTAAATTTAGTGTGGGGTCATGCAACGGGCTTCCTGTGTGATGTCATTGCTAAAGTGCTAATAACATGCTAACAACACTAACGTCAGACACGACAGCCCAATAACAACAGGAGCAATGATATTTTCTTTTTTAATTATTTTGAACATATAAGTATACTTAAGTATCCTTAATAATACTTACGCTTCTAGTGTGATGTCATTGCTAAAGTGCTAACAACGCTAACGTCAGACACAACAGACAGAAGTCCACGGGAGTAGTAATATTTATTTTGAGCATTTAAGTTTACTTAAGTTTAGTATGGGGTCATGCCAAGTGCTTCCTGTATGATGCCTTTGCTAAAGTGCTAACGGTACAGGAACAACGCCCAAAGTGGTATGTGCCATTATACACGTGGACAAAATTGTTGGTACCCCTCAGTTAAAGAAGGAAAAACCCACAATTCTCACTGAAATCACTTGAAACTTACAAAAGTAACAATAAATAAAAATGTATTGAAAATTAAATAATCAAAATCAGCCATCACTTTTGAATTGCTGATTAACATAATTGTTTAAAAAAACAAACTAATGAAACAGGCCTGGACAAAAATGATGGTACCTCTATAAAAGATTGAACACTACAGTATTTGACCAGACTGACATGATTAATTCAGGTGTGTCCTTTCCAAACTCATAATCAGTCAGTCTGCCTTTTTAAAGGGAGACAAGTAGTCACTCTGCTGTTTGGTGAAAAGGTGTGTACCACACTGAACATGGACAAAAGAAAGCGAAGTCCCAGGACATCCGAAAAAAAAATATAGACAAACATCTTAAAGGTAAAGGCTATAAGACCATCTCTAAACAGCTTTTAGTTCCTGTGACAACAGTGGCTCATATTATTCTGAAGTTCAAGACCCACGGGACAGTAGCCAACCTCTCTGGACGTGGCTGCAAGAGGAAAATTGATGACAAATTGAAGAGACGGATTGTTCGAATTGTATCCAAAGAGCCCAGAACAACCTCCAAAGAAATTAAAGGTGAACTCCAAGGCCAAGGTACATCAGTGTCAGATCGCACCATTCGTCGTCGTTTTGAGCCAAAGTGGACTTCATGGGAGACGGCCAAGGAGGACACCACTGCTGAAAAAAAATTTTTAAAAAGCGAGACTGGAATTTGCAAAAATGCATGTTGACAAGCCACAAAGCTTCTGGGAGAATGTCCTTTGGACAGATGAGACCAAACTGGAGCTTTTTGGTAAGGCACATCAACTCTATGTTCATAGACTCAAAAACCAAGCATACGAAGAAAAGAACACTGTCCCTACGGTGAAAAATGGAGGAGGCTCAGTAATGTTTTGGGGCTGCTTTGCTGCATCTGGCACAGGGTGTCTTGAATGTGTGCAAGGTAAAATGAAATCTGTAGACTATCAAGGCATTCTGGAGAGAAATGTGCTGCCTGGTGTCAGAAAGCTTAGTCTCAGTCACAGGTCATGGGTCTTCCAACAGGACAACGATCCAAAACACACAGCCAAAAACACCCAAGAATGGCTGAGAGAAAAGCGTTGGACTATTCTAAAGTGGCCATCCATGAGCCCAGATCTGAATCCCATTGAACATCTGTGGAAGGAGCTGAAACATGCCATTTGGAGAAGACACCCATCAAACCTGAGACAACTGGAGCAGTTTGCTCATGAGGAGTGGGCCACAATACCTGTTGACAGCTGCAGAACGCTCATTGACAAATACAGAAATCGCTTAATTGCAGTGATTGCCTCAAAAGGTTGTGCAACAAAATATTAAGTTATGGGTACCATCATTTTTGTCCAGGCCTGTTTCATTAGTTTGTTTTTTTAAATTATGTTAATCAGCAATTCAAAAGTGATGGCTGATTTTGATTTCTTAATTTTCAATACATTTTTATTTATTGTTACTTTTGAAAGTTTCAAGTGATTTCAGTGAGAATTGTGGGTTTTTCCTTCTTTAACTGAGGGGTACCAACCATTTTGTCCACGTGTGTATATGTTTTTAATATGTACAATGCTACCGTGGCTAATGTCTATTTTATGTGCATTAGTTTTACGTTGTAAATTGTTGTGGATGTAACAATGGAAAGTAGAAAAGTACAGTAAACAAAATAGTAAATGAAAAACTATTGTCTGATTTGTAGGGAAGCTGGCATTTTCATCAATGATGCAAATGCATGAAAAGCCTGTCAAATAGGGTTGTGATAACGTATTACATGAGAAGTCAAGCACTGGTGTCTGTCAGAGAAATCTCAGAAAAGAAGACTAGGACAAGCCTAGCTGCTTAAGAGTAAAAACAGCAAAAAGAGTAACTCAGACCAGCCAAGACTGACTTGTCTATGCCGGGCATAGGGAAAAAAGCTTGGGCAAAATGAACTTGTGGGTCTTCCAACGCTAATTTCACCTTGCCCAGCTGTCCCCCCCTGGCTTTTATTGAGCAGAAGCATAGCAGATTACAACAGACACAACAAAAGAGCCAGCCGGGCGCCACTGGCAGCTGGGCCAAGGTCCCGGCTCACACTTTCGTGCGTCAACAGCTCTATCTAAGGACAGGGTCAAGATGAACTAGGATTGCATAAATGGGTAACAATGAAATAAGCACATAATGATAACAACCTAATATATGATTCCCTTCACAGTGTCTCATATTAAATGACAACAATGCGGCCTTTTTGTATCCTGAATTTTCTCTGGTTACTAGAGATTATATTTTTCTGCTGAGGTGTTTCATAAACTGAATTTGCCATAATGGGAGGCTTTTGTAAGCAGAGCTACCACTGTACATTTTTATTTGACATTTCTAGCAATCAAGGTCGGATTTACAAGTCCAAGAGAGCAATAGTATTTATTTAAGAATCACTTTGAGAATATAAGTTGAATTAAGTTTAGTTAAAGGTCATTTTACAGGGAGAATAATGTCAAAGTAATGCAATAGCAGTGTAATGTCTTACATTTCAAATACACTAATAGTATAATGAACAAATGACTTTGGAATGACAGTAAGAAGTAATAAATAATGCATTAGTTTGGAAGTAACTTGGCCAACACGATGCAGAGGAAAGATTATCTTGTGTCGTTACCTGTCCAGTACATATTGAAGCGTCTCCGTCAAGCCCATCTGCTCTTCCCCGGTCAGCGAGGGCTGGAAGAGGATCTCTGGACAGCGCACGCGCTCCGTGCCCACAAACAGCTGGTGGTATTCCGCCATGTTGAAGGCCGGCTGCTGAAAAGGGCATTATTTGTTGTCGCTGTTGTTTTAGCGCGCAGGTGTCAAACTTCAGTCCTGGAGGGCCGATATCCTCTATGTTTTTCTGCTGATCCAAATGATTAGCTTATTAGCTAGCTCTGCAGGACCTTGGAAATAATGCTAATCATTTGAATCAACAGTATTTGAGAGAGCAGGTTCCATAACATGCAGGATACCAGCCCCTGAGGACTGGAGTTTGACACCTATGAACTAGAGCACAGGTGTGAAACTCCAGTCCTGGAGGGCCAGTATCCTGCATGCTAGCAATAGCTAATGTCAATTTCTCATTTACAAGTCCACAAGAGCAATAATATTTATTTTTGTGATTACTTTGAGCATGTAAGTTGACTTTGGTTTAGTTTGGGGTCATGCAAAGTGCTTCCTGTGTGATGTCATTGCTAAAGTGGTAACAATATGCTCACAATGCCCAAAGCGGTATGTTACATATGTGTTTTGATGTTAATATGTACAACGCTAGCCATCGCTAATGTCAACTTTTCATTTACATCCTACGTTTTTTTGGTCCCCTCGTTAAGGCATTTTTCCCACTTTAAGGCATCAACAACAATTACAAAATTCAAACCTAGCAGTCAGTGTGCATGCGTATGACTCTGAGTCGCACCCTGCACATATGTTTAGATATAACATATACAGTGGGCCCTCGTGTTACAACCTTAATCCGTTCAGCAGCTGGGCTCGCAACTCTAATTCGCCGTATGACGGGCAATCCAAATCTATGTTAATATGTGAATGCGTGCAACGCATGCAAAAGGTAAAAACATCACGACTTTATACATATATTAAAAATTAGTACAGTTAAATTAAATAACATAAATATACAAAGGAAAAATGACTTTTACCTTTGGGCGACGTGACTTGAGCTGGTGGTGGGTGGAGGCCAAAACAATGACTTTTTTTTTTTAACAGAGATTTTTTTTTAAATGAGAACTTATTTTTAAACGAGAACTTTTTTTTTTTAAACGAGAACATATAATCTGCGATTTCCTTCTCTTTAATCCATAATAGAAGAAGCCTCTCCATTTTGTTGTTGACCGAGGTACGTCCCCTGGCAAGGAAAGTCATGCCCTCAGAACACTTGCTTGCTTTAAAGACTTCCCTGTTCTTGAGAATTGTACTGATTAAAGAGCGGTTACGGCCATACTCACTAGCAAGGTTAACTATGCGTGCGCCTCCTTTGTATTTCTTTATTATCTCCTGCTTGGTTTCTATTGTCATCATCCTCTTACTTCTTCCTTTACCGCCACTTGTAATTTAAGAAGCCATGTCTACCAGATAAAAGTTTGCAAAGTCTTCACAACACACCGACCAGCTCATGCCATCTAGCAAGATGAGAGAGTTCGGCCAATAGCATATTGGCATTTCTGTGATTGACGTGACGCCGGCCAATAGCATATCGGCATCTCTGTGACTGCCTTTATCGACCAATAGCATTTCGGCATTTCCGTGACATGAGAGAAAAGTTATTTTTGTTGATGCAGCAAAGCGAAAAAAATAGTGCAGACACACTGACCACACTGTTGTATGGTTCGTAAGACGAAAGGTTTTTGCGTAAGAGGGGGACAAAAAAACGCCGCGGTCCACGTCGTAAGATGAAAAGTACGGAACACAGGGGGTTCGTAAATCGGGGGCTCACTGTATAGTGATGTTAAAGGGAGAAGTAAGAAGATGATTGCTCTGGAAATGAAGCTGGAGATAATCAAGTAATACGATGAAGTCTAGGCTATGCTCGCAAGGGAATATGGCTGTAACTCGCTCAAGTCACACCAAAGGTAAATAAAATTTCATTTTTCCTTGATGAATTTTGTATTTATGATATTTATGATATTTATTATATATATTTATTATATGTACGTATATTATATGTATACTATACTAATTGTCACTAATTAACTGTTACTAATTATATAAAATTTTAACGTTTATACCAAGGGTTTTGCAGACATTAGCTAATTAGCATAGTGTTGAATTGCCCGCCATGCGACGATTCCGCTTTACGATCCCAACTCCAGAACAAATTAATTTTGAATGGCGGTGGTCCACTGTAATAGCCTTTTTGTTTGTTTAAATTTCCCCAGCCTACCTGAGACACGTCCCCATGAGGTTTTTCTTGCAGTGCATCCTCAGAGAAGTCGGAATACATTGCGAGCGCGCCGTCGCCCTCCTCCGCGTGCCCCTCTGAGTCGGACAGCTGGAGCACAAAGAGGGCCAGGCAGGTGGGTGCAGGGGAAGCTACGCTTAGGTCTCACCTCTGCCTTTTCCTCAGTGCTGCGGGAGGCTTTATGCCGACCCCGCTCCACGGCCAGCCGCAGCTTGTCCACGTACGAGCGCAGCTCCTCAGCCGAGTCCATGTTGAGCTCAGCCAGGCTTTTGCGGAACAGATCCGATGAGCCGTCCTCAGTTCCTAGCAGTTCCTATACAGACGAACAAAAAACAAAGTCTTACGTCACGTAGCTGGAGTCACAGATTTTTTAAATACACACACACACACACACTTTATATATATATATATATATATATATATATATATATATATAAACACACACGTATGTACAGTGACCCTTGTTATTGCAAACTCCTGGATGTCTTCCTCCTCAGAGTCTCTCCACAGAAAGCGATGAAGGTGCATCTCCTGGTGCTCAAGCCATACTGAGTTGTACATTTTTTTGATGTCCCCTAGTGCAGCAAAGACACCTTGTCAGAACCGAATGAGGACAGCACGGATGTCGTTGAGGACGTCCGGACCTTTAAGGAGTAGATCGTTCAGGCTCTGGCCCTTGAATTTCTGACTACTATTCCAAACGAGGCGGACTGGTGTAGTCAAGGAGTGGGGGTTTGGAGCAATTAAGTGGCTGATGTACCACACAGATCCATTCTCCACATCTTCTTTGGACAATCTGACAGCAGCATTTTGATCTACCATCTCATGGACTTGCGCCGTATAGGCTGCCCTCCATTTTGGCTCCTTTGCCAACTGCTTCTCTGTCCTCAGTAATGTTGCTTCGACAGCTTTCCTGTTGTTGGTCAATGTTACTGGATCCTCCACCCAGGGATACTTTACATGCCAATGTGGATTCTCACTGTGCTGGTCTCCCCTGACGTAGGTCAACCCGCTCTTTATTTGCTCCAGCTCCCGCTCTTCAGCAACAACACATTTTCTGCCAAAATGGAAAGTAAAATCAATAAAAAGAAAAAAAAAATTTGGCTAGCAACAAAAAGCAGAGACACTTGATTTGGCAATTTCCACATCTGCATCCGCCACACCTGGGCTCGCACGCAGCCCTTATGCTATCCCACTTCCACCAGTCCATAAAGTCTTGACTGGCAGCAGACGTCGTGGCTTGGCTGAATTGAGGTGGCTGATCTGGGCCATTTCTGACGATCTCCTTGTAACCTGCAGCTGCTGTGCGCATGGAGCGTGCAAAGTGGGTTGTAGAACCATGGGCAGTGACCTTAACATCTTCTATCTTCTAGGAGATCTGGGTGAGAGCCCCCAATGTTTTCCCTAGAGGGCCATCCCACAGAACAAGGTCACCAACTGAGCACACCTTCTGAGGGACGAGTTGGCCTTCCTTGTGGCTGATGAGAAGCTTGATTTTGGTGGGACGGACCAGTTCATTAACGGGGACGTCAGGGAATAGTTTTTTCAGAGTCTCAGGTGGCACAAGACGATTGACCTCGGCAATGCTGTCCAGCCCATGGCAAACAAGCTGGTGGGATCTCAGGGTTCCTCTTGGAGTTGAAACCCAGATCTTCAGCAGGTACCGCTTGGTCTCAACAGTCACTTGCATCCCGCCGACTCCATGGACTACAAGAATCACATCCTCACTCCTCAAGTTCAGCTCACCAGCAGCCTCATGAGTTATATAGTTTGTGTCAGAAGCCAAGTCTATCAGAGTCCCAATCTTCTGGCCAGCATTTGCAGTGACTTCCAGGATCATCATAATGACAGGGAACTCTTCAAGGCCTTTCTCTGCCAGCAGACTCCTCTTTGGCACAGCCGAACTGAGGGTCTTTGCGACAGAGTTGCAGAACACATCCCAGCACCGTTGAGCAAGGTCGGGGGGCAGGCTCGTCAGGAAATCCTCCTGCCTCTCTGTGTACTTCTTTGATTAACCTCTTGCTGGACTGGGCACTGGTCTCCTTGACCCATCTCCCTTGCTTACCGCCTTGGGGCAGAGGTAGTAGTCATGACCCAGGCCTCGAGCATCTTTACACCCCTCGAGTTTGCACAAGAAAGTGGTCTTGCACTCTGAGGCATTGTCGTGGACCTCCAGACACCTCCCACAAGCACCGATTTTCTTAACTGCTTCCCTAGTCTCTACTACTTTGAGAGCTTTGAACTTCTTGCAATAATATAGTTTCTTTCTGTAGCCCCTCTCCCCGCAGACTACACAGGATGCTTGGGATCTTAAGGAGTTAATGGCCCTTGTCCGAGCATGCCTTTGTGGGACCCTTGCCTCTCTTTTGCTGGGGTCATCATCCCTAAGCTGGTCCAGTTGCTCATATATCTTCTCTTGATTTTTAAGGAACTTAAGAGCATGTTGAACAGAATACACGTTGTACTATTAATTGATACACATAATAGTTGAATGATTGATTTTTTTTTTTTTAAGTTTTTTTTTTTTTTGCGAATAAAGGGCCCATATTTCAGTTAAAATCGGATGAGTTCAATCAGAAAGAAGTCATTGATATAGTTTTTGGTGAGCAAAACAAGTGTTGCTCACAAAAGTTTTGTTTCAACTTTATTTACATATTTATTTTAATTTAGCATGGTGAATGTTTGTTATTGGCAAAAGTGAAAATACATCCCTGGCATTGAATGACTTCATGTAGTTTCAAAGACGCAATAATTTTGAAATTTGTCAAAATGCATTTTGTGTCTGAAATTGTTTGCGAATGAGGCGATAAAGCGAGCAAAGCTTAAGTGGCATTTTGTTTGATAATGCTGTGATGATTGGAAATGGACCTGGTTTGTAAAAAGAAGGTATGTAATTTGTATTTTCTAGATTTCTGTACAGCTGAAAAGCAACAAATATACTGAATCTATATATGTACTTTCAAAAAGAGGTCCCTGACTCCAAAAAGTTGTGGCTAGTGGATACATTAGATTTGCTAAAGCGTTGCGACATTTGAGAAATGAGTGAAAAGCTAAAGGGTGGGCCTGCGTACCTGTACGGCCATCAGCCTGTCCAGCCTCTCGCGGTCCTGATGGAGTTTGTGACCATGCCGTCGAGCGTTGATGTCCTGAAGCCGCCTGAGCTGCTGCGCCCGCCTCTCCTCTGCCCACTTGCCCGGGAAGGGAAGTTGCATTCGGTGAACTTCGCACTCGTAAAACTGCGGGCAGCGCCATTTCTCTAACTCTGCCGAGAAAGGCAAGTGTAAGCCAGTGAGGAAGGTCGGGGTGGAAGCCCAAAGCCTTTCCGCACCTTCTTGATAATCAGTGGCGACGTAGCTGTGCTCGTGTAGCAGCTCCTCCATGCGGCCCAGCGTGACGGCGCTCATGTGGGCCGGATATTTGAGTTGAAGGAGCCTCTGCAGGTAGGCTGCCGCTTGGGCTCCCGCCACATTCACGCGCTTGCAGTTGGCCGCATCCAATCTACACGGCACAGGCGAGGACTTTGACAAATGATGGGAATGCTCAAAAAAAAAAAAAAAAAAAAAACGAATTTAAAGTGTCTGAGTTGCAATTTTTATCTGTCAATGTAATCGTCGACCCTCATAGGTCAGCTTGCCACGCCCTTTTTTTTCTTCTTGAAATATAATTCAATTGACTTATGATTATCTTCTATATTGCTGCTTTTCTATAACTGCAATCAGCTTGTAGTCAGTCACATACGTCACTGTACAGCACCACCACGCAGTGAACAAACATGTTCAGTGGAGCCGAGGCTATTATACACCATCATGTTCATTATCCCATATTTGAGAAATACAAAGGACAAGTGTGCAGTTAATAATCATGTCCACTGGATGGGAATATCATGCTCAATATCCGTTCTCATTTGTATCTGCCTGCCCTACCACTATAGAAGATGATTTCATTAGGTCTAAATTTCATCTGTCACATACACTACAAGTAAAACAAAGTATTGTGAAGGATACATTTACTAATATATATATATATATATATATATATATATATATATATATATATATATATATATATATATATATATATATATATATATATATCTTTAATTCAGAATGAAAAGACTTCTTGCGTTTCCTAGCCAAGACCCAATCAGAGAAAGAATGCAAATTTGTTCTGTGTTCCCAGAATGCTCTTACCAGTAAGGAAACTGAAACCAGGACTAAGAAAGGGAGCAACTACAAATAAATCTGTGGTAAAGTTAGCTGTGTCAAAGCTGTGAATAGTTAAGTAGTTAAATGAAACCACTCAGCAAAATTGAACGCTAAGAGATCATTTACCAAAAATCATGCTGTACACCATCTTGATGACCAAAAGTTAACATCCCATGAGATTGAATGCCACGAAATTCATTTCCTTTTTCACTTTATTTGAAGCATTGAGACTGAAGTGCAATATAGGGTAACTAGGCTTGTATAATAAGCTCATAACTTTGTACGTTCTTGTTCGTCAGATTTACAAGTGTTTTTTAGTTATTTGCATAATCACACCTACAGTTTAATCGCCGTCCCTTCCATGTCATGTGACTGTTGTTCGAGTACGCGTAAATTCGGTGTCGTCCAATTGAGAGTATGTTCGCCATGTGGTTGTTTGCACGTTAAGTCATTCATGTCCCTAAATTCGATTTAAGTGCGGAGTTCATGACCAAAAAGTAAGTCTTTCATGGGCAGCATTTACTTCTTCAGCTGCTGAACTGTAGTTGCTGTGCTAAGATACAATAGTGCAGCATTGACAGCACTGTACTGTATTCATCAAAGTATCAGCCACTTGATTGCGACACTGAAACTTTTTTTTCTGTCAGAAATGTATTGCCGCAAAGCAAGAGAGACGCAAAGTACAAAAAAAAAGTAAAGAGTAATGTGCTTTCGGATAAATTATTGCTACATCCCAGAAAAGTAAAAGTTCTCAGTGGTGTTCCCCTGTCCGGATACACTGTAAAGTGCGCAACAAGCTCAACCCCGCCCCCTCGCTCGATATTTAAACAAGCTAAATGAAAGAGAGAGCGGAGCCACACCTGCCATCCACAACAGGCAGAACATGCGAGCAGTGGTACCCGGAGGACAAAACCAGTCCAGTGTGCGCTGGCTGCAGGTTGCTGGCGCCATGGAAACTGTACAAGGCGTCCACTCCGTAGGAGACGTGAGGGACGCCGTAGCACTCGAACAGCAACTCTGACATCATCTGCCGGCAGTGCAGGGGGTTGCAGGGTGCCTCTGTCAGCACTAGCGGATGCTCCACACGTCCCTAAAACAAATGAAATAAATACTAAATTTCCATACCATGACACAGCATCAGACAGAAATCTGCAGCCGTTAAAAAACACAAGAACGTAGTAATGGGGAAATGGAGCCTCATGAAGCACTGGCGATATTTTTTGACTCCTCTAGATGGTAATGTTGATTTACAGAAAAAGGCTAATGTAACGGAAACTATTAACATTGCCATAGCACATTCAAACCAAAGGTGCCATCTTGTGTGCTGTTTATACATTGTTTGTTCTTAACCTGGCACATACCGCTACTTTTTACTACATTTGTATGGACAGCAAGGTAATAATTGATCGCACGAAGAAAACTAACCCTACACTGCACAGATGACAGTAAACACTTTGCATTGAAGTGAATAGAAAAAATAACACAAATGTTTCGTGAAATTTGATTTTCTCCATCACTTGGAAAAAGATATGAAATTGAATCCACTCATAGCTGGAGAGGGCTGGGCTATATGGCAAAAAAAAAAAAAGATTTTTTTTCAATCTTTCTGCCCAATTGAGATTTTAATCCGAGAAATAATCCCACCAATGCTTGTGCATTTGTGCGATAAATAACTACAGTGGGCCCCCAGTTAACAAACGAACCCTCTGTTTTACGTATTTTTCATCTTACGACGTGGACCGCAGCGTTTTTTTGTCTCCCTATTACGCAAAAACCTTTCGTCTTACGAACCATCCAACATGCCGGTCAGTGTGTCCGCGTTGCTGCATCGACAAAAATAACTTTTCTCGCATGTCATGGAAATGCCGATTTGGTTTAAAAAAGTTCCCATTTAAACAAAAAAAAATAATCATTGTTTAAAAAAGATCTCATTTGAAAAAAGTTCTCGTTTAAGAAAAAAAAAATCTGCGGGTTCGTCTCTGCTCCACTCCGCCTCCACCCACCACCAGCTCAAGTCACGTCACCCCAAAGATAAAAGTCATTTTTCCTTTGTATATTTATGTTATTTACTTTAACTGTACAGTAGATTATCTTACTAATTTTTAATATGTGTATAAAGTCGGGATGTTTTAACCTAAGGATTTTGCACGCGTTGCACGCATTCACTAATTAAAATAGGTTTGAATTGCCCGTCATACGGCAAATTCGAGTTACGAGCCTAGCCGCTGAACGGATTAAGGTTGTAACACGGGGGCCCACTGTACTTGTACCTTGTGCATACAGGAAGCTTATTTTGTAAAAATATTATATTAAAACATAGTAAAGGTCAAAAAAGAGAACACATTACAGCTTGTGTCCGTTTGATCACATTAAACACTAATTTGTAATCATACGGAACAGTATTTTCATTTTTCAACCACTGCAAAGATAAGAACTGTGAGTATGTATGAAAAATGCATGTATAATGTTGAGTTGATCTTATTGCACTCTGTTTTGAGTTGTGCTGCATGAGTTGAATGAGGTTCATTTTTCCATATTATCAGATTTGCATCATTCATTGCCGTAAAACAATTCATTGCTGCATGCGGAAACTTCACGTTAGTAGCATTTTTGTTTACCACCCTTTTACGGCAGCTCATTTAAAGCATGGGAAGCAGACATGGAGAGTCGCAATGCACTTGTTGTAATGACTAATATTGGGACCAAAAAGGAACAAACACTACATAAACACTGAATGAAATAGAGTCCTTTCTATCTGGTGATCCTTCATTTGACAAAGTATTTACGCAAGCAGTTCCCGAGATGGAGCTGCAAACTCAGCATATGCTACATATACGTTCACATATGTATGTATAAATGTACATGCACATTTACAGTAAAAAAATACAGTATGTGTGTGTGTGTTGGGGCGGGGTCCACGAGAAACTAAAGTACTGTACTTCATTAGACTTTACAGTTGTCTCCACGTTTTAAAGGTTGCTTCTCTCTCTCTCACACATAAACACTAACAAACACACACACTTGTAAAAGTGTATGTATGTAGCTACATGTGTGATACATGTGTGTATATACTGCATACATACGTTGTACATACATACGAACAGTTCCTATCTTTGCAATGATAAATGAATGAACATGTTGTTCCGTGTGATTACTAATGCGTGTTAAATGCGATCGAACGGGAAAAAAATCATTAATTCATTTATATGTATGCATTGTTGTAAAGGTCATCATTGAGTTCAGTGGTAGGTATGAATTCAAATTGAAAAGGAGCAGCTTTGTTTCGAGTGTCTATTGATGAACAGACCGGCTAAACCGTTAAACAATTTCCACGTTGCCTGTGACGAATCTGCAGTCAGGTAACAGAAAATAATTCAAAAACAGACCCACATCTGGGAATCGGTAGCCAGTTAATCTGAGAGCCGGTTGAAATGTAACACCACAGAGCACTGAGTCCAAGTGATGTCATTCATGGTCAAACAGCATGTGGAAAATGTGTTTGATTAATTGTACTTAAATAATTTCCTTATCAAATTATAGACAAAATATGCAGTTTTCACTGCAAGATAAGTGTACTATTGTAAGCGCCGATTGTATGGTAGCGTCCCAGGGTGATGGACTTGGTAAATGGACTTTCACTTATAGACAGCTTTTCTACCTTGGGTACTTGGGCAAAGCGCTTTACATTAACTCAGGGGAGTCCAAATTCGGTCCTAGGGGGCCGCTGTCCTGCATGTTTTCCAGGTTTCTTTTCCTGACACACCTCATTCAAATGATCAGGATCTTTGTCAGCTTTCTGCCAAGCTTGCTGATAAGCTGATCATTTGAATCAGGTGTGTCAGGAAAAGAAACCTGGAAAACATGTTGTACGGCGGCCTTCGAGGACCGACACCCCTGCATTAACAAGTCATTTACCTACTGATGACGCAGCATCAGGAGCAATTGGGGGCTCAGTGTCTTGTTCAAGGACATTCAACATGGTCTTGGTGGTCGGGGGACATTATGATGTGAAAAGGAAACGGCGAGAGTAAATTCAAACTAAATCATTTTTCATCGTGACCACGGAAGGGAAGTGATTTGGTAATTGTTGAACTAGGAAGGAGGACATGCTCCCTCACCTCCGAGGCGACCCCCAGGCGCGCGAAGACGTGGTCGAAAAGGAGTTCTTGGATCTCCAAGTTGACCACCACGTTGCGGTCGAACTGGGTCTTGAGCAGCCAGCGCAGTGGCTCCAGGTTGGGGATGTCGTTGCCGATCTGGGTCTCGCTGCGGGCTGCCCCCCTGCTCCGCGCTGCTACCGAGCGGAAGCGCAGCCGTGGCGCGTCCGGCTCTGGTGTGGCCCAGTCGGCCCTGGTCTGGAAGGAGCCGTTGTCGATCACGATCGCCGTCGGCGTCTCAAACGAGACCGGAGGAGGCTCGACGATCGGATCGGGGGAACTTTTACAGTCCCGAAATGAGAAAAGTTGGCGCGTCACGTGATGGTGCCGTGCTGCCATTTTAAAAGTGTCGCGGGAAAACACAGTCGACTGGAAGTACTTGACCGTCTTGTAAGTTCCGGCATCTCGGGACAATGACAAGTTCAGAGAGATTTGAGCAATTGGTAAAAAAATGCTAAACTTGTTCGGGTCGACGTATTTGTGTGAGAAGACATGAACTTAAACAAGAGCCGTGTGAGGACACGGCTATCGGTCTCTCACAAGACATCTTGCGCATCCATACTACTGCCATAGAGTCACACCTGGCCCTTGTCCTGCACTCCAGATTTCAGTTTCACCCTTCACACTCATGCGGACAAGTCATTTTTCATTTACAATATGCCTGAAAACTTTTTTTTTAAGTTTTCACTCCAGAATAATAACCATTTAAAAACCCAATCAACATTTATAGTTACTAATGTCATATTTTAAATGAGCCCTGCACTTGTTGATTTGACTATTACTTGTTCATTTCTCTGTTACTGTGTTTAAAATTTTTATAAATATGAAACTGCCATGGTGAGACATTTTTTTTATGTTTCAAATGTAATTTGCACCAAAGAGTACAATTACTTCTGTGAAATTGTTACAAAAAAGTTAGTGTTAAAAAAGTGAAGTGAATATTCAATTTCAATATTTAATCTCAATTCAATTTTGATATGCACGTTTCAAATTAACCAAAACACATGCTTAAGATATCTGAAATTAAAATAAAAAAGCAAATGTGAAACACAGAACGGCTCACTGAAATGTATTTAAATGAATTGCTGTTATATGTAAAGAACGCCCGCCAAGGTTGGCCCCCCTACATTTTTAACACACCAAATCTGGCCCCCTTTGCAAAAAGTTTGGACACCCTGCATTAAATACACCAGGCAACGAAATTTTGACTTATGTACGTTTTACAGACGATTTTTTTCCTATTCTTTTTTCGCCTGCATGTTCTTTAGTTAAGTATTCATTTTCCAGATTACTTGCTACACTTTTACTCATGTAATTTGATGACAGACACTATATACAGTATGCTTTCACTCCTTTCAATCCACGCATGTGTCTAAAATCCGGCCTGGAGCCTAAATGCAGCCCGGGCTTCCATTATCCGGCCCACAGCCCGTCATACAACCCAATCATTTCTGGCCCGCAGCCCCATTTGGCTTCATGGGTGAAACAGAAATCAGACATAACGTCATATATACACAACAGCATCCGTTGAACAAAGCTCCCATATTAATTCCACTATTTATATTGTCATAGGAATTAACCATGTTTAGTTTTATCTGCTATTTTTTTTTTCTCGTTACCTGAGCCCTAAGTAACTGTGATGTCGACAACAAGTGCAAATATCACACTCTTCAGAGCGTTATTCGCTGTTGTCAAAGCTTCTAAACCCGAACCCATGTTGGAAGTCATTTGAGCAATTAGCCCATCGCTGTTGAACTTGTCATTGTCTTGTCCGGGCATGGCGGCGTGCGGACATGAAAGAAATGGCGTGCTTAATGCGTCATATTAATCACGTGACAAAAGCATGTCCTCATTGAACTGCATCTACACAGCAATAACGTGCCAAACTGTGTTCATAAGGAAGTGCGTCTGTCGACACGACGCAACCTGAAACGATCCAAATTACACGGTTGCTTCATTGCTTTGTGAGCGCTTCATCACTCTCAACATTCCAATAATTCACACATTGCAGATATTTCGTCCGAAATTCCATATCTTTCGAACCGATTCAACATTAATTCTCTATGGGAGGCAGCCCCTTTTGTTATCAGGTGGAATTTTAATTTATGACATTGGTATGGTGCTAAAAGTACTGGACCAACACGTGAAGAGTTAGTGGCTCAATCCCTGGATTCACACTTTCTTCACTTCTCTGATATGTCTTTCTATTTTGATACCTCCAATTTCATATCATTCTACATATTCACGAGATGACTGCATGTATTTTGTATCTTATTCCAAATATTTATACGTTTCCCACAAATCCTCATTTTCTTTTCTAAAAAGTCCCATTGACTTACATTGGGCGAATTGACATTTAACTAAAAACATTTACTTAAAAAGTTTATCAAAATTGACACTAGCTCATTCATTGTACTTAATATTTTATAATAAATTGTCATAATTCCTAATTTGTGAGATCTAGTGACACCTCTGGTATATACTAGGTCAGTGTGTTGCCTGCAGGAATTTTTAACGTCCAGTAGGTGTCCGTATTTGATGACACAATCCCAAAACAGTATCACCTCATTGTGTCAGTGTGCCAACGCCTTCCATAATGCTTCATCAACCCATCACTACACAGCGGCGTAGGGAACATGAAGAAAGGACATTGGCGAGGTAAGAGGTGCAACAAATGTTCCTGAGGGACAGTGCCTTAAATACACGAGAACTAATTACAGAAAACACACTACAGCTGGACGGGAACATGAGGCAAGGGAACCAGATTGGCTAACACGCGAGGAGCAGGGACACGTGGACATCAGGTGGTCAAGAGCAAAGAAACGAGACGGAGAAAAAGGCGGCTTCCCTTCCCTTCCCTTCCCTTCCCTTCCCTTCCCTTCCCTTCCCTTCCCTTCCCTTCCCTTCCCTTCCCTTCCCTTCCCTTCCCCTCCCTTCCCTTCCCTTCCCTTCCCTTCCCTTATATATACACACACACACACACATATATACACACACACACACACACACACACACACACACACACATATACATATATATATATATGGTATATAGGTTGCGAACTTAATCCGTTCAGCGGCTACGCTCGTAACTCGAACTGCTCGTATGACGGGCAATCCAAACCTATGTTAATCCGTGAATGCGTGCAACGCGTGCAAAAACCTTAGGTAATAACATCACGACTTTATACACATATTAAAAATGAGTAACATAATTAACTGTACAGTTAAATAACATATACAAAGGAAAAATGGCATTTACCTTTGGGGCGACGTGACTTGAGCTGGTGGAGGCGGAGGGGAGCAGAGACCAACCCACAGAATTTATTTATTTATTTATTTTCTTAAACGGGAACTTTTGTCAAACTACAACATATCACCGGCGATTTCCTTCTCTTTAATCCATAATAGAAGAAGCCTCTCCATTTTGCTGTTGACCGCGGTCCGTCCCCCAGCAAGGAAAGTCTTGCCCTTAGAAGATTGCCGAGCGGTTACGGCCATACTCACGAGCAAGGTTAACTATGCGTGCGCCTCCTTCGTATTTTTTTTATTATCTCCTGCTTCGTTTCTATTGTCACCATCCTCTTACTTCTTTCTTTACCGCCACTAGCAATTTTAGCAGCCACGTCTAACAGATAATGTTTGCAAAGTCTTCACAACACACCAACCAACTGTGCCATCAAGCTATATCCATGTTTTTCAACCGCTGTGTGCCGTGGCGTGCCGGGGCATCACAGCGGCATCGTGCCACGGCACAGCGGCAAAGATATTGTCAGTTGTGCCGCGAGAAATTATCCCCCCGGTCCACTGTCTAAATTTACGGCATTGACTGTGTCGCGGACAGCACCCTCAAGGCTTTAAATGTGACGCAGTGATCAAAAGGTTGGGAAACACTGAGCTAGATGAAGGCGTTCGGCCAAGCATATCGGCATTTCTGTGATTGACGTGACGCCGGCCAATAGTATATCCGCATCTCCGTGAGTGAGACCGGGTCTGTGACCTTAATCGACCAATAGCATATCGGCATCTCCGTGACTGACTCCGTGACTGAGACAGTGACTGTGACATAGCAAGAGCAATAGCGTTCAGCATGACCGTGACAAATGTGAACAATTGATTTCGTTGATGTAGCAAAGTGAAAATAATTGTGCAAACACATTGACGGCGGCGTAAGACGAAAGGTTTGTGCATAAATTATTAATTAAAATGTATGCACAATTTTGTCTGTGTCCTTGGACATCACTGGTTCTCATATATATATATATATATATATATATATATATATATATATATATATATATATATATATATATGTGTGTGTGTGTGTGTGTGTGTGTGTGTGTGTGTTAATTTCATGTTATTTTGTATTAAATAGCTTCAACAACGCTATCAATTTAACCAGTTTAAATAATTAAATGCCAGAGACGTATTTTCACGTTTTTTAAGAGTTCAGGGATTCAATCCCGGATACTTAAGTATCCATTTAATACTTGAGTACCTGGAGGTTTGTGAGCTTACGTTTGAGATATAATACTTAAGTACTTGGGATTCTTAGAAAAACGTGGATACGTCCCTGCATTGAATGAGTCAATATTTTTTTTTAAATATTAAAATTTTGAAATTTGTCAAAATGCGTTTCGTGTCTACAATTGTGTCTACAAAAACCAGCAATGCCAAAGGGGCATTTGATTTAATAATGTGGTTTTGGACTAAATAATTTGAAATCGTCTCTTTTTTTTTTTTTAAGGAGGCGTGCAATTTGCAAATTTTAAGCTGAAAAGTAACATCTATACTTGTCAAATTGAAATCTGCCAATGAATAAAGAAGGACACATTCATTTTTTTTAATTTAATAACGCTATTAAACTTTAAATTATGTCTTGTTCTTGTTTTCTTCCGCAAATCAAGCCGCCTGCTATATTTAGTCTCGTCCTCCACCTCGTGCTGTTTTGCTTTTTCATTTTATTGTGTGTATGATAAAATTAATTCGGACTAGTATTTTGCAGGCCGAGCCCATCGCAAGATCGTCGCATGCACGTGCACAAAATGAATGCTTTTCTGTTCCTGCCCCCGCCCCCCTTTTTTTGTTAACATATTTTTTTTGAGCAAGCTGAACAAACGAAAAATAATGACAGTTTTGCCCCGCAGCCTTGTCACAACCGATCATGAAGCTGAAGTGGGAGTGAGTGTTCTGCCCTGACGCCTTCGCGCATCCTGCAAGCGCAAAAAAAAGAAGAAGCGGATAACTGCTCAAAAAATGCAGGATGTTGGCGGCTTGAGAGTAATAGCTGTCCACCATAGCTTGCTAGGTCGCTGCATGCCACGTGCGGCATGAGCTCATCATATCAGCAACGAGTTGCATCTTCGTAGCGTCTGGAAACCAACATGTTTCAACGAACAATCTTCAGAGTGCACGCATGAGCAAACGTCTCGTATTCTGGGGGGATTAAGCGTTGTTCAGAAATGAGGGAAAATTGGCTAAAAAAAAAAAAAAAAGAACTGTCGCCTTGCGAAGGCAACATGGAATATGACGTTTGTGACATATGGATATAATAATATTAAAAGCAATGAATTTATATGGTCTTTATAGTTAAAGTCGTGACCACCGCAAATAAGATGTCATTCTTTATTAAACATGCGTGATTTGATGAAACACACTTTTTTTTATTTATATCGAATGCTACCAGCAAAAAAAAGCAAAACACACAAACACAAAACACAAAACAACAGGGCGAGAATAGGCCAAGATTATGCTCATTTATGAAAACAACGGCATATTGCGATAGCTGTATTATCAAAACAATTTAGAGTTGCAAAAAAAAAAAAAGTCATTTGCGACCATTTCAATCACCTTTTAGTCGATGGTATAGAACCGAATACATATGATGATCTAAAATAATTTATTATTTACTCATTAGGTATAAAAAATAAAATATATAAATATAGGACAAAATCATATAGAGTTAAGATAAAAAATAGAACAGAATAGATTATATTTAAGAGTACAACAATTGTTTGAGGTAGCAATATTTTTTACGGTCAAAAACGTTAAATTCCCAAATAAATAACAACAACAAAACAACAACAACAACAACAATAATAATAAAGTAAACTAGGATGAATAAATAAATAAAGCTTAAAATTCGAAAGAAATCTTTGATTCTTGATCGTTGATTTAAATATCCAAAAATGCCACTGTGGGTCCAACACTGACAATTATGAATATTTTCAAGTGATTTGTCGTGACTGACTTGACCATTTCGCTCTCCCTCTCATGTCCCTCTCTCTCTCTCTCTCTCTCTCTCGCTCCCTCTCTCTCTCTCTGTAGCTCTCTCTCGCTCCGCTGTCTCTCTCTCTTCTCGAAGCAGTCACACGTCCGAGCGTTGAACCAAGAAGTTATATCTTATTAAATATTATATTTAATAGATATTCGATTATAACGCTATATTATTCTTTACTGAAGAAATTAAGAATTTTTTATCGTTTGTGTTTTTTGGAAAGATTTTAGTGGATGTCGCTTTTCGGGCCTGATGAAAAAAGGCACGATTTTGCATCTTCGCATAGTTGAAAGCGGGGTTCATAATCCAGCGTTTTTGCTTTAATTTGATTTTTGGCGTTGTTGTTGTTAGGAGCAGAGAGCGGGGCGTGCGAATGGACGTGCTGAACGTGGACAGCGGGGGCGGGGACTGCGGCCTAGAGGAAGGGGACGCCCTCTACCAGAGGGACAGCCTCGGCCCGGGCCTCGGGCCCCTCAAGACCGCGAGCTCCCTGGACGAGGAAAAGCCCAAAATCAAATCCTGGGAGGCTGACTGGAACATCACAAACGCCATTCAGGAACAACTACAGCTCAGCTCGCCGCGCATCTTTCGGGAGTCAACTTGACCTTGAGCGATTTTGGACCGGAGCACGCACCATTTTGCAAGAGAGCGCCGGTTCTCGGGCATTCTCATTGCCTGCTTGCGTCAATCCTTTTCGCTTTCCTATTTTTTCTCAAATTAGTGATTATTACCGTATTTGGTCAAAGCAGTGCACCTTCGTGAGTTCTCTAAGCCACTCGGCATAAAGTGAAATTGAAGTTACCTAATACGCAACAGAAAACGCTCGTTGTGTACGGTTGATGCACGGAAATAAGAATGCAGAAGTTCTTTTGTTGGGGGAGGGGAGAGAGGGCAACGTGGTAAAAGAGAAGCAAAGCCGGTTGAGGTTCAAAGAAAAGATCCTTGCACTTATTTCTCCAAATGAAAGCCAACGATGCATTGCCTAATGGTGACAATCATATCGGAATCAGTGTTCACGTGATTCGTAGGTAGCGCTGAAGTGCAAATCACACAAACACAAAAAGAAGGAAACGAGAAATTATGTAAACAAAAAAGAAGGAAACAAGAAAAAACATAGACAAGGAAAAAAGCAAAAAGAAAAAGATGCATAAAATAAAAATGATGCAAAAAGGAAAACAAATCCAAAGATAAAAACAAACAAGAAAAATGAGGTAAACAAGAAAAAAATGCAAAAAGAGATGGAAAAAAAGCAAACAAGAAAAAAAGTGAAAAATAGAAAAGCAAAAAAAAGCAAAAAGAGCAAGTGCTTTATTTTTCTTGTTTGCTTCCTTATTCTTTGCATACTTTTTCTTGTTTGCATCTCTTTTCTCGTTTGCATCTTTTTTTCTTGTTTGCTTCTTTGTTCTTGTGTGCTTCTCTCTTGCAAGGTGTTTTATATTTTCTTTTTGTGTGTGTTGGGTTTAAAGTGGGCTCGATACCCCACAAATGACCCAAGGAGAGGTGTAAATAATAACTCACGAGTCAGAGACTTAGTTTTACCACCGCAGTGGGGAGAGCTCGAAGCAGAGCGTGACCGTGTGTCAGCCTTGTTGCAAAGTCTTTCTCCCCGAGCTCTCCGGCTGCAGTCTTTTATTGAAAAGTTGTTGCTGAGTCGTGGTGGGTGTCATGATTCAATCAGTGGCATCACATGGCTATTGTACAAATGGCAGGCTCCACTCGCCCTTTGAACATTGTTGACAACTCACACATCCCAATGTCTATGCATAGACAATAGGGAAAACGAAACAATGCCGCTTCATCAGTGCAATAGCCAGTTTATAATTAACTTATCTTACATTTTGCGATGACCTTTTTTGTTTGCTTAGTTTTTTGTTTGTGTGATTTGCACTTGACGGCCACCGTAGGTAGGTGTTGATCTGGCGTTTAGTTGGTGGATGAAGGAGAAAAGAAGGAGTTCGCATCGTTCAAAGTCTAACATGGAAGAAAGTAGAATGGGGAAGAGTCAGCTTGATGGACTCCTGCATGGGAAAAAGGCCCTGGTACCATTGTAAATGCATGACAGGTCCGCAGGGGATTAGCGCGCGTAATTATGTAAATCAGGGGCGTCAAATTGGTTTTTAGGTTTTACGAGGATGGTCTCCGTGTGCGTGTGCGTGTGCGTGACTCCTACGTGGATGTGGCCAACGCCTGCTGTGCGCCGCGCTTCCCGGCGCTGGGCAGCCACGTGGTCAACGTGGCCCAGATGATCGAGCTGGTGATGACGTGTATCCTGTATGTGGTGGTGAGCGGCAACCTGATGTACAACAGCTTCCCAGGGCTGCCAGTGTCGCAGAAGGCATGGTCGGTGGCAGCGGCCGCCGCCCTGCTGCCCTGTGCCTTCCTGCGCAACCTGAAGGCCGTGTCCAGGTTCAGCCTGCTGTGCACGCTGGCCCACTTGGTCATCAATGTGCTGGGCCTGGGACAAGGTGAAGTTCTACATCGACGTCAAGAAATTCCCCATCTCCATCGGCATAGTGGTCTTCAGCTACACCTCGCAGATCTTCCTGCCCTCGCTGGAGGGCAACATGCAGAGGCCGTCTGAGTTCCACGACATGATGGACTGGACCCACATTGCCGCCTGCGTGCTCAAGGGCCTCTTCGCTCTGGTGGCCTAACTGACGTGGGCCGACGCCACCAAGGAAGTGATCACGCCATTCGCGCTGTGGTCAACCTCTTCCTGGTGGCCAAGTCGCTGCTGTCCTACTCGCTGCCCTTCTTTGCCGCCGTGGAGGTCCTGGAGAAGTCGCTGTTCCGCGACGATGTGCAGGCCCCCTTCCCTGACTGCTATGGCCCCGCCGGGCGCCTCAAGCCCTGGGGCCTGGGCCTCCGACTGGGCCTGGTGGTCTTAACCTTGCTCATGGCCGTCTTCGTCCCCCACTTTGCCCTGCTCATGGGCCTGACCGGCAGCCTGACCGGTGCAGGCCTCTGCTTCCTGCTACCCAGCCTCTTCCACCTCAAGCTCGGCTGGAGGGATCTCTTGTGGCACCACATCTTCTTTGACGTGGCCATTTTCGTCATAGGCGGCGTCTGCGCCGTGTCCGGCTTCATGCACTCCGTCAAAGGCCTCATCGAGGCCTTCCGCTACAACCTCCAAAATTGAGCACCAAAAATGCACTGAAAAGCTTTTATGAGAAGGTGCAATAACAAACTCTGCCATCATCCCCTGCTATAAATCGACAAAGGATATACTTCCCCAAATTGAGTGTGTGTGCGTGTAGTATCGGTAATATTTGGGCTGGGCTCTAAAATGAAACACCCTCGCTATTATGGAAGAGAGCGCGGACATGGTCACAAGTTGGGTGTCCGAAGCAGGTCCTTCCAGGGCTGTATCCATGTATTCCAGCTTTTCCGTCTCATTCAAATAAATATATTTGTAGAGGAAAGCCTTCTGTCAGCTCCAAATGACAGAACTGACAACGGCCACTAGCTGATGTAGTTCCAAGACCCACCATTGAGGCAGCATCGGGCCAAGGCTATCCAGACAAATAGAAAATACAAACCCAAGAGGAAAAAGAGGACGGAAATTTCTGGTTTGGTCGACTGCTTTGGGCCCCAGAAGAAACAACAATAGGTTGTCCGCAGTGTCTATGAACAGGCATGTAAGCCCCTTTGAAGTCAAGTCAAACGTTTTCTCTAAAAAAATACGTTCTTTTCACCTGCGCTTGAAATATTCAAATTTATATATTCATGTTTGTGGACTATGAATTTAGCAGCATAATCCACCCACTTGGATCCAGCCTTGTGAGTAATGCTTTACAAAAGTCATGGAATTGCTAGAGGTGGGCACTTGGTCAGCACTATCGGAGTATAAGTCAGTCTGTTGCCGACGGACGCCCGTTATGCCAATGAACTGGCAAATGACAGAAATGCTCCAAAAATGTCGAATTAAAAATGTTGGAATTGCCATTGTCATTCATCTTTGTAATTGTCGGGAAAGGCATGATGTCAGAAGTCCCTCAGACATCCGTCCGACATCCGTCAGCCCGCCACATTACATTTTGCTTACTAAATTATAAATCAAGTGGCTTGGATCTTTATCTGATATATTGCTGCATCTTTATAGTTTAAACTGCAATCTACCTGCAATCCATGTGACAATAGTCACTTTACAGCAGCACTAAACAGTGGACAAACATGTTCAGTTGAGTAAAGAAACTGGCTTGATTCAAAACACTACTTGCCATTCATAGCTATAACACAGCTAAATTTACCGGAGATTTATTTGTAGTTCCTCCCTTTTTCAGTCTTGGTTTCAAAAACCAAAACTCATACTCGCTATACATACATACTGTATTTTGTAGGCATAGGACGAGATAAAAACCCCACGAGACGAGATATCTCACGACATTGAGTACACGAGAACGAGGTCTGGCGAGATGTTTGCAAACTTTTTCAAATAACAAAAATATTACTAATTTAAACTCTTCAAATTTCAAAATGATTCATTTTTGAGCAGACTGCAATAACCTAAAGTTTTTCTTTATGCTTGCTGCAATAAATTATTCAGCAGAGATCTCTCAGAATAAATGAAAATCAACTAAATAAAACATTTCTTTTCATGAAAAGTTGATTTAAAATTATTAGGATCATTTTTGAACTCTTGCAAAGTTTTCTGATGAGCTAATCATTTGAATCAGGGGTGTTTCAGAGAGAAGGATGAAAAAAATGCAGGATAGTGCCCCGAGGACTGGAGTTTGACACCTATAGTTCAGGCTGTATACCGGCTACAGGATGGTGTCATGAGAGAGAGTGGCGGGGAAAAACGCCAAAACATGAAGATTTGTATGCATGCACGTCACAAACGCCATTCAGGTACAACTACAGCTCAGCTCCGCTGCGCATCTTTCGGGAGTCACCTTGACCTTGAGCGATTTTGGACCGGAGCGCGCACCATTTTGCACGAGAGCACCGGCTCTAATAAATCCAATGTGCAAGTTTTAAAAAATCTGAAACTTTACAGATAATTTACTCATCATAGCTTTAAAATACCTGCATGGTTGATTATCAACTTAATGATAGCGCCACCTAGTCACAGACAAAAATGTCATTTTTTAAACTTTCATGTGATGTGCTAAGCCCGTCAAGAGTAAATGTACTGAAAATCTGTCCAAATAGCATTGTTGGGGAGGATTTGGGTTGCTGGCTCTTTTAAGGTGTCTACCGGGTACAGGACGGTGTATCGGTAAGGATACAGGAAGAAAAGTTCGTTCAAAGAGTCTTTACTCGAACAGGTGGAATGATGAAATGATGATAATGGAAATAAACATACAGAAGTGAGGATTTATTGGCAGATGCAGAGTCTGAAATATCAAATAACAAAGATAATTATAGACTATAATAGGTAAATTATACATATCAGTAATTGGAACAATATTGAAGCCTTGATATGCAACTGAATATAAATGATCACTTTAACTTAAATACAACCTAAATAATGGCACTTAAATGACATCTTAAATAGATACATATCACACTGCCACAATCAGTATTAACATTCTAATTATACCGCCATTGAAAACTCCCTAAATATTTATGTGGTCTATTGTTGGAGAAATTTAGGAATCCTTTACATATATTGTGTACTTAATCAATGTTTTTAATCAGATGTGCCAATCAAATAGGACCATGTCGATTTATGTCCTTAATGTAGCAATCAGTAATACTCAGGGAAGTAGAGCACATGTACTAATCACTCATGTGTTAGATGTTATGTTGATTAGATGTTATGTTGATTGATGAAGTGATTTATTAATGTTTTTGATTCAATGTGATTATACATTTGACAACCTGTCCTTATCATTAGGATAGCAACATGTTCCACTCATGACAAAAGTGTTGCTGCATACTGCATTGAGCCACACACCTACACGCGTGCGCTTAGCTGTCACAAGATGTATTACAAGATTTTGGGTTCCGGTCACATACATCGCTCCCCCATGCATCTCTTTAGGGCCGGAACCTACATGTAACCTAGGGACCTCTGAATAATAAAACTAAGGGGAACGAGGAAGTACCTCAGAGCGCGGCAGCACTGCAGCCTTTGTGGTCCTGTCTCATTCTCCTCTCATTCTCCTGCATGAGCATAACAGTTGCCTTCTCTCTTTCTTTTAGACAAACGCTCTGGTTGACAGTAATTGGCTTGGTGAACCTGACATCTATGAAGACCTCTAGCGGCCAACAACAATGGCACACATTCCAACAGTAGTATACAGTGGTACCTCGGTACTCGACCATAATCCGTTCTGAGGTGGTGGTCGAGCACCGATTTGTTCGAACACCGAAAGCAATTTTCCCATAAGAAATAATGGAAAGTATGTGTGCACAAGTAAATGTGCACAAGCAGTACATGATAAAGATAAAGATAAATAAAGCATTATAAACCATTTTGTATAATTTACTTACGTTTTGGAGAGTGGTTGATGGCATACAGGAATGGATGTGGAGAGGACGGGAGGGAGTTACTCCTTCCATGATGACGCTAGCTAACTGCGACGCGAGGTACACCGCGTTCATATTTTGCTATAATTTCCTTCTTCGGTTCAATAGTGGTCCTCATTGTTTTCCTCTTTGCCTTCCCCTTATCACTGTCTTTCTTTGGACCCATTATTAAGGGCTAGAGCAACACGAAAAAGTTTAAATCCGGGAAGAAATACTCGAACAAACGTCTTACTCCGCTGGCGGTCTGAGTTGAACTGGCGCTTACCCGCTGGCCGAGAAGGGCCGAGGAGCGCGTTCGGGTCGGCTCGGCTCGGCTCGGCTCGGCTCGGCTCGGCTAGTCGAGCACCGAAAATCTGTTTGAGGTCCGATGCATTATCTACTTGAATTTTTTGGTCGAGCACCGATTTGGTCGAGTATAGAGGCGGTCGAGTACCGAGGTACCACTGTAGGTCTAATATCGCGATTCTTTACGAACATAAATAAGGATGCGAAACAGACATACAATTAACGGCTTCAAAAAAATACAATAGATAACATAGAAAACTTACTTTTTTGTCATGAACTCTGTACTTAAACTTAAATGCGCAACTTCGACGACTGTACGAGCGCACGACCGCACGGTGAACAGGACATCACTGACTTCCGCATACGAAAGCATGCAGTCATGTGACCCGGAAGGTACGGCAATCAAACGGTCCACGTAACTATGCAACAATAAACCACACTTGAGAATCTAGCAGACACAAATATTTGGGGCCTTTTATACAAGCATCGAAAATTAGAGATTAAAGGTATCCAAATTTTATGACTTTGTGAAAAAGTGGGTGGTCTGTAGGTAACGCCAAATTCGGAGTTTGCTCAAATCATCTAAACTTACTGTAATTGAGCCCAGGTGATCATAAAACGAGAGCCAGTTCCAACCCGTTTGACCTAGAACTACAAATTTTTTTATGTATATGCAAGACATACAAAAACAGCATAGAGCGCCATGTGTAAGTATGTACAGAACCAAAGTTATCAATTGTTGAATGTTGCATTTGGCCCGATTTTGTACATTTTTTGATTCCAAAATCCTTGACCCGATCAACTTCACATTTGAGGTGCTCCATTACCTGACAGAGTGGCACCATTGGGCAAAAATTTCATCAAGATCGTCTAACCTCTATGATGGGGGCGGGGCTTCAAAATACTTGAATCATATTTCCTATGCCACCAGTGCTTAAAACCTTAATATTTCAGTTTTTGCACTGTGCTAATCCTGTTTGAGCAATTTAACTGTACCAATAGCAACACCTGGTGCCAGAAGAAAGAGACAGTTTTTATACTTTCACGTTCTCTGCTATGCTGCTTTCAGCAAATTCACTGAAAATTAGTCAGGAGAATATTGAGACAAAGCGAACATTATGAATCTCAAGTTTCATGACTCTTCAAATTTGGGGCTTCAAACCATCTGAAACTTTCCTGGGACTTTAAAAGTCATGCAATAATACAGCTATGTGATAAACTTTCAAATCATTTACAGCGCCACCCAGTGGCGGACAAAAATCTCATTTTTTTATAGTTTTATGTCCTGTGAAATGCCTGTTTGACTAAATGAACTCAAAAATGGTCAGAAAAGCTATGACACATTGGAACATTAAGGTTCGCAACTTTTATGACTTTTCAATAAAGGGCGTGGCCTCTATGCCAACTCAAAATCCGATGTCTCGCGAAAACGGTAAAAGTTGCTGTAATTGGACCTAGACGATCCTATATTTTTAAAACTTCGTATATGGGATGGGAGTCCAATGTGAAACACACCTGCAAGCCTATTTTTTTATCAGAGTACGAGCGCCACCTAGTGGCAGCAAAAAGTATAGCAAATCCTTAATGCTTTTATGTACTCTGCTGAGCCCCTTGAAGTGATATCCCTTAAATGTTTTCTGAAAAGCCAGTGGCCATGCCTTATGCCCTCCACAAATGAGTACGATGTTTCCACAGTGGGTGTGGCCTATACGGCAGTGAAAGTCACAAAACTGTAACAATAAAAGCTGCAGTAACTCAACCCAAATTGTCACACCTTGTCTATATTTTACATATTTGGTAATAGTCCTGCACTGAAGTGATCTACAACAAATTTTTCATCGTTCATAGTCCTTGTTCATACCCCGACCTGTTCATACCCCAATGTGCATAGGTCTGCGAGGGCCCTTTATAGCTGCTCGCAGCTCTAGTTAGGGCCCGAGCAGCTACCGCTGCGAGAGCCCTCTTGTTTTTCTCCAGATTATTATTATTATTATTATTATTATTATTATTATTATTATTATTATTATTATTAGGGCCCGAGCAGCTACCGCTGCGAGAGCCCTCTTGTTTTTCTCCAGATTATTAGGGCCCGAGCAGCTACCGCTGCGAGAGCCCTCTTGTTTTTCTCCAGATTATTATTATTCTTATTATTATTATTAGGGCCCGAGCAGCTACCGCTGCGAGAGCCCTCTTGTTTTTCTCCGGATTATTATTATTATTAGGGCCCGAGCAGCTACCGCTGGGAGAGCCCTCTTGTTTTTCTCCAGATTATTATTATTATTATTATTAGGGCCCGAGCAGCTACCGCTGCGAGAGCCCTCTTGTTTTTCTCCAGATTATTATTAGGGCCCGAGCAGCTACCGCTGCGAGAGCCCTCTTGTTTTTCTCCAGATTATTATTCTTATTATTATTATTAGGGCCCGAGCAGCTACCGCTGCGAGAGCCCTCTTGTTTTTCTCCAGATTATTATTAGGGCCCGAGCAGCTACCGCTGCGAGAGCCCTCTTGTTTTTCTCCAGATTATTATTATTAGGGCCCGAGCAGCTACCGCTGCGAGAGCCCTCTTGTTTTTCTCCAGATTATTATGAGGGCCCGAGCAGCTACCGCTGCGAGAGCCCTCTTGTTTTTCTCCAGATTATTATTCTTATTATTATTATTAGGGCCTGAGCAGCTACCGCTGCGAGAGCCCTCTTGTTTTTCTCCGGATTATTATTAGGGCCCGAGCAGCTACCGCTGCGAGAGCCCTCTTGTTTTTCTCCAGATTATTATTATTATTATTATTTATTCCTCTTGTTTTTCTCCAGATTATTGTTGTTATTATTATTATTATTATTATTATTATTATTATTATTATTATTATTATTATTATTATTAGGGCCCGAGCAGCTACCGCTGCGAGAGCCCTCTTGTTTTTCACCGGATTATTAGGGCCCGAGCAGCTACCGCTGCGAGAGCCCTCTTGTTTTTCTCCAGATTATTTAGGGCCCGAGCAGCTACCGCTGCGAGAGCCCTCTTGTTTTTCTCCGGATTATTAGGGCCCGAGCAGCTACCGCTGCGAGAGCCCTCTTGTTTTTCTCCAGATTATTATTATTATTATTATTAGGGCCCGAGCAGCTACCGCTGCGAGAGCCCTCTTGTTTTTCTCCAGATTATTATTATTATTATTATTATTATTAGGGCCCGAGCAGCTACCGCTGCGAGAGCCCTCTTGTTTTTCTCCAGATTATTAGGGCCCGAGCAGCTACCGCTGCGAGAGCCCTCTTGTTTTTCTCCAGATTATTATTATTATTATTATTATTATTATTATTATTATTATTATTATTATTATTTACTGTGCAGCGCTTTTCCATTTTTGAGGGCCTAAACATGCACGAAAAGTCACCAAAATTTGCACATTTGTCGGGCCCGGTGAAAAATTGGATATTTTTGTGTTTCCCAAAACAATGCAAAAACAATGGCTCTGCAGCGCCACCTAAGGTCGAAAAAGTGCACCTGGTCCCGGCCCGTTTGACCTAGAGCTACGAAAATTTTTAGGCATATGTAGGACCTAGAGACCTACAAAAAAGTCAGCGCGAGCCATGTGCTCAAATGTACAGAAAAAGAGTTATGAATTTTTGAATGTGCATTTTTGGCCCATTTTTGCACGTTTGCAGGTCCCAAACTGCTCCTTGTTTCTCCTAAACGCTTTACTCAATCACCTTCAAATTTGCTGTGGTCCATATTCACACGTAGGGGCACAAGTGGGCAAAATTTGGTGCAGATCTGCTGGCATATATGATAGGGGCGTGGCTTCAAATTATGTGTTCAATTTTTCCTTCGCCAAGAGGGACAAAAACCTTAATAACTTTGATGTACTAGCTTAAAAAAATCTAAAACTTCATAGACACATGGAAACTTATGTCTTTAACACCTTTCAAAAACGTTTTTTTAAATACCTACTAGCGCCGCCTAGTGGTTGATTAAAATGTCATTTTTTACACTTTCATGTATTGTGCTCAGTCTGTTTGAGTAAAACAAATGAAAATTGGTCAGAATATCAATAAGACATGGAATATTAAGGTTTTAAAATTTTACGACTTTTCGATAATGGGCGTAGTCTGCACGCCACCTCAAAGTCAGATGACTCGCCAAAACGAAAAAAGTGGCTGTAATTGGCCCCAAAATGGCCTTATGAGTGGAAAATAGCCTCTCACTCCCGGCCCGTTTGACCTAGAGCTCCAAAAATTTGTAGTCTTATGTAGGACCTCGAGCCCTACAAAAAAGTCAGCGCGGGCCATATGCTCAGATGTACAGAAAGAGAGTTATGAATTTTTGAATGTGCACTTTTGGCCCGTTTTTGCTCATTTGCAGGTCCCGAACTGCTCCTTTTTTCTCCCAAACGCTTGACCCGATCGACTTCAAATTTGCTGTGATGTTTTATCTGACTGTCAGGCACAATTGTTCAAATTTTCGGGATGATCCGCCATCAAATATGTTGGGGGCGGGGCTTCATATTATGCCTTTGATGATTACTTTGCCACATGTGAAACAAACCTTTATAACTCAGCTTTACAAGCTTAGAAAAATCTGAAACTTCACATACACATGAAGACTTAAGCCCTTAACACAAGTGTTTAAAAAAATCTTCAATTGCTTATAAGGCCATCTAGTGGTAAACAAAAATGTCAGTCTGATGTCTCGCCAAAACGAACAAAGTTGCTGTGTTTGGTCCCAGATGGTCTTATTTTTTCTAAACTTCATATATTTGATGGGTTTCCAATGCGGAATACACCTATCAACGTATTTTTTGTTATAGTGCGAGCGCCACCTAGTGGCAGCCAAAAATATAGCATTTTTTAAACGTTTTTATGTGTTTAGCTGAGCCCTTTGATGTAATATCGCTGAAATTAAGTCTGCAAAGCCTCTAGACAGCTCTGCTGACCTCCACCAAATTTTACGAAGTTTCGATAATGGGCGTGGTCTCTACGACCATTTTCATTCCGAAGCTTTATCTGTCCAGTAAAAGTTGCTGTAATTTGACCCAGATGATCTGATCTTCTCACAATTTCACACATTGGATGATAATATTCTTCTGAACATATCGACACAAATATATTCCAGTTTAAAGCTAGCGCCACCTAGTGGCTGCAAAAAATGTCATTAGTCGAAAGATTACAGTCAATCCTGTTTGGTTTGACCTACAGCTATGAAACTTTGTAGGCAAATGAAGGACTGCAAGACCTACAAAAAAGTCAATAGAAGTGATGTGCTAAGATGTACAGAAAAATTGTTATGAATTTTTTTAATGTGCAGTTTTGTCCCATTCTTAGACATTAGCTCGTCTCAAACTAGTGCCTTTTTCTCTTAAACGATTCACCCCATTACCTTCTACTTTGGCATGAATCATTATCCAACTGAGGGGCACACATAGGCCAAATATCGTGAAGATCTCTTGACATAAAAGATGGGGGCGGAGCTTCAAATTATGTTTAATATTTCCTTCGCCAAGAGTGACAAAAATATTATTAACTCAGCTATGACAGCTTCAAACCATCTGAAACTTTCCTGGGCCTTTAAAAGTAATGCAATAATACAGCTATGTGATAAACTTTCAAATCATTTACAGCGCCACCCAGTGGCGGACAAAAATCTCATTTTTTATACTTTTATGTACTCTGAAATGCCTGTTTGACTAAATGACCTCAAAAATGGTCAGAAAAGCTATGACACATTGGAACATTAAGGTTCTCAACTTTTATGACTTTTCATTAAAGGGCGTGGCCTCTATGCCAACTCAAAATCCGATGTCTCGCGAAAACGGTAAAAGTTGCTGTAATTGGACCTAGACGATCATATATTTTTAAAAATTCATATATGGGATGGGAGTCCAATGTGAAACACACCTACAGGCCTATTTTTTAATCATAGTACGAGCGCCACCTAGTGGCAGCAAAAAATATAGCAATTCCTTAATGTTTTTATGTACTCTGCTGAGCCCCTTGAAGTGACATCCCTTAAATGTTTTTTGAAAAGCCAGTGGCCATGCCTTATGCCCTCCGCAAATCAGTACGATGTTTCGACAGTGAATGTGGCCTATATCGCATTGAAAGTCACAAAATTGGAACAATAAAAGCTGCAGTAACTCCACCCACATTGTCCCACCTTGTCTAAATTTTACATATTTGGTAAGAGTCCTGCACTGAAGTCATCTACAACTACTTTTTCATCGTTCATAGTCCTTGTTCATACCCCGACCTGTTAATACCCCAACGTGCACAGGTCTGCGAGGGCCCTTTATAGCTGCTTGCAGCTCTAGTTATTATTATTATTATTATTATTATTATTTACTGTGCAGCGCTTTTCCATTTTTGAGGGCCTAAACATGCACGAAAAGTCACCAAAATTTGCACATTTGTCGGGCCCGGTGAAAAATTGGATATTTTTGTGTTTCTCAAAAGAATGCAAAAAAAATTGCTCTGCAGCGCCACCTAAGGTTGAAAAAGTGCACCTGGTCCCGGCCCGTTTGACCTAGAGCTACGAAAATTTTTAGGCATATGAAGGGCCAAGAGACCTACAAAAAAGTCAGCGCGAGCCATGTGCTCAGATGTACAGAAAAAGAGTTATGAATTTTTGAATGTGCATTTTTGGCCCATTTTTGCACGTTTGCAGGTCCCAAACTGCTCCTTCTTTCTCCTAAACGCTCTACTCAATCGCCTTCAAATTTGCTGTGGTTCATATTCACACATAGGGGCACAAGTGGGCAAAATTTGGTGCAGATCCGCTGACATATATGATAGGGGCGCGGCTTCAAATTATGTGTTCAATTTTTCCTTCGCCAAGAGGGACAAAAACCTTAATAACTTTGATGTACTAGCTTAAAAAAATCTAAAACTTCATAGACACATGGAAACTTATGTCTTTAACACCTTTAAAAAAAGTTTTTTTAAATACCTACTAGCGCCGCCTAGTGGTTGATTAAAATGTCATTTTTTACACTTTCATGTATTGTGCTCAGTCTGTTTGAGTAAAATAAGTGAAAATTGGTCAGAATATCATTAAGACATGGAATATTAAGATTTTAAAATTTTATGACTTTTCGATAATGGGCGTGGTCTGCACGCCACTTCAAAGTCAGATGACTCGCCAAAACGAAAAAAGTGGCTGTAATTGGCCCCAAAATGGCCTTATGAGTGGAAAATAGCCTCTCACTCCCGGCTCGTTTGACCTACAGCTACAAAAATTTGTAGCCTTATGTAGGACCTCGAGCCCTACAAAAAAGTCAGCGCGAGCCATATGCTCAGATGTACAGAAAGAGAGTTATGAATTTTTGAATGTGCACTTTTGGCCCGTTTTTGTTCATTTGCAGGTCCCGAGCTGCTCCTTTTTTCTCCCAAACGCTTGACCCGATCGACTTCAAATTTGCTGTGATGTTTTATCTGACTGTGAGGCAAAATTGTTCAAATTTTCGTGACAATCCGCAATCAAATATGTTAAGGGCGGGGCTTCATATTATGCCTTTGACGTTTACTTTGCCACATGTGAAACAAACCTTTATAACTCAGCTTTCTAAGCTTGGAAAAATCTGAAACTTCACAGACACATGAATACTCAAGCCCTTAACACATGTTTTAAAAAAAATCTTCAATTGCTTATAAAGCCACCTAGTGGCAAACAAAAATGTCAGTCTGATGTCTCGCGAAAACGAACAAAGTTGCTGTATTTGGACCCAGATGGTCTTATCTTTTCTAAACTTCATATATTTAATGGGTTTCCAATGCGGAATACACCTATCAACGTATTTTTTGTTATAGTGCGAGCGCCACCTAGTGGCAGCCAAAAATATAGCATTTTTTAAACGTTTTTAAGTGTTTAGCTGAGCCCTTTGAAATAATATCGCTGAAATTAAGTCTGAAATGCCTCTAGACAGCCTTGCTGACCTCCACAAAATTTTACGAAGTTTCGATAATGGCCGTGGCCTCTATGACCATTTTCATTCCGAAGCTTTATCTGTCCAGTAAAAGTTGCTGTAATTTGACCCAGATGCTCTGATCTTCTCACAATTTCACACATTGGATGAAAATATTCTCCTGAACATATCGACAAAAATATATTCCAGTTTAAAGCTAGCGCCACCTAGTGGCTGCAAAAAATGTCATTAGTCGAAAGATTACAGTCAATCCTGTTTGGTTTGACCTACAGCTATGAAACTTTGTAGGCAAATGAAGGACTGCAAGGCCTACAAAAATGTCAATAAAAGTGATTTGCTAGGATGTACAGAAAAATTGTTATGAATTTTTTTAATGTGCAGTTTTGTCCCATTCTTAGACATTAGCTGGTCTCAAACTAGTGCCTTTTTCTCTTGAACGATTCACCCCATTACCTTCAACTTTGGCATGAATCATTATCCAACTGAGGGGCACACATAGTCTAAATATCGTGAAGATCTCTCGACATAAAAGATGGGGGCGGAGCTTCAAATTATGTTTAATACTTCCTTTGCCAAGAGTGACAAAAAACTTAATAACTCCGCTATGACAGCTTTAAACCACCTGAAACTTTCCTGGGACTTTAAAAGTCATGCAATAATACAGCTATGTGATACACTTTCAAATCATTTACAGCGCCACCCAGTGGCGGACAAAAATCTATTTTTTTTTACTTTTATGTACTGTGAAATGCCTGTTTGACTAAATGAACTCAAAAATGGTCAGAAAAGCTATGACACATTGGAACATTAAGGTTCTCAACTTTTATGACTTTTCATTAAAGGGCGTGGCCTCTATGCCAACTCAAAATCTGATGTCTCGCGCGAAAACGGTAAAAGTTGCTGTAATTGGACCTAGACGATCTGATATTTTTAAAACTTCATATATGGGATGGGAGTCCAATGTGAAACACACCTACAGGCCTATTTTTTTATCATAGTACGAGCGCCACCTAGTGGCAGCAAAAACTATAGCAAATCCTTAACGTTTTATGTGCTGAGCCCCTTGAAGTGATATCCCTTAAATGTTTTCTGAAAAGCCAGTGGCCATGCCTTATGCCCTCCACAAATCAGTACGATGTTTCCACAGTGGGTGTGGCCTATATGGCATTGAAAGTCACAAAATTGGAACAATAAAAGCTGCAGTAACTCCACACACATTGTCCCACCTTGTCTAAATTTTACATATTTGGTAATAGTCCTGCACTGAAGTCATCTACAACTACTTTTTCATCGTTCATAGTCCTTGTTCATACCCCGACCTGTTCATACCTCAACGTGCACAGGTCTGCGAGGGCCCTTTATAGCTGCTTGCAGCTCTAGTTATTCTTATTATTATTATTATTTACTGTGCAGCGCTTTTCCATTTTTGAGGGCCTAAACATGCACGAAAAGTCACCAAAATTTGCACATTTGTCGGGCCCGGTGGAAAATTGGATATTTTTGTGTTTCCCAAAACAATGCAAAAAAATTGGCTCTGCAGCGCCACCTAAGGTAGAAAAAGAGCACCTGGTCCCGGCCCGTTTGACCTACAGCTACGAAAATTTTTAGGCATATGTAGGACCTAGAGACCTACAAAAAAGTCAGCGCGAGCCATGTGCTCAGATGTACAGAAAAAGAGGTATGAATTTTTGAATGTGCATTTTTGGCCCATTTTTGCACGTTTGTAGGTCCCAAACTGTTCCTTGTTTCTCCTAAACGCTTTACTCAATCACCTTCAAATTTGCTGTGGTCCATATTCACACGTAGGGGCACAAGTGGGCAAAATTTGGTGCAGATCTGCTGGCATATATGATAGGGGCGTGGCTTCAAATTATGTGTTCAATTTTTCCTTCGCCAAGAGTGACATAAACCTTAATAACTTTGATGTACTAGCTTAAAAAAATATAATACTTCATAGACACATGGAAACTTATGTCTTTAACACCTTTAAAAAAAGTTTTTTTAAATACCTACTAGCGCCGCCTAGTGGTTGATTAAAATGTCATTTTTTACACTTTCATGTATTGTGCTCAGTCTGTTTGAGTAAAACAAATGAAAATTGGTCAGAATATCAATAAGACATGGAATATTAAGGTTTTAAAATTTTACGACTTTTCGATAAAGGGCGTAGTCTGCACGCCACCTCAAAATCAGATGACTCGCCAAAACGAAAAAAGTGGCTGTAATTGGCCCCAAAATGGCCTTATGAGTGGAAAATAGCCTCTCACTCCCGGCCCGTTTGACCTAGAGCTACAAAAATTTGTAGCCTTATGTAGGACCTCAAGCCCTACAAAAAAGTCAGCGCGAGCCATATGCTCAGATGTACAGAAAGAGAGTTATGAATTTTTGAATGTGCACCTTTGGCCCGTTTTTGCTCATTTGCAGGTCCCGAACTGCTCCTTTTTTCTCCCAAACGCTTGACCCGATCGACTTCAAATTTGCTGTGATGTTTTATCTGACTGTCAGGCACAATTGTTCAAATTTTTGTGATGATCCGCCATCAAATATGTTCGGGGCGGGGCTTTATATTATGCCTTTGATGATTACTTTGCCACATGTGAAACAAACCTTTATAACTCAGCTTTACAAGCTTAGAAAAATCTGAAACTTCACAGACGCATGGAGAGTCAAGCCCTTAACACAAGTGTTTAAAAAAATCTTCAATTGCTTATAAGGCCATCTAGTGGCAAACAAAAATGTCAGTCTGATGTCTCGCCAAAACGAACAAAGTTGCTGTGTTTGGTCCCAGATGGTCTTATCTTGTCTAAACTTCATATATTTGATGGATTTCCAATGCGGAATACACCTATCAACGTATTTTTGGTTATAGTGCGAGCGCCACCTAGTGGCAGCCAAAAATATAGCATTTTTTAAACGTTTTTATGTGTTTAGCTGAGCCCTTTGAAGTAATATCGCTGAAATTAGGTCTGAAAAACCTCTAGACAGCCTTGCTGACCTCCACCAAATTTTACGAAGTTTCGATAATGGGCGTGGCCTCTACGACCATTTTCATTCCGAAACTTTATCTGTCCAGTAAAAGTTGCTGTAATTTGACCCGGATGATCTGATCTTCTCACAATTTCACACATTGGATGAAAACATTCTCCTGAACATATCGACAAAAATATATTCCAGTTTAAAGCTGGCGCCACCTAGCGGCTGCAAAAAATGTCATTAGTCGAAAGATTACAGTCAATCCTGTTTGGTTTGACCTACAGCTATGAAACTTTGTAGGCAAATGAAGGACTGCAAGACCTTCAAAAAAGTCAATAGAAGTGATGTGCTAGGATGTACAGAAAAATTGTTATGAATTTTTTTAATGTGCAGTTTTGTCCCATTCTTAGACATTAGCTGGTCTCAAACTAGTGCCTTTTTCTCTTAAACGATTCACCCCATTACCTTCAACTTTGGCATGAATCATTATCCAACTGAGGGGCACACATAGTCCAAATATCGTGAAGATCTTTTGACATAAAAGATGGGGGCGGAGCTTAAAATTATGTTTAATACTTCCTTCGCCAAGAGTGACAAAAATCTTAATAACTGAGCTATGACAGCTTCAAACCATCTGAAACTTTCCTGGGCCTTTAAAAGTAATGCAATAATACAGCTATATGATAAACTTTCAAATCATTTACAGCGCCACCCAATGGCGAAAAAAAACCTCATTTTTTATACTTTTATGTACTGTGAAATGCCTGTTTGACTAAATGAACTCAAAAATGGTCAGAAAAGCTATGACACATTGTAACATTAAGGTTCTCAACTTTTATGACTTTTCATTAAAGGGCGTGGCCTCTATGCCAACTCAAACTCCTATGTCTCGCGAAAACGGTAAAAGTTGCTGTAATTGGATCTAGACGATCTGATATTTTTAAAACTTCGTATATGGGATGGGAGTCCAATGTAAAACACACCTACAAACCTATTTTTTATCATATTACGAGCGCCACCCATTGGCAGCAAAAAATATACCAAATCCTTAATATTTTTATGTACTCTGCTGAGCCCCTTGAAGTGATATCCCTTAAATGTTTTCTGAAAAGCCAGTGGCCATGCCTTATGCCCTCCACAAATCACTACGATGTTTCGACAGTGGGTGTGGCCTATATGGCATTGAAAGTCACAAAATTGGAACAATAAAAGCTGCAGTTACTCCACCCACATTGTCCCACCTTGTCTAAATTTTACATATTTGGTAAGAGTCCTGCACTGAGGGGATCTACAACTAATTTTTCATCATTCATAGTCCTTGTTCATACCCCGACCTGTTCATACCCCAACGTGCACAGGTCTGCGAGGGCCCTTTATAGCTGCTTGCAGCTCTAGTTAGGGCCCGAGCAGCTACCGCTGCGAGAGCCCTCTTGTTTTTCTCCAGATTATTATTAGGGCCCGAGCAGCTACCGCTGCGAGAGCCCTCTTGTTTTTCTCCGGATTATTATTATTTATTAGGGCCCGAGCAGCTACCGCTGCGAGAGCCCTCTTGTTTTTCTCCAGATTATTATTCTTATTATTATTAGGGCCCGAGCAGCTACCGCTGCGAGAGCCCTCTTGTTTTTCTCCGGATTATTATTATTATTATTATTATTTACTGTGCAGCGCTTTTCCAATTTTGAGGGCCTAAACATGCACGAAAAGTCACCAAAATTTGCACATTTGTCGGGCCCGGTGAAAAATTGGATATTTTTGTGTTTCCCAAAACAATGCAAAAAAATTGGCTCTGCAGCGCCACCTAAGGTCGAAAAAGTGCACCTGGTCCCGGCCCGTTTCACCTAGAGCTACGAAAATTTTTAGGCATATGTAGGACCTAGAGACCTACAAAAAAGTCAGCGCGAGCCATGTGCTCAGATGTACAGAAAAAGAGTTATGATTTTTTGAATGTGCATTTTTGGCCCATTTTTGCACGTTTGCAGGTCCCAAACTGCTCTTTGTTTCTCCTAAACGCTTTACTCAATCGCCTTCAAATTTGCTGTGGTCAATATTCACACATAGGGGCACAACTGGGCAAAATTTGGTGCAGATCCGCTGACATATATGATAGGGGCGTGGCTTCAAATTATGTATTCAATTTTTCCTTCGCCAAGAGTGACATAAACCTTAATAACTTTGTTGTACTAGCTTAAAAAAATCTAAAACTTCATAGACACATGGAAACTTATGTCTTTAACACCTTTAAAAAAAATTTTTTTAAATACCTACTAGCGCCGCCTAGTGGTTGATTAAAATGTCATTTTTTACACTTTCATGTATTGTGCTCAGTCTGTTTGAGTAAAACAAATGAAAATTGGTCAGAATATCAATAAGACATGGAATATTAAGGTTTTAAAATTTTACGACTTTTCGATAATGGGCAGAGTCTGCACGCTACCTCAAAGTCAGATGACTCGCCAAAACTAAAAAAGTGGCTGTAATTGGCCCCAAAATGGCCTTATGAGTGGAAAATAGCCTCTCACTCCCGGCCCGTTTGACCTAGAGCTCCAAAAATTTGTAGCCTTATGTAGGACCTTGAGCCCTACAAAAAAGTCAGCGCCAGCCATGTGCTCAGATGTACAGAAAGAGATTTATGAATTTTTGAATGTGCACTTTTGGCCCGGTTTTGCTCATTTGCAGGTCCCGAACTGCTCCTTTTTTCTCCCAAACGCTTGACCCGATCGACTTCAAATTCGCTGTGATGTTTTATCTGACTGTGAGGCACAATTGTTCAAATTTTTGTGATGATCCGCCATCAAATATGTTGGGGGCGGGGCTTCATATTATGCCTTTGATGATTACTTTGCCACATGTGAAACAAATCTTTATAACTCAGCTTTACAAGCTTAGAAAAATCTGAAACTTCACAGACACATGGAGACTCAAGCCTTTAACACAAGTGTTTAAAAAAATCTTCAATTGCTTATAAGGCCATCTAGTGGCAAACAAAAATGTCAGTCTGATGTCTCGCCAAAACGAACAAAGTTGCTGTGTTTGGTCCCAGATGGTCTTATCTTTTCTAAACTTCATATATTTGATGGGTTTCCAATGCGGAATACACCTATCAACGTATTTTTTGTTATAGTGCGAGCGCCACCTAGTGGCAGCCAAAAATATAGCATTTTTTAAACGTTTTTAAGTGTTTAGCTGAGCCCTTTGAAGTAATATCGCTGAAATTAAGTCTGAAAAGCCTCTAGACAGCCTTGCTGACCTCCACCAAATTTTACGAAGTTTCGATAATGGGCGTGGCCTCTACGACCATTTTCATTCCGAAGCTTTATCTGTCCAGTAAAAGTTGCTGTAATTTGACCCAGATAATCTGATCTTCTCACAATTTCACACATTGGATGAAAATATTCTCCTGAACATATCGACAAAAATATATTCCAGTTTAAAGCTAGCGCCACCTAGTGGCTGCAAAAAATGTCATTAGTCGAAAGATTACAGTCAATCCTGTTTGGTTTGACCTAGAGCTATGAAACTTTGTAGGCAAATGAAGGAATGCAAGACCTACAAAAAAGTCATAAGAAGTGATGTGCTAGGATGTACAGAAAAATTGTTATGATTTTTTTTAATGTGCAGTTTTGTCCCATTCTTAGACATTAGCTGGTCTCAAACTAGTGCCTTTTTCTCTTAAACAATTCACCCCATTACCTTCAACTTTGGCAAGAATCATTATCCAACTGAGGGGCACACATAGTCCAAATATCGTGAAGATCTCTTGACATACAAAATTGGGGCGGAGCTTCAAATTATGTTTAATATTTCCTTCGCCAAGAGTGACAAAAATCTTAATAACTCAGCTATGACTGCTTCAAATCATCTGAAACTTTCCTGGGCCTTTAAAAGTCATGCAATAATACAGCTATGTGATAAACTTACAAATCATTTACAGCGCCACCCAGTGGCGGACAAAAATCTCATTTTTTATACTTTTATGTACTCTGAAATGCCTGTTTGACTAAATGAACTCAAAAATGGTCAGAAAAGCTATGACACTTTGGAACATTAAGGTTCTCAATTTATATGACTTTTCATTAAAGGGCGTGGCCTCTATGCAAACTCAAAGTCTGATGTCTCGCCAACACGGTAAAAGTTGCTGTAATTGGACCTAGATGATCTGATGTTTGCAAAACTTCATATATGGGATGGGAGTCCAATGTGAAACACACCTACAAGCCTATTTTTATCATAGTACGAGCGCCACCTAATGGCAGCAAAAAATATAGCAAATCCTTAATGTTTTTATGTACTCTGCTGAGCCCCTTGAAGTGATATCCCTTAAATGGTTTCTGAAAAGCCAGTGGCCATGCCTTATGCCCTCCACAAATCAGTACGATGTTTCGACAGTGGCTGTGGCCTATATGGCATTGAAAGTCACAAAATTGGAACAATAAAAGCTGCAGTTACTCCACCCACATTGTCCCACCTTGTCTAAATTTTACATATTTGGTAAGAGTCCTGCACTGAAGTCATCTACAACTACTTTTTCATCGTTCATAGTCCTTGTTCATACCCCGACCTGTTCATACCCCAACGTGCACAGGTCTGCGAGGGCCCTTTATAGCTGCTTGCAGCTCTAGTTATTATTATTAGGGCCCGAGCAGCTACCGCTGCGAGAGCCCTCTTGTTTTTCTCCGGATTATTATTAGGGCCCGAGCAGCTACCGCTGCGAGAGCCCTCTTGTTTTTCTCCGGATTATTATTATTATTATTATTATTTACTGTGCAGCGCTTTTCCATTTTTGAGGGCCTAAACATGCACGAAAACTCACCAAAATTTGCACATTTGTCGGGCCCGGTGAAAAATTGGATAATTTTGTGTTTCCCAAAACAATGCAAAAAAAATGGCTCTGCAGCGCCACCTAAGGTTGAAAAAGTGCACCTGGTCCCGGCCCGTTTGACCTAGAGCTACGAAAATTTTTAGACATATGTAGGACCTAGAGACCTACAAAAAAGTCAGCGCGAGCCATGTGCTCAGATGTACAGAAAAAGAGTTATGAATTTTTGAATGTGCATTTTTGGCCCATTTTTGCACGTTTGCAGGTCCCAAACTGCTCCTTGTTTCTCCTAAACGCTTTACTCAATCACCTTCAAATTTGCTGTGGTCCATATTCACACATAGGGGCACAAGTGGGCAAAATTTGGTGCAGATCCGCTGACATATATGATAGGGGCGTGGCTTCAAATTATGTGTTCAATTTTTCCTTCGCCAAGAGTGACATAAACCTTAATAACTTTGTTGTACTAGCTTAAAAAAATCTAAAACTTCATAGACACATGGAAACTTATGTCTTTAACACCTTTAAAAAAAGTTTTTTAAAATACCTACTAGCGCCGTCTAGTGGTTGATTAAAATGTCATTTTTTACACTTTCATGTATTGTGCTCAGTCTGTTTGAGTAAAACAAATGAAAATTGGTCAGAATATCATTAAGACATGGAATATTAAGGTTTTAAAATTTTACGACATTTCGATAATGGGCGTAGTCTGCACGCCACCTCAAAGTCAGATGACTCGCCAAAATGAAAAAAGTGGCTGTAATTGGCCCCAAAATGGCCTTATGAGTGGAAAATAGCCTCTCACTCCCGGCCCGTTTGACCTAGAGCTCCAAAAATTTGTAGCCTTATGTAGGACCTCGACCTCTACAAAAAAGTCAGCGCGAGCCATGTGCTCAGATGTACAGAAAGAGAGTTATGAATTTTTGAAGGTGCACCTTTAGCCCGTTTTTGCTCATTTGCAGGTCCCGAACTGCTCCTTTTTTCTCCCAAACGCTTGACCCGATCGACTTCAAATTTGCTGTGATGTTTTATCTGACTCTGAGGCACAATTGTTCAAATTTTCGTGACGATCCGCAATCAAATATGGTGGGGGCGGGCCTTCATATTATGCCTTTGATGATTACTTTTCCACATGTGAAACAAATCTTTATAACTCAGCTTTACAAGCTTGGAAAAATCTGAAACTTAACAGACACAGGGAGACTCAAGCCCTTAACACAAGTGTTTAAAAAAATCTTCAATTGCTTATAAGGCCATCTAGTGGCAAACAAAAATGTCAGTCTGATGTCTCGCCAAAACGAACAAAGTTGCTGTGTTTGGTCCCAGATGGTCTTATCTTTTCTAAACTTCATATATTTGATGGGTTTCCAATGCGGAATACACCTATCAATGTATTTTTTGTTATAGTGCGAGCGCCACCTACTGGCAGCCAAAAATATAACATTTTTTAAACGTTTTTAAGTGTTTAGCTGAGCCTTTTGAAGTAATATCGCTGAAATTAAGTCTGAAAAGCCTCTAAACAGCCTTGATGACCTCCACCAAATTTTACGAAGTTTCGATAATGGGCGTGGCCTCTACGACCATTTTCATTCCGAAGCTTTATCTGTCCAGTAAAAGTTGCTGTAACTTGACCCAGATGATCTGATCTTCTCACAATTTCACACATTGGATAAAAATATTCTCCTGAACATATCGACAAAAATATATTCCAGTTTAAAGCTAGCGCCACCTAGTGGCTGCAAAAAATGTCATTGGTCGAAAGATTACAGTCAATCCTGTTTGGTTTGACCTACAGCTATGAAACTTTGTAGGCAAATGAAGGACTGCAAGACCTACAAAAAAGTCAATAGAAGTGATGTGCTAGGATGTACAGAAAAATTGTTATGAATTTTTTTAATTAAAGTTTTGTTCCATTCTTAGACATTAGCTGGTCTCAAACTAGTGCCTTTTTCTCTTAAATGATTCACCCCATTACCTTCAACTTTGGCATGAATCATTATCCAACTGAGGGGCACACATAGTCCAAATATCGTGAAGATCTCTTGACATAAAAGATGGGGGCGGAGCTTCCAATTATGTTTAATACTTCCTTTGCCAAGAGTGACAAAAATCTTAATAACTCAGCTATGACAGCTTCAAACCATCTGAAACTTTCCTGGGCCTTTAAAAGTAATGCAATAATACAGCTATGTGATAAACTTTCAAATCATTTACAGCGCCACCCAGTGGCGGACAAAAATCTTATTTTTTATACTTTTATGTACTGTGAAATGCCTGTTTGACTAAATGAACTAAAAAATGGTCAGAAAAGCTATGACACATTGGAACATTAAGGTTCTCAACTTTTATGACTTTTCATTAAAGGGCGTGGCCTCTATGCCAACTCAAAATCCGATGTCTCGCGAAAACGGTAAAAGTTGCTGTAATTGGACCTAGACCATCATATATTTTTAAAACTTCATATATGGGATGGGAGTCCAATGTGAAACACACCTACAGGCCTATTTTTTAATCATAGTACGAGCGCCACCTAGTGGCAGCAAAAAATATAGCAAATCCTTAATGTTTTTATGTACTCTGCTGAGCCCCTTGAAGTGACATCCCTTAAATGTTTTTTGAAAAGCCAGTGGCCATGCCTTATGCCCTCTGCAAATCAGTACGATGTTTCGACAGTGAATGTGGCCTATATCACATTGAAAGTCACAAAATTGGAACAATAAAAGCTGCAGTAACTCCACCCACATTGTCCCACCTTGTCTAAATTTTACATATTTGGTAAGAGTCCTGCACTGAAGTCATCTACAACTACTTTTTCATCGTTCATAGTCCTTGTTCATACCCCGACCTGTTAATACCCCAACGTGCACAGGTCTGCGAGGGCCCTTTATAGCTGCTTGCAGCTCTAGTTATTATTATTATTTACTGTGCAGCGCTTTTCCATTTTTGAGGGCCTAAACATGCACGAAAAGTCACCAAAATTTGCACATTTGTCGGGCCCGGTGAAAAATTGGATATTTTGGTGTTTCCCAAAACAATGCTAAAAAAATGGCTCTGCAGCGCCACCTAAGGTTGAAAAAGTGCACCTGGTCCCGGCCCGTTTGACCTAGAGCTACGAAAATTTTTAGGCATATGTAGGACCTAGAGACCTACAAAAAAGTCAGCGCGAGCCATGTGCTCAGATGTACAGACAAAGAGTTATGAATTTTTGAATGTGCATTTTTGGCCCATTTTTGCACGTTTGCAGGTCCCAAACTGCTCCTTGTTTCTCCTAAACGCTTTACTCAATCACCTTCAAATTTGCTGTGGTCCATATTCACACATAGGGGCACAAGTGGGCAAAATTTGGTGCAGATCCGCTGACATATATGATAGGGGCGTGGCTTCAAATTATGTGTTCAATTTTTCCTTCGCCAAGAGTGACATAAACCTTAATAACTTTGTTGTACTAGCTTAAAAAAATCTAAAACTTCATAGATACATGGAAACTTATGTCTTTAACACCTTTGAAAAAAGTTTTTTTAAATACCTACTAGCGCCGCCTAGTGGTTGATTAAAATGTTATTTTTTACACTTTTATGTATTGTGCTCAGTCTGTTTGAGTAAAACAAGTGAAAATTGGTCAGAATATCATTAAGACATGGAATATTAAGGTTTTAAAATTTTACGACATTTCGATAATGGGCGTAGTCTGCACGCCACCTCAAAGTCAGATGACTCGCCAAAATGAAAAAAGTGGCTGTAATTGGCCCCAAAATGGCCTTATGAGTGGAAAATAGCCTCTCACTCCCGGCCCGTTTGACCTAGAGCTCCAAAAATTTGTAGCCTTATGTAGGACCTCGACCTCTACAAAAAAGTCAGCGCGAGCCATGTGCTCAGATGTACAGAAAGAGAGTTATGAATTTTTGAAGGTGCACCTTTAGCCCGTTTTTGCTCATTTGCAGGTCCCGAACTGCTCCTTTTTTCTCCCAAACGCTTGACCCGATCGACTTCAAATTTGCTGTGATGTTTGATCTGACTGTGAGGCACAATTGTTCAAATTTTCGGGATGATCCGCTATCAAATATGTTGGGGGCGGGGCTTCATATTATGCCTTTGATGATTACTTTGCCACATGTGAAACAAACCTTTATAACTCAGCTTTACAAGCTTAGAAAAATCTGAAACTTCACAGACAGATGGAGAATCAAGCCCTTAACACAAGTGTTTAAACAAGACTTCAATTGCTTGTGAGGCCATCTAGTGGCAAACAAAAATGTCAGTCTGATGTCTCGCCAAAACGAACAAAGTTGCTGTGTTTGGTCCCAGATGGTCTTATCTTTTCTAAACTTCATATATTTGATGGGTTTCCAATGCGGAATACACCTATCAACGTATTTTTTGTTATAGTGCGAGCGCCACCTAGTGGCAGCCAAAAATATAGCATTTTTTAAAAGTTTTTATGTGTTTAGCTGAGCCCTTTGATGTAATATCGCTGAAATTAAGTCTGCAAAGCCTCTAGACAGCCCTGCTGACCTCCACCAAATTTTACGAAGTTTCGATAATTGGCGTGGTCTCTACGACCATTTTCATTCCGAAGCTTTATCTGTCCAGTAAAAGTTGCTGTAATTTGACCCAGATGATCTGATCTTCTCACAATTTCACACATTGGATGATAATATGCTCCTGAACATATCGACACAAATATATTCCAGTTTAAAGCTAGCGCCACCTAGTGGCTGCAAAAAGTGTCATTAGTCGAAAGATTACAGTCAATCCTGTTTGGTTTGACCTACAGCTATGAAACTTTGTAGGCAAATGAAGGACTGCAAGACCTACAAAAAAGTCAATAGAAGTGATGTGCTAGGATGTACAGAAAAAATGTTAAGAATTTTTTTAATGTGCAGTTTTGTCCCATTCTTAGACATTGGCTGGTCTCAAACTAGTGCCTTTTTCTCTTAAACGATTCACCCCATTACCTTCAACTTTGGCATGAATCATTATCCAACTGAGGGGCACACATAGTCCAAATATCGTGAAGATCTCTTGACAGAAAAGATGGGGGCGGAGCTTCAAATTATGTTTAATACTTCCTTCGCCAAGAGTGACAAAAATGTTAATAACTCAGCTATGACAGCTTCAAACCATCTGAAACTTTCCTGGGACTTTAAAAGTCATGCAATAATACAGCTATGTGATAAACTTTCAAATCATTTACAGCGCCACCCAGTGGCGGACAAAAATCTCATTTTTTATACTTTTATGTACTGTGAAATGCCTGTTTGACTAAATGAACTAAAAAATGGTCAGAAAAGCTATGACACATTGGAACATTAAGGTTCTCAACTTTTATGACTTTTCATTAAAGGGCGTGGCCTCTATGCAAACTCAAAGTCTGATGTCTCCCCAAAACGGTGAAAGTTGCTGTAATTGGACCTAGATGATCTGATGTTTGCAAAACTTCATATATGGGATGGGAGTCCAATGTGAAACACACCTACAAGCCTATTTTTTATCATAGTACGAGCGCCACCTAGTGGCAGCAAAAAATATAGCAAATCCTTAATGTTTTTATGTACTCTGCTGAGCCCCTTGAAGTGATATCCCTTAAATGTTTTCTGAAAAGCCAGTGGCCATGCCTTATGCCCTCCACAAATCAGTACGATGTTTCGACAGTGGGTGTGGCCTATATGGCATTGAAAGTCACAAAATTGGAACAATAAAAGCTGCAGTAACTCCACCCACATTGTCCCACCTTGTCTACATTTTACATATTTGGTAAGAGTCCTGCACTGAAAACATCTACAACTACTATTTCATCGTTCATACTCCTTGTTCATACCCCAACCTGTTCATACCCCAACGTGCACAGGTCTGCGAGGGCCCTTTATAGCTGCTTGCAGCTCTAGTTATTATTAGGGCCCGAGCAGCTACCGCTGCGAGAGCCCTCTTGTTTTTCTCCAGATTATTATTATTATTATTATTATTATTATTATTATTATTATTATTATTATTATTTACTGTGCAGCGCTTTTCCATTTTTGAGGGCCTAAACATGCACGAAAAGTCACCAAAATTTGCACATTTGTCGGGCCCGGTGAAAAATTGGATATTTTTGTGTTTCCCAAAACAATGCAAAAATAATGGCTCTGCAGCGCCACCTAAGGTCGAAAAAGTGCACCTGGTCCCGGCCCGTTTGACCTAGAGCTACGAAAATTTTTAGGCATATGTAGGACCTAGAGACCTACAAAAAAGTCAGCGCGAGCCATGTGCTCAGATGTACAGAAAAAGAGTTATGAATTTTTGAATGTGCATTTTTGGCCCATTTTTGCACGTTTGCAGGTCACAAACTGCTCCTTGTTTCTCCCAAACGCTTTACTCAATCGCCTTCAAATTTGCTGTGGTCCATATTCACACATAGGGGCACAAGTGGGCAAAATTTGGTGCAGATCCGCTGACATATATGATAGGGGCGTGGCTTCAAATTATGTGTTCAATTTTTCCTTCGCCAAGAGTGACAAAAACCTTAATAACTTTGATGTACTAGCTTAAAAAAATCTAAAACTTCATAGACACATGGAAACTTATGTCTTTAACACCTTTAAAAAAAGTTTTTTTAAATACCTACTAGCGCCGCCTAGTGGTTGATTAAAATGTCATTTTTTACACTTTCATGTATTGTGCTCAGTCTGTTTGAGTAAAACAAATGAAAATTGGTCAGAATATCATTAAGACATGGAATATTAAGGTTTTAAAATTTTACGACTTTTCGATAATGGGCGTAGTCTTCACGCCACCTCAAAGTCAGATGACTCGCCAAAACGAAAAAAGTGGCTGTAATTGGCCCCAAAATGGCCTTATGAGTGGAAAATAGCCTCTCACTCCCGGCCCGTTTGACCTAGAGCTCCAAAAATTTGTAGCCTTATGTAGGACCTCGAGCCCTACAAAAAAGTCAGCGCGAGCCATGTGCTCAGATGTACAGAAAGAGAGTTATGAATTTTTGAATGTGCACCTTTAGCCCGTTTTTGCTCATTTGCAGGTCCCGAACTGCTCCTTTTTTCTCCCAAACGCTTGACCCGATCGACTTCAAATTTGCTGTGATGTTTTATCTGACTGTCAGGCACAATTGTTCAAATTTTTGTGATGATCCGCCACCAAATATGTTGGGGGCGGGGCTTTATATTATGCCTTTGATGATTACTTTGCCACATGTGAAACAAACCTTTATAACTCAGCTTTACAAGCTTGGAAAAATCTGAAACTTCACAGACACATGGAGACTCAAGCCCTTAACACAAGTGTTTAAAAAAATCTTCAATTGCTTATAAGGCCATCTAGTGGCAAACAAAAATGTCAGTCTGATGTCTCGCCAAAACGAACAAAGTTGCTGTGTTTGGTCCCAGATGGTCTTATCTTTTCTAAACTTCATATATTTGATGGGTTTCCAATGCGGAATACACCTAACAACGTATTTTTTGTTATAGTGCGAGCGCCACCTAGTGGCAGCCAAAAATAGAGCATTTTTTAAACGTTTTTATGTGTTTAGCTGAGCCCTTTGATGTAATATCGCTGAAATTAGGTCTGAAAAGCCTCTAGACAGCCCTGCTGACCTCCACCAAATTTTACGAAGTTTCAATAATGGGCGTGGCCTCTACGACCATTTTCATTCCGAAGCTTTATCTGTCCAGTAAAAGTTGCTCTAATTTGACCCAGATGATCTGATCTTCTCACAATTTCACACATTGGATGAAAATATTCTCCTGAACATATCGACAAAAATATATTCCAGTTTAAAGCTAGCGCCACCTAGTGGCTGCAAAAAATGTAATTAGTTGAAAGATTACAGTCAATCCTGTTTGGTTTGACTGACAGCTATGAAACTTTGTAGGCAAATGAAGAACTGCAAGACCTACAAACATGTCAATAGAAGTGATGTGCTAGGATGTACAGAAAAATTGTTATGAATTTTTTCAATGTGCAGTTTTGTCCCATTCTTAGACGTTAGCTGGTCTCAAACTAGTGTCTTTTTCTCTTAAACCATTCACCCCATTACCTTCAACTTTGGCATGAATCATTATCCAACTGAGGGGCACACATAGGCCAAATATTGTGAAGATCTCTTGACATAAAAGATGGGGGCGGAGCTTCAAATTATGTTTAATACTTCCTTCGCCAAGAGTGACAAAAATCTTAATAACTCAGCTTTGACAGCTTCAAACCATCTGAAACTTTCCTGGGACTTTAAACGTCATGCAATAATACAGCTATGTGATAAACTTTCAAATCATTTACAGCGCCACCCAGTGGCGGACAAAAATCTCAATTTTTATACTTTTATGTACTGTGAAATGCCTGTTTGACTAAATGAACTAAAAAATGGTCAGAAAAGTTATGACACATTGGAACATTAAGGTTCTCAACTTTTATGACTTTTCATTAAAGGGCGTGGCCTCTATGCAAACTCAAAGTCTGATGTCTCCCCAAAACGGTAAAAGTTGCTGTACTTGGACCTAGATGATCTGATGTTTGCAAAACTTCATATATGGGATGGGAGTCCAATGTGAAACACACCTACAAGCCTATTTTTATCACAGTACGAGCGCCACCTAGTGGCAGCAAAAAATATAGCAAATCCTTAATGTTTTTATGTACTCTGCTGAGGCCCTTGAAGTGATATCCCTTAAATGTTTTCTGAAAAGCCAGTGGCCATGCCTTATGCCCTCCACAAATCAGTACGAGGTTTCGACAGTGGGTGTGGCCTATATGGCATTGTAAGTCACAAAATTGGAACAATAAAAGCTGCAGTAACTCCACCCACATTGTCCCACCTTTTCTACAAATTACATATTTGGTAAGAGTCCTGCACTGAAGTCATCTACAACTACTTTTTCATCGTTCATAGTCCTTGTTCATACCCCGACCTGTTCATACCCCAACGTGCACAGGTCTGCGAGGGCCCTTTATAGCTGCTTGCAGCTCTAGTTATTATTATTATTTACTGTGCAGCGCTTTTCCATTTTTGAGGGCCTAAACATGCACGAAAAGTCACCAAAATTTGCACATTTGTCGGGCCCGGTGAAAAATTGGATATTTTTGTGTTTCCCAAATCAATGCAAAAAAAATGACTCTGCAGCGCCACCTAAGGACGAAAAAGTGCACCTGGTCCCGGCCCGTTTGACCTAGAGCTACGAAAATTTTTAGGCATATGTAGGAGCTAGAGACCTACAAAAAAGTCAGCGCGAGCCATGTGCTCAGATGTACAGAAAAAGAGTTATGAATTTTTTAATGTGCATTTTTGGCCCATTTTTGCACGTTTGCAGGTCCCAAACTGCTCCTTGTTTCTCCTAAACGCTTTACTCAATCGCCTTCAAATTTCCTGTGGTCCATATTCACACATAGGGGCACAAGTGGGCAAAATTTCGTGCAGATCCACTGACATATATGATAGGGGCGTGGCTTCAAATTATGTGTTCAATTTTTCCTTCGCCAAGAGGGACAAAAACCTTAATAACTTTGATGTACTAGCTTAAAAAAATCTAAAACTTCATAGACACATGGAAACTTATGTCTTTAACACCTTTAAAAAAATTTTTTTTAAATACCTACTAGCGCCGCCTAGTGGTTGATTAAAATGTCATTTTTTACACTTTCATGTATGGTGCTCAGTCTGTTTGAGTAAAACAAATGAAAATTGGTCAGAATATCATTAAGACATGGAATATTAAGGTTTTAAAATTTTACGACTTTTCGATAATGGGCGTAGTCTGCACGCCACCTCAAAGTCAGATGACTCGCCAAAACGAAAAAAGTGGCTGTAATTGGCCCCAAAATGGCCTTATGAGTGGAAAATAGCCTCTCACTCCCGGCCCGTTTGACCTAGAGCTCCAAAAATTTGTAGCCTTATGTAGGACCTCGAGCCCTACAAAAAAGTCAGCGCGAGCTATGTGCTCAGATGTACAGAAAGAGAGTTATGAATTTTTGAATGTGCACTTTTGGCCCGTTTTTGCTCATTTGCAGGTCCCGAACTGCTCCTTTTTTCTCCCAAACGCTTGACCCGATCGACTTCAAATTTGCTGTGATGTTTTATCTGACTGTGAGGCACAATTGTTCAAATTTTTGTGATGATCCGCCATCAAATATGTTGGGGGCGGGGCTTTATATTATGCCTTTGATGATTACTTTGCCACATGTGAAACAAACCTTTATAACTCAGCTTTACAAGCTTAGAAAAATCTGAAACTTCACAGACACATGGAGACTCAAGCCCTTAACACAAGTGTTTAAAAAAATCTTCAATTGCTTATAAGGCCATCTAGTGGCAAACAAAAATGCCAGTCTGATGTCTCGCCAAAACGAAAAAAGTTGCTGTGTTTGGTCCCAGATGGTCTTATCTTTTCTAAACTTCATATATTTGATGGGTTTTTATGCGAAATACACCTAACAACGTATTTTTTGTTATAGTGCGAGCGCCACCTAGTGGCAGCCAAAAATAGAGCATTTTTTAAACGTTTTTATGTGTTTAGCTGAGCCCTTTGATGTAATATCACTGAAATTAGGTCTGCTAAGCCTCTAGACAGCCCTGCTGACCTCCACCAAATTTTACGAAGTTTCGATAATGGGCGTGGCCTCTACGACCATTTTCATTCCGAAGCTTTATCTGTCCAGTAAAAGTTGCTCTAATTTGACCCAGATGATCTGATCTTCTCACAATTTCACACATTGGATGAAAATATTCTCCTGAACATATCGACAAAAATATATTCCAGTTTAAAGCTAGCGCCACCTAGTGGCTGCAAAAAATGTCATTAGTCGAAAGATTACAGTCAATCCTGTTTGGTTTGACCTACAGCTATGAAACTTTGTAGGCAAATGAAGGACTGCAAGACCTACAAAAAAGTCAATAGAAGTGATGTGCTAGGATGTACAGAAAAATTGTTAAGAATTTTTTTTATATGCAGTTTTGTCCCATTCTTAGACATTAGCTGGTCTCAAACTAGTGCCTTTTTCTCTTAAACGATTCACCCCATTACCTTCAACTTTGGCATGAATCATTATCCAACTGAGGGGCACACATAGTCCAAATATCGTGAAGATCTCTTGACAGAAAAGATGGGGGCGGAGCTTCAAATTATGTTTAATACTTCCTTCGCCAAGAGTGACAAAAATGTTAATAACTCAGCTATGACAGCTTCAAACCATCTGAAACTTTCCTGGGACTTTAAAAGTCATGCAATAATACAGCTATGTGATAAACTTTCAAATCATTTACAGCGCCACCCAGTGGCGGACAAAAATCTCATTTTTTATACTTTTATGTACTGTGAAATGCCTGTTTGACTAAATGAACTAAAAAATGGTCAGAAAAGCTATGACACATTGGAACATTAAGGTTCTCAACTTTTATGACTTTTCATTAAAGGGCGTGGCCTCAATGCAAACTCAAAGTCTGATGTCTCCCCTAAACGGTGAAAGTTGCTGTAATTGGACCTAGATGATCTGATGTTTGCAAAACTTCATATATGGGATGGGAGTCCAATGTGAAACACACCTACAAGCCTATTTTTTACCATAGTACGAGCGCCACCTAGTGGCAGCAAAAAATATAGCAAATCCTTAATGCTTTTATGTACTCTGCTGAGCCCCTTGAAGTGAAACCCCTAAATGTTTTCTGAAAAGCCAGTGGCCATGCCTTATGCCCCCCACAAATCAGTACAATGTTTCGACAGTGGGTGTGGCCTATATGGCATGGAAAGTCACAAAATTGGAACAATAAAAGCTGCAGTAACTCCACACACATTGTCCCACTTTGTCTAAATTTTACATATTTGGTAATAGTCCTGCACTGAAGTGATCTACAACAAATTTTTCATCATTCATAGTCCTTGTTCATACCCCGACCTGTTCATATCCCAACGTGCACAGGTCTGCGAGGGCCCTTTATAGCTGCTTGCAGCTCTAGTTATTATTATTATTATTTACTGTGCAGCGCTTTTCCATTTTTGAGGGCCTAAACATGCACGAAAACTCACCAAAATTTGCACATTTGTCGGGCCCGGTGAAAAATTGGATAATTTTGTGTTTCCCAAAACAATGCAAAAAAAATGGCTCTGCAGCGCCACCTAAGGTTGAAAAAGTGCACCTGGTCCCGGCCCGTTTGACCTAGAGCTACGAAAATTTTTAGACATATGTAGGACCTAGAGACCTACAAAAAAGTCAGCGCGAGCCATGTGCTCAGATGTACAGAAAAAGAGTTATGAATTTTTGAATGTGCATTTTTGGCCCATTTTTGCACGTTTGCAGGTCCCAAACTGCTCCTTGTTTCTCCTAAACGCTTTACTCAATCACCTTCAAATTTGCTGTGGTCCATATTCACACATAGGGGCACAAGTGGGCAAAATTTGGTGCAGATCCGCTGACATATATGATAGGGGCGTGGCTTCAAATTATGTGTTCAATTTTTCCTTCGCCAAGAGTGACATAAACCTTAATAACTTTGTTGTACTAGCTTAAAAAAATCTAAAACTTCATAGACACATGGAAACTTATGTCTTTAACACCTTTAAAAAAAGTTTTTTAAAATACCTACTAGCGCCGTCTAGTGGTTGATTAAAATGTCATTTTTTACACTTTCATGTATTGTGCTCAGTCTGTTTGAGTAAAACAAATGAAAATTGGTCAGAATATCATTAAGACATGGAATATTAAGGTTTTAAAATTTTACGACATTTCGATAATGGGCGTAGTCTGCACGCCACCTCAAAGTCAGATGACTCGCCAAAATGAAAAAAGTGGCTGTAATTGGCCCCAAAATGGCCTTATGAGTGGAAAATAGCCTCTCACTCCCGGCCCGTTTGACCTAGAGCTCCAAAAATTTGTAGCCTTATGTAGGACCTCGACCTCTACAAAAAAGTCAGCGCGAGCCATGTGCTCAGATGTACAGAAAGAGAGTTATGAATTTTTGAAGGTGCACCTTTAGCCCGTTTTTGCTCATTTGCAGGTCCCGAACTGCTCCTTTTTTCTCCCAAACGCTTGACCCGATCGACTTCAAATTTGCTGTGATGTTTTATCTGACTCTGAGGCACAATTGTTCAAATTTTCGTGACGATCCGCAATCAAATATGGTGGGGGCGGGCCTTCATATTATGCCTTTGATGATTACTTTTCCACATGTGAAACAAATCTTTATAACTCAGCTTTACAAGCTTGGAAAAATCTGAAACTTAACAGACACAGGGAGACTCAAGCCCTTAACACAAGTGTTTAAAAAAATCTTCAATTGCTTATAAGGCCATCTAGTGGCAAACAAAAATGTCAGTCTGATGTCTCGCCAAAACGAACAAAGTTGCTGTGTTTGGTCCCAGATGGTCTTATCTTTTCTAAACTTCATATATTTGATGGGTTTCCAATGCGGAATACACCTATCAATGTATTTTTTGTTATAGTGCGAGCGCCACCTAGTGGCAGCCAAAAATATAACATTTTTTAAACGTTTTTAAGTGTTTAGCTGAGCCTTTTGAAGTAATATCGCTGAAATTAAGTCTGAAAAGCCTCTAAACAGCCTTGATGACCTCCACCAAATTTTACGAAGTTTCGATAATGGGCGTGGCCTCTACGACCATTTTCATTCCGAAGCTTTATCTGTCCAGTAAAAGTTGCTGTAACTTGACCCAGATGATCTGATCTTCTCACAATTTCACACATTGGATAAAAATATTCTCCTGAACATATCGACAAAAATATATTCCAGTTTAAAGCTAGCGCCACCTAGTGGCTGCAAAAAATGTCATTGGTCGAAAGATTACAGTCAATCCTGTTTGGTTTGACCTACAGCTATGAAACTTTGTAGGCAAATGAAGGACTGCAAGACCTACAAAAAAGTCAATAGAAGTGATGTGCTAGGATGTACAGAAAAATTGTTATGAATTTTTTTAATTAAAGTTTTGTTCCATTCTTAGACATTAGCTGGTCTCAAACTAGTGCCTTTTTCTCTTAAATGATTCACCCCATTACCTTCAACTTTGGCATGAATCATTATCCAACTGAGGGGCACACATAGTCCAAATATCGTGAAGATCTCTTGACATAAAAGATGGGGGCGGAGCTTCCAATTATGTTTAATACTTCCTTTGCCAAGAGTGACAAAAATCTTAATAACTCAGCTATGACAGCTTCAAACCATCTGAAACTTTCCTGGGCCTTTAAAAGTAATGCAATAATACAGCTATGTGATAAACTTTCAAATCATTTACAGCGCCACCCAGTGGCGGACAAAAATCTTATTTTTTATACTTTTATGTACTGTGAAATGCCTGTTTGACTAAATGAACTAAAAAATGGTCAGAAAAGCTATGACACATTGGAACATTAAGGTTCTCAACTTTTATGACTTTTCATTAAAGGGCGTGGCCTCTATGCCAACTCAAAATCCGATGTCTCGCGAAAACGGTAAAAGTTGCTGTAATTGGACCTAGACCATCATATATTTTTAAAACTTCATATATGGGATGGGAGTCCAATGTGAAACACACCTACAGGCCTATTTTTTAATCATAGTACGAGCGCCACCTAGTGGCAGCAAAAAATATAGCAAATCCTTAATGTTTTTATGTACTCTGCTGAGCCCCTTGAAGTGACATCCCTTAAATGTTTTTTGAAAAGCCAGTGGCCATGCCTTATGCCCTCTGCAAATCAGTACGATGTTTCGACAGTGAATGTGGCCTATATCGCATTGAAAGTCACAAAATTGGAACAATAAAAGCTGCAGTAACTCCACCCACATTGTCCCACCTTGTCTAAATTTTACATATTTGGTAAGAGTCCTGCACTGAAGTCATCTACAACTACTTTTTCATCGTTCATAGTCCTTGTTCATACCCCGACCTGTTAATACCCCAACGTGCACAGGTCTGCGAGGGCCCTTTATAGCTGCTTGCAGCTCTAGTTATTATTATTATTATTTACTGTGCAGCGCTTTTCCATTTTTGAGGGCCTAAACATGCACGAAAAGTCACCAAAATTTGCACATTTGTCGGGCCTGGTGAAAAATTGGATATTTTTGTGTTTCCCAAAACTATGCAAAAAAAATGGCTCTGCAGCGCCACCTAAGGTTGAAAAAGTGCACCTGGTCCCGGCCCGTTTGACCTAGAGCTACGAAAATTTTTAGGCATATGTAGGACCTAGAGACCTACAAAAAAGTCAGCGCGAGCCATGTGCTCAGATGTACAGAAAAAGAGTTATGAATTTTTGAATGTGCATTTTTGGCCCATTTTTGCACGTTTGCAGGTCCCAAACTGCTCCTTGTTTCTCCTAAACGCTTTACTCAATCACCTTCAAATTTGCTGTGGTCCATATTCACACATAGGGACACAACTGGGCAAAACTTGGTGCAGATCCGCTGACATATATGATAGGGGCGTGGCTTCAAATTATGTGTTCAATTTTTCCTTCGCCAAGAGTGACATAAACCTTAATAACTTTGTTGTACTAGCTTTAAAAAATCTAAAACTTCAGAGATACATGGAAACTTATGTCTTTAACACCTTTGAAAAAAGTTTTTTTAAACACCTACTAGCGCCGCCTAGTGGTTGATTAAAATGTTATTTTTTACACTTTCATGTATTGTGCTCAGTCTGTTTGAGTAAAACAAATGAAAATTGGTCACAATATCATTAAGACATGGAATATTAAGGTTTCAAAATTTTACGACATTTCGATAATGGGCGTAGTCTGCACGCCACCTCAAAGTCAGATGACTCGCCAAAACGAAAAAAGTGGCTGTAATTGGCCCCAAAATGGCCTTATGAGTGGAAAATAGCCTCTCACTCCCGGCCCGTTTGACCTAGAGCTCCAAAAATTTGTAGCCTTATGTAGGACCTCGAGCCCTACAAAAAAGTCAGCGCGAGCCATATGCTCAGATGTACAGAAAGAGAGTTATGAATTTTTTAATGTGCACTTTTGGCCCGTTTTTGCTCATTTGCAGGTCCCGAACTGCTCCTTTTTTCTCCCAAACGCTTGACCCGATCGCCTTCAAATTTGCTGTGATGTTTTATCTGACTGTGAGGCACAATTGTTCAAATTTTTGTGACGATCCGCCAACAAATATGTTGGGGGCGGGGCTTTATATTATGCCTTTGATGATTACTTTGCCACATGTGAAACAAACCTTTATAACTCAGCTTTACAAGCTTGGAAAAATCTGAAACTTCACAGACACATGGAAACTTAAGCCCTTAACACAAGTGTTTAAAAAAATCTTCAATTGCTTATAAGGCCATCTAGTGGCAAACAAAAATGTCAGTCTGATGTCTCGCCAAAACGAACAAAGTTGCTGTGTTTGGTCCCAGATGGTCTTATCTTTTCTAAACTTCATATATTTGATGGGTTTCCAATGCGGAATACACCTATCAACGTATTTTTTGTTATAGTGCGAGCGCCACCTAGTGGCAGCCAAAAATATAGCATTTTTTAAACGTTTTTATGTGTTTAGCTGAGCCCTTTGATGTAATATCGCTGAAATTAAGTCTGCAAAGCTTCTAGACAGCCCTGCTGACCTCCACCAAATTTTACGAAGTTTCAATAATGGGCGTGGTCTCTACGACCATTTTCATTCCGAAGCTTTATCTGTCCAGTAAAAGTTGCTGTAATTTGACCCAGATGATCTGATCTTCTCACAATTTCACACATTGGATGATAATATTCTCCTGAACATATCGACAAAAATATATTCCAGTTTAAAGCTAGCGCCACCTAGTGGCTGCAAAAAATGTCATTAGTCGAAAGATTACAGTCAATCCTGTTTGGTTTGACCTAGAGCTATGAAACTTTGTAGGCAAATGAAGGACTGCAAGACCTACAAAAAAGTCAATAGAAGTGATGCGCTAGGATGTACAGAAAAATTGTTATGAATTTTTTTAATTAAAGTTTTGTCCCATTCTTAGACATTAGCTGGTCTCAAACTAGTGCCTTTTTCTCTTAAACGATTCACCCCATTACCTTCAACTTTGGCATGAATCATTATCCAACTGAGGGGCACACATAGTCCAAATATTGTGAAGATCTCTTGACATAAAAGATGGGGGCAGAGCTTCAAATTATGTTTAATACTTCCTTTGCCAAGAGTGACAAAAATCTTAATAACTCAGCTATGCGGCTTCAAACCATCTGAAACTCTCCTGGGCCTTTGAAAGTAATGCAATAATACAGCTATGTCATAAACTTTCAAATCATTTACAGCGCCACCCAGTGGCGGACAAAAATCTCATTTTTTATACTTTTATGTACTGTGAAATGCCTGTTTGACTAAATGAACTCAAAAATGGTCAGAAAAGCTATGACACATTGGAACATTAAGGTTCTCAACTTTTATGACTTTTCAATAAAGGGCGTGGCCTCTATGCCAACTCAAAGACCAATGTCTCGCCAAATTGGTAAAAGTTGCTGTAATTGGACTTAGACGATCTGATATTTTTACAACTTCATATATGAGATGGGAGTCCAATGTGAAACACACCTACAAGCCTATTTTTTATTATAGTACGAGCGCCACCTAGTGGCAGCAACAAATATAACAAATCCTTAATGTTTTTATGTACTCTGCTGAGCCCCTTGAAGTGATATCCCTTAAATATTTTCTGAAAAGCCAGTGGCCATGCCTTATGCCCCCCACAAATCAGTACAATGTTTCGACAGTGGGTGTGGCCTATATGGCATTGAAGTCACAAAATTGGAACAATAAAAGCTGCAGTAACTCCACCCACATTGTCCCACCTTGTCTAAAATTTACATATTTGGTAATAGTCCTGCACTGAAATGATCTACAACTAATTTTTCATCATTCATAGTCCTTGTTCATACCCCGACCTGTTCATACCCCAACGTGCACAGGTCTGCGAGGGCCCTTTATAGCTGCTTGCAGCTCTAGTTATTATTATTAGGGCCCGAGCAGCTACCGCTGCGAGAGCCCTCTTGTTTTTCACCGGATTATTAGGGCCCGAGCAGCTACCGCTGCGAGAGCCCTCTTGTTTTTCTCCAGATTATTATTCTTATTATTATTAGGGCCCGAGCAGCTACCGCTGCGAGAGCCCTCTTGTTTTTCTCCAGATTATTATTAGGGCCCGAGCAGCTACCGCTGCGAGAGCCCTCTTGTTTTTCTCCAGATTATTATTAGGGCCCGAGCAGCTACCGCTGCGAGAGCCCTCTTGTTTTTCTCCAGATTATTAGGGCCCGAGCAGCTACCGCTGCGAGAGCCCTCTTGTTTTTCTCCAGATTATTATTAGGGCCCGAGCAGCTACCGCTGCGAGAGCCCTCTTGTTTTTCTCCAGATTATTATTAGGGCCCGAGCAGCTACCGCTGCGAGAGCCCTCTTGTTTTTCTCCGGATTATTATTATTATTATTATTATTATTATTATTATTTACTGTGCAGCGCTTTTCCATTTTTGAGGGCCTAAACATGCACGAAAAGTCACCAAAATTTGCACATTTGTCGGGCCCGGTGAAAAATTTGAGATTTTTGTGTTTCCCAAAACAATGCAAAAAAAATGGCTCTGCAGCGCCACCTAAGGTCGAAAAAGTGCACCTGGTCCCGGCCCGTTTGACCTAGAGCTACGAAAATTTTTAGGCATATGTAGGACCTAGAGACCTACAAAAAAGTCAGCGCGAGCCATGTGCTCAGATGTACAGAAAAACAGTTATGAATTTTTGAATGTGCATTTTTGGCCCATTTTTGCACGTTTGCAGGTCCAAAACTGCTCCTTGTTTCTCCTAAACGCTTTACTCAATCGCCTTCAAATTTGCTGTGGTCCATATTCACACATAGGGGCACAAGTGGGCAAAATTTGGTGCAGATCCGCTGACATATATGATAGGGGCGTGGCTTCAAATTATGTGTTCAATTTTTCCTTCGCCAAGAGGGACAAAAACCTTAATAACTTTGATGTACTAGCTTAAAAAAATCTAAAACTTCATAGACACATGGAAACTTATGTCTTTAACACCTTTAAAAAAAGTTTTTTTAAATAGCTTCTAGCGCCGCCTAGTGGTTGATTAAAATGTCATTTTTTACACTTTCATGTATTGTGCTCAGTTTGTTTGAGTAAAACAAATGAAAATTGGTCAGAATATCATTAAGACATGGAATATTAAGATTTTAAAATTTTACGACGTTTCGATAATGGGCGTAGTCTGCACGCCACCTCAAAGTCAGATGACTCGCCAAAACGAAAAATGTGGCTGTAATTGGCCCCAAAATGGCCTTATGAGTGGAAAATAGCCTCTCACTCCCGGCCCGTTTGACCTAGAGCTCCAAAAATTTTTAGCCTTATGTAGGACCTCGAGCCCTACAAAAAAGTCAGCGCGAGCCCTATGCTCAGATGTACAGAAAGAGAGTTATGAATTTTTGAATGTGCACCTTTAGCCCGTTTTTGCTCATTTGCAGGTCCCGAACTGCTCCTTTTTTCTCCCAAACGCTTGACCCGATCGACTTCAAATTTGCTGTGATGTTTTATCTGACTGTGAGGCACAATTGTTCAAATTTTTGTGATGATCCGCCATCAAATATGTTGGGGGCGGGGCTTCATATTATGCCTTTGATGATTACTTTGCCACATGTGAAACAAACCTTTATAACTCAGCTTTCCAAGCTTGGAAAAATCTGAAACTTCACAGACACATGAAGACTCAAGTCCTTAACACATGTGTTTAAAAAAATCTTCAATTGCTTATAAGGCCACCTAGTGGCAAACAAAAATGTCAGTCTGATTTCTCGCGAAAACGAACAAAGTTGCTGTATTTGGACCCAGATGGTCTTGTCTTTTCTAAACATTACATATTTGATGGATTTCCAATGCGGAATACACCTATCAACTTATTTTTTGCTATAGTGTGAGCGCCACCTAGTGGCAGGCAAAAATATAGCATTTTTTAATTGTTTTTATGTGTTTAGCTGAGCCCTTTGAAGTAATATCGCTGAAATTAAGTCTGACAAGCCTCTAGACAGCCTTGCTGACCTCCACCAAATTTTACGAAGTTTCGATAATGGGCGTGGCCTCTATGACCATTTTCATTCCGAAGCTTTATCTGTCCAGTAAAAGTTGCTGTAATTTGACCCAGATGATCTGATCTTCTCACAATTTCACACATTGGATAAAAATATTCTCCTGAACATAGTGACAAAAATTTATTCCAGTTTAAAGCTAGCGCCACCTAGTGGCTGCAAAAAAAATCATTAGTTGAAAGATTACAGTCAATCCTGTTTGGTTTGACCGACAGCTATGAAACTTTGTAGGCTAATGAAGGACTGTAAGACCTACAAAAATGTCAATAGAAGTGATGTGCTAGGATGTACAGAAAAATTGTTATGAATTTTTTTAATGTGCAGTTTTGTCCCATTCTTAGACATTAGCTGGTCTCAAACTAGTGCCTTTTTCTCTTTTAAACGATTCACCCCATTACCTTCAACTTTGGCATGAATCATTATCCAACTGAGGGGCACACATAGTCTAAATATCGTGAAGATCTCTCGACATAAAAGATGGGGGCGGAGCTTCAAATTATGTTTAATACTTCCTTTGCCAAGAGTGACAAAAATCTTAATAACTCAGCTATGACAGCTTTAAACCACCTGAAACTTTCCTGGGACTTTAAAAGTCATGCAATAATACAGCTATGTGATAAACTTTCAAATCATTTACAGCGCCACCCAGTGGCGGACAAAAATCTATTTTTTTATACTTTTATGTACTGTGAAATGCCTGTTTGACTAAATGAACTCAAAAATGGTCAGAAAAGCTATGACACATTGGAACATTAAGGTTCTCAACTTTTATGACTTTTCATTAAAGGGCGTGGCCTCTATGCCAACTCAAAATCTGATGTCTCGCACGAAAACGGTAAAAGTTGCTGTAATTGGACCTAGACGATCTGATATTTTTAAAACTTCATATATGGGATGAGAGTCTATTGTGAAACACACCTACAAGCCTATTTTTTATCATAGTACGAGCGCCACCCAGTGGCAGCAAAAAATATAGCAACTCCTTAACGTTTTTATGTACTCTGCTGAGCCCCTTGAAGTGATATCCCTTAAATGTTTTCTGAAAAGCCAGTGGCCATGCCTTATGCCCTCCACAAATCAGTACGATGTTTCGACAGTGGGTGTGGCCTATATGGCATTGAAAGTCACAAAATTGGAACAATAAAAGCTGCAATAACTCCACCCACATTGTCCCACCTTGTCTAAATTTTACATATTTGGTAAGAGTCCTGCACTGAAGTCATCTACAACTACTTTTTCATCGTTCATAGTCCTTGTTCATACCCCGACCTGTTCATACCCCAACGTGCACAGGCCTGCGAGGGCCCTTTATAGCTGCTTGCAGCTCTAGTTATTATTATTATTATTATTATTATTATTATTTACTGTGCAGCGCTTTTCCATTTTTGAGGGCCTAAACATGCACGAAAAGTCACCAAAATTTGCACATTTGTCGGGCCCGGTGAAAAATTGGATATTTTTGTGTTTTCCAAAACAATGCAAAAAAAATGGCTCTGCAGCGCCACCTAAGGTTGAAAAAGTGCACCTGGTCCCGGCCCGTTTGACCTAGAGCTACGAAAATTTTTAGGCATATATAGGAGCTAGAGACCTACAAAAAAGTCAGCGCGAGCCATGTGCTCAGATGTACAGAAAAAGAGTTATGAATTTTTGAATGTGCATTTTTGGCCCATTTTTGCACGTTTGCAGGTCCCAAACTGCTCCTTGTTTCTCCTAAACGCTTTACTCAATCGCCTTCAAATTTGCTGTGGTCCATATTCACACATAGGGGCACTAGTGGGCAAAATTTGGTGCAGATCCGCTGACATATATGATAGGGGCGTGGCTTCAAATTATGTGTTCAATTTTTCCTTCGCCAAGATTGACATAAACCTTAATAACTTTGTTGTACTAGCTTAAAAAAATCTAAAACTTCATAGACACATGGAAACTTATGTCTTTAACACCTTTGACAAAAGTTTTTTTAAATACCTACTAGCGCCGCCTAGTGGTTGATTAAAATGTTATTTTTTACACTTTCATGTATTGTGCTCAGTCTGTTTGAGTAAAACACATGAAAATTGGTCAGAATATCATTAAGACATGGAATATTAAGGTTTTAAAATTTTACGACATTTCGATAATGGGCGTAGTCTGCACGCCACCTCAAAGTCAGATGACTCGCCAAAACGAAAAAAGTGGCTGTAATTGGCCCCAAAATGGCCTTATGAGTGGAAAATAGCCTCTCACTCCCGGCCCGTTTGACCTAGAGCTCCAAAAATTTGTAGCCTTATGTAGGACCTCGAGCCCTACAAAAAAGTCAGCGCGAGCCATATGCTCAGATGTACAGAAAGAGAGTTATGAATTTTTGAATGTGCACTTTTGGCCCGTTTTTGCTCATTCGCAGGTCCCAAACTGCTCCTTTTTTCTCCCAAACGCTTGACTCGATCGCCTTCAAATTTGCTGTGATGTTTTATCTGACTGTGAGGCACAATTGTTCAAATTTTTGTGACGATCCGCCAACAAATATGTTGGGGGCGGGGCTTTATATTATGCCTTTGATGATTACTTTGCCACATGTGAAACAAACCTTTATAACTCAGCTTTACAAGCTTGGAAAAATCTGAAACTTCACAGACACATGGAAACTTAAGCCCTTAACACAAGTGTTTAAAAAAATCTTCAATTGCTTATAAGGCCATCTAGTGGCAAACAAAAATGTCAGTCTGATGTCTCGCAAAAACGAACAAAGTTGCTGTGTTTGGTCCCAGATAGTCTTATCTTTTCTAAACTTCATATATTTAATGAGTTTCCAATGCGGAATACACCTATCAACGTATTTTTTGTTATAGTGCGAGTGCCACCTAGTGGCAGCCAAAAATATAGCATTTTTTAAACGTTTTTATGTGTTTAGCTGAGCCCTTTGAAGTAATATCGCTGAAATTAAGTCTGAAAAGCCTCTAGACAGCCTTGCTGACCTTTACCAAATTTTACGAAGTTTCGATAATGGGCGTGGCCTCTACGACCATTTTCATTCCGAAGCTTTATCTGTCCAGTAAAAATTGCTGTAATTTGACCCAGATGATCTGATCTTCTCACAATTTCACACATTGGATGAAAATATTCTCCTGAACATATCGACAAAAATACATTCCAGTTTAAAGCTAGCGCCACCTAGTGGCTGCAAAAAATGTCATTAGTCGAAAGATTACAGTCAATCCTGTTTGGTTTGACCGACAGCTATGACACTTTGTAGGCAAATGAAGGACTGCAAGACCTACAAAAAAGTCAATAGAAGTGATGTGCTAGGATGTACAGAAAAATTGTTATGAATTTTTTCAATGTGCAGTTTTGTCCCATTCTTAGACGTTAGCTGGTCTCAAACTAGTGTCTTTTTCTCTTAAACGATTCACCCCATTACCTTCAACTTTGGCATGAATCATTATCCAACTGATGGACACACATAGTCCAAATATCGTGAAGATCTCTTGACATAAAATTTGGGGGCGGAGCTTCAAATTACTTTTAATATTTTCTTCGCCAAGAGTGACAAAAATCTTAATAACTCATCTATGACAGCTTGAAACCATCTGAAACTTTCCTGGGACTTTAAAAGTCATGCAATAATACAGCAATGTGATAAAATTTCTAATCATTTACAGCGCCACCCAGTGGCGGAGAAAAATCTCATTTTTTATACTTTTATGTACTGTGAAATGCCTGTTTGACTAAATGAACTAAAAAATGGTCAGAAAAGCTATGACACATTGGAACATTAAGGTTCTCAACTTTTATGACTTTTCATTAAAGGGCGTGGCCTCTATGCAAACTCAAAGTCTAATGTCTCCCCAAAACGGTGAAAGTTGCTGTAATTGGACCTAGATGATCTGATGTTTGCAAAACTTCATATATGGGATGGGAGTCCAATGTGAAACACACCTACAAGCCTATTTTTTATCATAGTACGAGCGCCACCTAGTGGCAGCAAAAAATATAGCAAATCCTTAATGTTTTTATGTACTCTGCTGAGCCCCTTGAAGTGATATCCCTTAAATGTTTTCTGAAAAGCCAGTGGCCATGCCTTATGCCCTCCACAAATCAGTACAATGTTTCGACAGTGGGTGTGGCCTATATGGCATTGAAAGTCACAAAATTGGAACAATAAAAGCTGCAGTAACTCCACCCACATTGTCCCACCTTGTCTAACTTTGACATATTTGGTAAGAGTCCTGCACTGAAGTCATCTACAACTACTTTTTCATCGTTATTAGTCCTTGTTCATACCCCGACCTGTTCATACCCCAACGTGCACAGGTCTGCGAGGGCCCTTTATAGCTGCTTGCAGCTCTAGTTAGGGCCCGAGCAGCTACCGCTGCGAGAGCCCTCTTGTTTTTCTCCAGATTATTATTATTATTAGGGCCCGAGCAGCTACCGCTGCGAGAGCCCTCTTGTTTTTCTCCAGATTATTATTATTATTATTATTATTATTATTATTAGGGCCCGAGCAGCTACCGCTGCGAGAGCCCTCTTGTTTTTCTCCAGATTATTATTATTATTATTATTATTATTATTATTATTATTATTATTATTATTATTTACTGTGCAGCGCTTTTCCATTTTTGAGGGCCTAAACATGCACGAAAAGTCACCAAAATTTGCACATTTGTCGGGCCCGGTGAAAAATTGGATATTTTTGTGTTTCCCAAAAAAATGCAAAAAAAATGGCTCTGCAGCGCCACCTAAGGTCGAAAAAGTGCACCTGGTCCCGGCCCGTTTGACATAGAGCTACGAAAATTTTTAGGCATATGTAGGACCTAGAGACCTACAAAAAAGTCAGCGCGAGCCATGTGCTCAGATGTACAGAAAAAGAGTTATGAATTTTTGAATGTGCATTTTTGGCCCATTTTTGCACGTTTGCAGGTCCCAAACTGCTCCTTGTTTCTCCTAAACGCTTTACTCAATCGCCTTCAAATTTGCTGTGGTCCATATTCACACATAGGGGCACAAGTGGGCAAAATTTCGTGCAGATCCGCTGACATATATGATAGGGGCGTGGCTTCAACTTATGTGTTCAATTTTTCCTTCGCCAAGAGGGACAAAAACCTTAATAACTTTGATGTACTAGCTTAAAAAAATCTAAAACTTCATAGACACATGGAAACTTATGTCTTTAACACCTTTAAAAAAAGTTTTGTTAAATACCTACTAGCGCCGCCTAGTGGTTGATTAAAATGTCATTTTTTACACTTTCATGTATTGTGCTCAGTCTGTTTGAGTAAAACAAATGAAAATTGGTCAGAATATCATTAAGACATGGAATATTAAGGTTTTAAAATTTTACGACTTTTCGATAATGGGCGTAGTCTGCACGCCACCTCAAAGTCAGATGACTCGCCAAAACGAAAAAAGTGGCTGTAATTGGCCCCAAAATGGCCTTATGAGTGGAAAAAAGCCTCTCACTCCCGGCCCGTTTGACCTAGAGCTCCAAAAATTTGTAGCCTTATGTAGGACCTCGAGCCCTACAAAAAAGTCAGCGCGAGCCATGTGCTCAGATGTACAGAAAGAGAGTTATGAATTTTTGAATGTGCACTTTTGGCCCGTTTTTGCTCATTTGCAGGTCCCGAACTGCTCCTTTTTTCTCCCAAACGCTTGACCCGATCAACTTCAAATTTGCTGTGATGTTTTATCTGACTGTGAGACACAATTGTTCAAATTTTTGTGATGATCCACCATCAAATATGTTGGGGGCGGGGCTTTATATTATGCCTTTGATGATTACTTTGCCACATGTGAAACAAACCTTTATAACTCAGCTTTACAAGCTTAGAAAAATCTGAAACTTCACAGACACATGGAGACTCAAGCCCTGAACACAAGTGTTTAAAAAAATATTCAATTGCTTATAAAGCCATCTAGTGGCAAACAAAAATGTCAGTCTGATGTCTCGCCAAAACGAAAAAAGTTGCTGTGTTTGGTCCCAGATGGTCTTATCTTTTCTAAACTTCATATATTTGATGGATTTCCAATGCGGAATACACCTAACAACGTATTTTTTGTTATAGTGCCAGCGCCACCTAGTGGCAGCCAAAAATATAGCATTTTTTAAACGTTTTTATGTGTTTGGCTGAGCCCTTTGATGTAATATTGCTGAAATTAGGTCTGCTAAGCTTCTAGACAGCCCTGCTGACCTCCACCAAATTTTACGAAGTTTCGATAATGGGCGTGGCCTCTACGACCATTTTCATTCCGAAGCTTTATCTGTCCAGTAAAAGTTGCTGTAATTTGACCCAGATGATCTGATCTTCTCACAATTTCACACATTGGATGAAAATATTCTCCTGAACATATCGACAAAAATATATTCCAGTTTAAAGCTAGCGCCACCTAGTGGCTGCAAAAAATGTCATTAGTCGAAAGATTACAGTCAATCCTGTTTGGTTTGACCTACAGCTATGAAACTTTGTAGGCAAATGAAGGACTGCAAGACCTACAAAAAAGTCAATAAAAGTGATGTGCTAGGATGTACAGAAAAATTGTTAAGAATTTTTTTAATGTGCAGTTTTGTCCCATTCTTAGACATTAGCTGGTCTCCAACTAGTGCCTTTTTCTCTTAAACGATTCACCCCATTACCTTCAACTTTGGCATGAATCATTATCCAACTGAGGGGCACACATAGTCCAAATATCGTGAAGATCTCTTGACAGAAAAGATGGGGGCGGAGCTTCAAATTATGTTTAATACTTCCTTCGCCAAGAGTGACAAAAATGTTCATAACTCAGCTATGACGGCTTCAAACCATCTGAAACTTTCCTGGGACTTTAAAAGTCATGCAATAATACAGCTATGTGATAAACTTTCAAATCATTTACAGCGCCACCCAGTGGCGGACAAAAATCTCATTTTTTATACTTTTATGTACTGTGAAATGCCTGTTTGACTAAATGAACTAAAAAATGGTCAGAAAAGCTAGGACACATTGGAACATTAAGGTTCTCAACTTTTATGACTTTTCATTAAAGGGCGTGGCCTCTATGCAAACTCAAAGTCTGATGTCTCCCCAAAACGGTGAAAGTTGCTGTAATTGGACCTAGATGATCTGATGTTTGCAAAACTTCATATATGGGATGGGAGTCCAATGTGAAACACACCTACAAGCCTATTTTTTATCATAGTACGAGCGCCACCTAGTGGCAGCAAAAAATAAGGCAAATCCTTAATGTTTTTATGTACTCTGCTGAGCCCCTTGAAGTGATATCCCTTAAATGTTTTCTGAAAAGCCAGTGGCCATGCCTTATGCCCTCCACAAATCAGTACGATGTTTCGACAGTGGGTGTGGCCTATATGGCATTGAAAGTCACTAAATTGGAACAATAAAAGCTGCAGTAACTCCACCCACATTGTCCCACCTTGTCTAAATTTTACATATTTGGTAAGAGTCCTGCACTGAAGTCATCTACAACTACTATTTCATTGTTCATAGTCCTTGTTCATACCCCGACCTGTTCATACCCCAACCTGCACAGGTCTGCGAGGGCCCTTTATAGCTGCTTGCAGCTCTAGTTATTATTATTATTATTATTATTATTATTTACTGTGCAGCGCTTTTCCATTTTTGAGGGCCTAAACATGCACAAAAAGTCACCAAAATTTGCACATTTGTCGGGCCCGGTGAAAAATTGGATATTTTTGTGTTTCCCAAAACAATGCAAAAAAAATGGCTCTGCAGCGCCACCTAAGGTCCAAAAAGTGCACCTGGTCCCGGCCCGTTTGACCTAGAGCTACGAAAATTTTTAGGCATATGTAGGACCTAGAGACCTACAAAAAAGTCAGCGTGAGCCATGTGCTCAGATGTACAGAAAAAGAGTTATGAATTTTTGAATGTGCATTTTTGGCCCATTTATGCACGTTTGCAGGTCCCAAACTGCTCCTTGTTTCTCCTAAATGCTTTACTCAATCGCCTTCAAATTTGCTGTGGTCCATATTCACACATAGGGGCACAAGTGGGCAAAATTTGGTGCAGATCCGCTGACATATATGATAGGGGCGTGGCTTCAAATTATGTGTTCAATTTTTCCTTCGCCAAGAGGGACAAAAACCTTAATAACTTTGATGTACTAGCTTAAAAAAATCTAAAACTTAATAGACACATGGAAACTTATGTCTTTAACACCGTTGAAAAAAGTTTTTTTCAATACCTACTAGCGCCGCCTAGTGGTTGATTAAAATGTCATTTTTTACAGTTTCATGTATTGTGCTCAGTCTGTTTGAGTAAAACAAGTGAAACTTGGTCAGAATATCATTAAGACATGGAATATTAAGATTTTAAAATTTTATGACTTTTCGACAATGGGCGTGGTCTGCACGCCACTTCAAAGTCAGATGACTCGCCAAAACGAAAAAAGTGGCTGTAATTGGCCCCAAAATGGCCTTATGAGTGGAAAATAGCTTCTTACTCCCAGCCCATTTGACCTAGAGCTACAAAAATTTGTAGCCTTATGTAGGACCTCGAGCCCTACAAAAAAGTCAGCACGAGCCATGTGCTCAGATGTACAGAAAGAGAGTTATGAATTTTTGAATGTGCACTTTTGGCCCGTTTCTGCTCATTTGCAGGTCCCGAACTGCTCCTTTTTTCTCCCAAACGCTTGACCCGATCGCCTTCAAATTTGCTGTGATGTTTGATCTGACTGTAAGGAACAATTGTTCAAATTTTCGTGATGATCCGCAATCAAATATGTTGGGGGCGGGGCTTCATATTATGCCTTTGATGATTACTTTGCCACATGTGAAAAAAACCTTTATAACTCAGCTTTACAAGCTTAGAAAAATCTGAAACTTCACATACACATGAAGACTTAAGCCCTTAACACAAGTGTTTAAAAAAATCTTCAATTACTTATAAGGCCATCTAGTGGCAAACAAAAATGTCAGTCTGATGTCTCGCCAAAACGAACAAAGTTGCTGTGTTTGGTCCCAGATGGTCTTATCTTTTCTAAACTTCATATATTTGATGGGTTTCCAATGCGGAATACACCTATCAACGTATTTTTTGTTATAGTGCGAGCGCCACCTAGTGGCAGCCAAAAATATAGCATTTTTTAAACGTTTTTATGTGTTTAGCTGAGCCCTTTGATGTAATATCACTGAAATTAAGTCTGCAAAGCCTCTAGACAGCCCTGCTGACCTCCACCAAATTTTACGACGTTTCGATAATGGGCGTGGTCTCTACAACCTTTTTCATTCCGAAGCTTTATCTGTCCAGTAAAAGTTGCTGTAATTTGACCCAGATGATCTGATCTTCTCACAATTTCACACATTGGATGAAAATATTCTCCTGAACATATCTACAAAAATATATTCCAGTTTAAAGCTAGCGCCACCTAGTGGCTGCAAAAAATGTCATTAGTCGAAAGATTACAGTCAATCCTGTTTGGTTTGACCTACAGCTATGAAACTTTGTAGGCAAATGAAGGACTGCAAGACCTACAAAAAAGTCAATAGAAGTGATGTGCTAGGATGTACAGAAAAATTGTTATGAATTTTTTTAATGTGCAGTTTTGTCCCATTCTTAGACATTAGCTGGTCTCAAACTAGTGCCTTTTTCTCTTAAACGATTCACCCCATTACCTTCAACTTTGGCATGAATCATTATCCAACTGAGGGGCACACATAGTTCAAATATCGTGAAGATCTCTTGACAGAAAAGATGGGGGCGGAGCTTCTAATTATGTTTAATACTTCCTTCGCCAAGAGTGACAACAATATTAATAACTCAGCTATGACAGCTTCAAACCATCTGAAACTTTCCTGGGACTTTAACAGTCATGCAACAATACAGCTATGTGATAAACTTTCAAATCATTTACAGCGCCACCCAGTGGCTGACAAAAATCTCATTATTTATACTTTTATGTACTGTGAAATGCCTGTTTGACTAAATGAACTCAAAAATGGTCAGAAAAGCTATGACACATTGGAACATTAAGGTTCTCAACTTTTATGACTTTTCAATAAAGGGCGTGGCCTCTATGCCAACTCAAAATCCGATGTCTCGCCAAAACGGTAAAAGTTGCTGTAATTGGAACTAGATGATCTGATATTTTTTAAAACTTCGTATATGGGATGGGAGTCCAATGTGAAACACACCTACAAGCCTATTTTTTATCATAGTACGAGCGCCACCTAGTGGCAGCAAAAAAAAATAGCAAATCCTTAATGTTTTTATGTACTCTGCTGAGCCCCTTAAAGTGATATCCTTAAAATGTTTTCTGCAAAGCCAGTGGCCATGCCTTATGCCCCCCACATATGAGTACAATGTCTCGACAGTGGGTGTGGCCTATATGGCATTGAAAGTCACAAAATTGGAACAATAAAAGCTGCAGTAACTCCACCCACATTGTCCCACCTTGTCTAAATTTTACATATTTGGTAATAGTCCTGCACTGAAGGGATCTACAACTAATTTTTCATCATTCATAGTCCTTGTTCATACCCCGACCTGTTCATACCCCAACGTGCACAGGTCTGCGAGGGCCCTTTATAGCTGCTTGCAGCTCTAGTTATTAGGGCCCGAGCAGCTACCGCTGCGAGAGCCCTCTTGTTTTTCACCGGATTATTATTATTATTATTATTATTATTATTATTATTATTATTATTATTATTATTTACTGTGCAGCGCTTTTCCATTTTTGAGGGCCTAAACATGCACGAAAAGTCACCAAAATTTGCACATTTGTCGGGCCCGGTGAAAAATTGGATATTTTTGTGTTTCTCAAAAGAATGCAAAAAAAATTGCTCTGCAGCGCCACCTAAGGTTGAAAAAGTGCACCTGGTCCCGGCCCGTTTGACCTAGAGCTACGAAAATTTTTAGGCATATGAAGGGCCAAGAGACCTACAAAAAAGTCAGCGCGAGCCATGTGCTCAGATGTACAGAAAAAGAGTTATGAATTTTTGAATGTGCATTTTTGGCCCATTTTTGCACGTTTGCAGGTCCCAAACTGCTCCTTCTTTCTCCTAAACGCTCTACTCAATCGCCTTCAAATTTGCTGTGGTTCATATTCACACATAGGGGCACAAGTGGGCAAAATTTGGTGCAGATCCGCTGACATATATGATAGGGGCGCGGCTTCAAATTATGTGTTCAATTTTTCCTTCGCCAAGAGGGACAAAAACCTTAATAACTTTGATGTACTAGCTTAAAAAAATCTAAAACTTCATAGACACATGGAAACTTATGTCTTTAACACCTTTAAAAAAAGTTTTTTTAAATACCTACTAGCGCCGCCTAGTGGTTGATTAAAATGTCATTTTTTACACTTTCATGTATTGTGCTCAGTCTGTTTGAGTAAAATAAGTGAAAATTGGTCAGAATATCATTAAGACACGGAATATTAAGATTTTAAAATTTTATGACTTTTCGATAATGGGCGTGGTCTGCACGCCACTTCAAAGTCAGATGACTCGCCAAAACGAAAAAAGTGGCTGTAATTGGCCCCAAAATGGCCTTATGAGTGGAAAATAGCCTCTCACTCCCGGCTCGTTTGACCTACAGCTACAAAAATTTGTAGCCTTATGTAGGACCTCGAGCCCTACAAAAAAGTCAGCGCGAGCCATATGCTCAGATGTACAGAAAGAGAGTTATGAATTTTTGAATGTGCACTTTTGGCCCGTTTTTGTTCATTTGCAGGTCCCGAGCTGCTCCTTTTTTCTCCCAAACGCTTGACCCGATCGACTTCAAATTTGCTGTGATGTTTTATCTGACTGTGAGGCAAAATTGTTCAAATTTTCGTGACAATCCGCAATCAAATATGTTAAGGGCGGGGCTTCATATTATGCCTTTGACGTTTACTTTGCCACATGTGAAACAAACCTTTATAACTCAGCTTTCTAAGCTTGGAAAAATCTGAAACTTCACAGACACATGAATACTCAAGCCCTTAACACATGTTTTAAAAAAAATCTTCAATTGCTTATAAAGCCACCTAGTGGCAAACAAAAATGTCAGTCTGATGTCTCGCGAAAACGAACAAAGTTGCTGTATTTGGACCCAGATGGTCTTATCTTTTCTAAACTTCATATATTTAATGGGTTTCCAATGCGGAATACACCTATCAACGTATTTTTTGTTATAGTGCGAGCGCCACCTAGTGGCAGCCAAAAATATAGCATTTTTTAAACGTTTTTAAGTGTTTAGCTGAGCCCTTTGAAATAATATCGCTGAAATTAAGTCTGAAATGCCTCTAGACAGCCTTGCTGACCTCCACAAAATTTTACGAAGTTTCGATAATGGCCGTGGCCTCTATGACCATTTTCATTCCGAAGCTTTATCTGTCCAGTAAAAGTTGCTGTAATTTGACCCAGATGCTCTGATCTTCTCACAATTTCACACATTGGATGAAAATATTCTCCTGAACATATCGACAAAAATATATTCCAGTTTAAAGCTAGCGCCACCTAGTGGCTGCAAAAAATGTCATTAGTCGAAAGATTACAGTCAATCCTGTTTGGTTTGACCTACAGCTATGAAACTTTGTAGGCAAATGAAGGACTGCAAGGCCTACAAAAAAGTCAATAGAAGTGATGTGCTAGGATGTACAGAAAAATTGTTAAGAATTTTTTTAATGTGCAGTTTTGTCCCATTCTTAGACATTAGCTGGTCTCAAACTAGTGCCTTTTTCTCTTAAACGATTCACCCCATTACCTTCAACTTTGGCATGAATCATTATCCAACTGAGGGGCACACATAGTCCAAATATCGTGAAGATCTCTTGACATAAAAGATGGGGGCGGAGCTTCAAATTATGTTTAATACTTCCTTTGCCAAGAGTGACAAAAATCTTAATAACTCAGCTATGACAGCTTCAAACCATCTGAAACTTTCCTGGGCCTTTAAAAGTAATGCAATAATACAGCTATGTGATAAACTTTCAAATCATTTACAGCGCCACCAAGTGGCGGACAAAAAACTCATTTTTTATACTTTTATGTACTGTGAAATGCCTGTTTGACTAAATGAACTAAAAAATGGTCAGAAAAGCTATGACACATTGGAACATTAAGGTTCTCAACTTTTATGACTTTTCATTAAAGGGCGTGGCCTCTATGCAAACTCAAAGTCTGATGTCTCCCCAAAACGGTGAAAGTTGCTGTAATTGGACCTAGATGATCTGATGTTTGCAAAACTTCATATATGGGATGGGAGTCCAATGTGAAACACACCTACAAGCCTATTTTTTATCATAGTACGAGCGCCACCTAGTGGCAGCAAAAAATATAGCAAATCCTTAATGTTTTTATGTACTCTGCTGAGCCCCTTGAAGTGATATCCCTTAAATGTTTTCTGAAAAGCCAGTGGCCATGCCTTATGCCCTCCACAAATCAGTACGATGTTTCGACAGTGGGTGTGGCCTATATGGCATTGAAAGTCACAAAATTGGAACAATAAAAGCTGCAGTAACTCCACCCACATTGTCCCACCTTGTCTAAATATTACATATTTGGTAAGAGTCCTGCACTGAAGTCATCTACAACTACTATTTCATTGTTCATAGTCCTTGTTCATACCCCGACCTGTTCATACCCCAACGTGCACAGGTCTGCGAGGGCCCTTTATAGCTGCTTGCAGCTCTAGTTATTATTATTATTATTATTTACTGTGCAGCGCTTTTCCAATTTTGAGGGCCTAAACATGCACGAAAAGTCACCAAAATTTGCACATTTGTCGGGCCCGGTGAAAAATTGGATAATTTTGTGTTTCCCAAAACAATGCAAAAAAAATGGCTCTGCAGCGCCACCTAAGGTTGAAAAAGTGCACCTGGTCCCGGCCCGTTTGACCTAGAGCTACGAAAATTTTTAGGCATATGTAGGACCTAGAGACCTACAAAAAAGTCAGCGCGAGCCATGTGCTCAGATGTACAGAAAAAGAGTTATGATTTTTTGAATGTGCATTTTTGGCCCATTTTTGCACGTTTGCAGGTCCCAAACTGCTCTTTGTTTCTCCTAAACGCTTTACTCAATCACCTTCAAATTTGCTGTGGTCAATATTCACACATAGGGGCACAAGTGGGCAAAATTTGGTGCAGATCCGCTGACATATATGATAGGGGCGTGGCTTCAAATTATGTGTTCAATTTTTCCTTCGCCAAGAGTGACATAAACCTTAATAACTTTGATGTACTAGCTTAAAAAAATCTAAAACTTCATAGACACATGGAAACTTATGTCTTTAACACCTTTGAAAAAAGTTTTTTTAAATACCTACTAGCGCCACTTAGTGGTTGATTAAAATGTCATTTTTTACACTTTCATGTATTGTGCTCAGTCTGTTTGAGTAAAACAAATGAAAATTGGTCAGAATATCATTAAGACATGGAATATTAAGGTTTTAAAATTTTACGACTTTTCGATAATGGGCATAGTCTGCACGCCACCTCAAAGTCAGATGACTCGCCAAAACGAAAAAAGTGGCTGAAATTGGCCCCAAAATGGCCTTATGAGTGGAAAATAGCCTCTAACTCCCGGCCCGTTTGACCTAAAGCTACAAAAATTTGTAGCCTTATGTAGGACCTCGAGCCCTACAAAAAAGTCAGCGCGAGCCATATGCTCAGATGTACAGAAAGAGAGTTATGAATTTTTGAATGTGCACTTTTGGCCCGTTTTTGCTCATTTGCAGGTCCCGAACTGCTCCTTTTTTCTCCCAAACGCTTGACCCGATCGACTTCAAATTTGCTGTGATGTTTTATCTGACTGTGAGGCACAATTGTTCAAATTTTTGTGACGATCTGCCAACAAATATGTTGGGGGCGGGGCTTTATATTATGCCTTTGATGATTACTTTGCCACATGTGAAACAAACCTTTATAACTCAGCTTTACAAGCTTAGAAAAATCTGAAACTTCACAGACACATGGAGACTCAAGCCCTTAACACAAGTGGTTAAACAAATCTTCAATTGCTTGTGAGGCCATCTAGTGGCAAACAAAAATGTCAGTCTGATGTCTCGCCAAAACGAACAAAGTTGCTGTGTTTGGTCCCAGATAGTCTTATCTTTTCTAAACATTACATATTTGATGGATTTCCAATGCAGATTACACCTATCAACGTATTTTTTGCTATAGTGCGAGCGCCACCTAGTGGCAGCCAAAAAAATAGCATTTTTGAAACATTTTTACGTGTTTAGCTAAGCCCTTTGAAGTAATATCGCTGAAATTAAGTGTGACAAGCCTCTAGACAGCCCTGCTGACCTCCACCAAATTTTACGAATTTTCGATGATGGGCGTGGCCTTTACGTCCATTTTCATTCCAAAAATTTAACGGACCAGTAAAAGCTGCTGTAATTTGACCCAGATGATCTGATCTTCTCACAATTTCACACATTGGATGAAAATCTGTTCTTGAAGACATCGACAAACATATATTCCAGTTTAAAGCTAGCGCCACCTAGTGGCTGCAAAAAATGTCATTAGTCGAAAGATTGGAGTTATTCCTGTTTGGTTTGACCTAACACTATAAAAGTTTTTAGGCATATGTAGGATTGTAAGACCTACAAAAAAGTCAATAGGAGTGATGTGCTAAGATGTACAGAATAATTTTTATGATTTTTTTTTATGTGCAATTTTGCCCCATTCTTAGACATTAGCCGGTCTAAATCTAGTGCCTTTTTCTCTTAAACGGTTCACCCGATTAACTTCTACGTTGGCATGGACTATTAGCAGATATAGCGGCACAAATCTCCCAAAAATTGTGAAGATCCCATGACTTGTAAGATGTGGGCGGAGCTTCAAATTGTTTTGAATATTTTCTTCGCCAAGAGTGACAAAAACCTTAATAACTCAGCTGTTTCAGCTTCAAATCATGTGAAACACTTGCAGGGAGTTTAAAAGTCATGCCCTAATACAGCTATGTGATAAACATCCAAATCATTTACAGCGTCACCTAGTGGCGGACAAAAATCTAATTTTTTACACTCTCATGTACTGTGCAATGTCTGTTTGACTACATGTACTAAAAAATGGTCAGAAAAGCTATGACACAGTGGAGAATGAAGGTTCTCAACTTTTATGATTTTTCAATCAAAGGGGTGGCCTGTATGCCAGCTCAAAGTCCGATTTCTCACCAAAACGGTAAAAGTTGCTGTAATTGGACCTAGATGATCTGATTTTTGCAAAACTTCATATATGGGATGGGAGTCCAATGTGAAACACACCTACAAGCCTATTTTTTATCATAGTACGAGCGCCACCTAGTGGCAGCAAAAAATATAGCAAATCCTTAATGTTTTTATGTACTCTGCTGAGCCCCTTGAAGTGATATCCCTTAAATGTTTTCTGAAAAGCCAGAGGCCATGCCTTATGCCCTCCACAAATCAGTACAATGTTTCGACAGTGGGTGTGGCCTATATGGCATTGAAAGTCACAAAATTGGAACAATAAAAGCTGCAGTAACTCCACCCACATTGTCCCACCTTGTCTAAATTTTACATATTTGGTAATAGTCCTGCACTGAAGTGATCTACAACTAATTTTTCATCATTCATAGTCCTTGTTCATACCCCGACCTGTTCATACCCCAACGTGCACAGGTCTGCGAGGGCCCTTTATAGCTGCTTGCAGCTCTAGTTATTATTATTATTATTATTATTATTTACTGTGCAGCGCTTTTCCATTTTTGAGGGCCTAAACATGCACGAAAAGTCACCAAAATTTGCACATTTGTCGGGCCCGGTGAAAAATTGGATATTTTCGTGTTTCCCAAAACAATGCAAAAAAAATGGCTCTGCAGCGCCACCTAAGGTTGAAAAAGTGCACCTGGTCCCGGCCCGTTTGACCTAGAGCTACGAAAATTTTTAGGCATATGTAGGACCTAGAGACCTACAAAAAAGTCAGCGCGAGCCATGTGCTCAGATGTACAGAAAAAGAGTTATGAATTTTTGAATGTGCATTTTTGGCCCATTTTTGCACGTTTGCAGGTCCCAAACTGCTCCTTGTTTCTCCTAAACGCTTTACTCAATCACCTTCAAATTTGCTGTGGTCCATATTCACACATAGGGGCACAAGTGGGCAAAATTTGGTGCAGATCCGCTGACATATATGATAGGGGCGTGGCTTCAAATTATGTGTTCAATTTTTCCTTCGCCAAGAGTGACATAAACCTTAATAACTTTGTTGTACTAGCTTAAAAAAATCTAAAACTTCATAGATACATGGAAACTTATGTCTTTAACACGTTTGAAAAAAGTTTTTTTAAATACCTACTAGCGCCGCCTAGTGGTTGATTAAAATGTTATTTTTTACACTTTCATGTATTGTGCTCAGTCTGTTTGAGTAAAACAAATGAAAATTGGTCAGAATATCATTAAGACATGGAATATTAAGGTTTCAAAATTTTACGACATTTCGATAATGGGCGTAGTCTGCACGCCACCTCAAAGTCAGATGACTCGCCAAAATGAAAAAAGTGGCTGTAATTGGCCCCAAAATGGCCTTATGAGTGGAAAATAGCCTCTCACTCCCGGCCCGTTTGACCTAGAGCTCCAAAAATTTGTAGCCTTATGTAGGACCTCGACCTCTACAAAAAAGTCAGCGCGAGCCATGTGCTCAGATGTACAGAAAGAGAGTTATGAATTTTTGAAGGTGCACCTTTAGCCCGTTTTTGCTCATTTGCAGGTCCCGAACTGCTCCTTTTTTCTCCCAAACGCTTGACCCGATCGACTTCAAATTTGCTGTGATGTTTGATCTGACTGTGAGGCACAATTGTTCAAATTTTCGGGATGATCTGCCAACAAATATGTTGGGGGCGGGGCTTCATATTATGCCTTTGATGATTACTTTGCCACATGTGAAACAAACCTTTATAACTCAGCTTTACAAGCTTAGAAAAATCTGAAACTTCACATACACATGAAGACTTAAGCCCTTAACACAAGTGTTTAAAAAAATCTTCAATTGCTTATAAGGCCATCTAGTGGGAAACAAAAATGTCAGTCTGATGTCTCGCCAAAACGAACAAAGTTGCTGTGTTTGGTCCCAGATGGTCTTATCTTTTCTAAACTTCATATATTTGATGGGTTTTCAATGCGGAATACACCTATCAACGTATTTTTTGTTATAGTGCGAGCGCCACCTAGTGGCAGCCAAAAATAGAGCATTTTTTAAACGTTTTTATGTGTTTAGCTGAGCCCTTTGATGTAATATCGCTGAAATTAGGTCTGAAAAGCCTCTAGACAGCCCTGCTGACCTCCACCAAATTTTACGAAGTTTCGATAATGGGCGTGGCCTCTACGACCATTTTCATTCCGAAGCTTTATCTGTCCAGTAAAAGTTGCTCTAATTTGACCCAGATGATCTGATCTTCTCACAATTTCACACATTGGATGAAAATATTCTCCTGAACATATCGACAAAAATATATTCCAGTTTAAAGCTAGCGCCACCTAGTGGCTGCAAAAAATGTCATTAGTCGAAAGATTACAGTCAATCCTGTTTGGTTTGACCTACAGCTATGAAACTTTGTAGGCAAATGAAGAACTGCAAGACCTACAAAAAAGTCAATAGAAGTGATGTGCTAGGATGTACAGAAAAATTGTTAAGAATTTTTTTAATGTGCAGTTTTGTCCCATTCTTAGACATTAGCTGGTCTCAAACGAGTGCCTTTTTCTCTTAAACGATTCACCCCATTACCTTCAACTTTGGCATGAATCATTATCCAACTGAGGGGCACACATAGTCCAAATATCGTGAAGATCTCTTGACAGAAAAGATGGGGGCGGAGCTTCAAATTATGTTTAATACTTCCTTCGCCAAGAGTGACAAAAATCTTAATAACTCAGCTATGACAGCTTCAAACCATCTGAAACTTTCCTGGGACTTTAAAAGTCATGCAATAATACAGCTATGTGATAAACTTTCAAATCATTTACAGCGCCACCCAGTGGCGGACAAAAATCTCATTTTTTATACTTTTATGTACTGTGAAATGCCTGTTTGACTAAATGAACTAAAAAATGGTCAGAAAAGCTATGACACATTGGAACATTAAGGTTCTCAACTTTTATGACTTTTCATTAAAGGGCGTGGCCTCTATGCAAACTCAAAGTCTGATGTCTCCCCAAAACGGTGAAAGTTGCTGTAATTGGACCTAGATGATCTGATGTTTGCAAAACTTCATATATGGGATGGGAGTCCAATGTGAAACACACCTACAAGCCTATTTTTTATCATAGTACGAGCGCCACCTAGTGGCAGCAAAAAATATAGCAAATCCTTAATGTTTTTATGTACTCTGCTGAGCCCCTTGAAGTGATATCCCTTAAATGTTTTCTGAAAAGCCAGTGGCCATGCCTTATGCCCTCCACAAATCAGTGCGATGTTTCGACAGTGGGTGTGGCCTATATGGCATTGAAAGTCACAAAATTGGAACAATAAAAGCTGCAGTAACTCCACCCACATTGTCCCACCTTGTCTAAATTTTACATATTTGGTAAGAGTCCTGCACTGAAGTCATCTACAACTACTATTTCATTGTTCATAGTCCTTGTTCATACCCCGACCTGTTCATACCCCAACGTGCACAGGTCTGCGAGGGCCCTTTATAGCTGCTTGCAGCTCTAGTTATTATTATTATTATTATTATTATTATTATTATTATTATTATTATTATTATTATTATTATTATTTACTGTGCAGCGCTTTTCCATTTTTGAGGGCCTAAACATGCACGAAAAGTCACCAAAATTTGCACATTTGTCGGGCCTGGTGAAAAATTGGATATTTTTGTGTTTCCCAAAACAATGCAAAAAAAATGGCTCTGCAGCGCCACCTAAGGTCGAAAAAGTGCACCTGGTCCCGGCCCGTTTGACCTAGAGCTACGAAAAATTTTTGGCATATGTAGGACCTAGAGACCTACAAAAAAGTCAGCGCGAGCCATGTGCTCAGATGTACAGACAAAGAGTTATGAATTTTTGAATGTGCATTTTTGGCCCATTTTTGCACGTTTGTAGGTCACAAACTGCTCCTTCTTTCTCCTAAACGCTTTACTCAATCACCTTCAAATTTGCTGTGGTCCATATTCACACATAGGGGCACAAGTGTGCGAAATTTAGTGCAGATCCGCTGACATATATGATAGGGGCGTGGCTTCAAATAATGTGTTCAATTTTTCCTTCGCCAAGAGGGACAAAAATCTTAATAACTTTGATGTACTAGCTTAAAAAAATCTAAAACTTCATAGACACATGGAAACTTATGTCTTTAACACCTTTAAAAAAAGTTTTTTTAAATACCTACTAGCGCCGCCTAGTGGTTGATTAAAATGTCATTTTTTACACTCTCATGTATTGTGCTCAGTCTGTTTGAGTAAAACAAATGAAAATTGGTCAGAATATCAATAAGACATGGAATATTAAGGTTTTAAAATTTTACGACTTTTCGATAATGGGCGTAGTCTGCACGCCACCTCAAAGTCAGATGACTCGCCAAAACGAAAAAAGTGGCTGTAATTGGCCCCAAAATGGCCTTATGAGTGGAAAATAGCCTCTTACTCCCGGCCCATTTGACCTAGAGCTCCAAAAATTTGTAGCCTTATGTAGGACCTCAAGCCCTACAAAAAAGTCAGCGTGAGCCATATGCTCAGATGTACAGAAAGAGAGTTATGAATTTTTGAATGTGCACCTTTGGCCCGTTTTTGCTCATTTGCAGGTCCCGAACTGCTCCTTTTTTCTCCCAAACGCTTGACCCGATCGACTTCAAATTTGCTGTGATGTTTTATCTGACTGTGAGGCACAATTGTTCAAATTTTCGTGACGATCCGCCAAGAAATATGTTGGGGGCGGGCCTTCATATTAAGCCTTTGATGATTACTTTGCCACATGTGAAACAAACCTTTATAACTCAGCTTTCCAAGCTTGGAAAAATCTGAAACTTCACAGACACATGAAGACTCAAGCCCTTAACACATGTGTTTAAAAAAATCTTAAATTGCTTATAAAGCCACCTAGTGGCAAACAAAAATGTCAGTCTGATTTCTCGCGAAAACGAACACAATTGCTGTATTTGGACCAAGATGGTCTTATCTTTTCTAAACATTACATATTTGATGGATTTCCAATGCGGAATACACCTATCAACTTATTTTTTGCTATAGAGTGAGCGCCACCTAGTGGCAGCCAAAAATATAGCATTTTTTAAACGTTTTTATGTGTTTAGCTGAGCCCTTTGAAGTAATATTGCTGAAATTAGGTCTGACAAGCCTCTAGAGAGCCTTGCTGACCTCCATTAAATTTTACGAAGTTTCGATAATGGGCGTGGCCTCTGTGACCATTTTCATTCCGAAGCTTTATCTGTCCAGTAAAAGTTGCTGTAATTTGACCCAGATGATCTGATCTTCTCACAATTTCACACATTGGATAAAAATATTCTCCTGAACATAGCGACGAAAATATATTCCAGTTTAAAGCTAGCGCCACCTAGTGGCTGCAAAAAAAGTCATTAGTCGAAAGATTACAGTCAATCCTGTTTGGTTTGACCTACAGCTATGAAACTTTGTAGGCTAATGAAGGACAGTAAGACCTACAACAATGTCAATAGAAGTGATGTGCTAGGATGTACAGAAAAATTGTTATGAATTTTTTTAATGTGCAGTTTTGTCCCATTCTTAGACATTAGATGGTCTCAAACTAGTGCCTTTTTCTCTTAAACGATTAACCCCATTACCTTCAACTTTGGCATGAATCATTATCCAACTGAGGGGCACACATAGTCCAAATATCGTGAGGATCTCTTGACAGAAAAGATGGGGGCGGAGCGTCAAATTATGTTTAATACTTCCTTCGCCATGAGTGACTAAAATCTTAATAACTCAGCTATGACAACTTCAAAACATCTGACACTTTCCTGGGACTTTAAAAGTAATGCAATAATACAGCTATGTGATAAACTTTCAAATCATTTACAGCGCCACCCAGTGGCGGACTAACATCTCATTTTTTATACTTTTATGTACTGTGAAATGCCTGTTTGACTAAATGAACTCAAAAATGGTCAGAAAAGCTATGACACATTGGAACATTAAGGTTCTCAACTTTTATGACTTTTCAATGAAGGGCGTGGCCTCTATGCCAACTCAAAATTCGATGTCTCGCGAAAACGGTAAAAGTTGCTGTAATTGGACCTAGACGATCTGATATTTTTAAAACTTCGTATATGGGATGGGAGTCCAATGTGAAACACAACTACAAGCCTATTTTTTCTCATAGTACGAGCGCCACCTAGTGGCAGAAAAAAATATAGCAAATCCTTAACGTTTTTATGTACTCTGCTGAGCCCCTTGAAGTGATATCCCTTAAATGTTTTCTGAAAAGCCAGGGGCCATGCCTTATGCCCTCCACAAATGAGTACGATGTTTCCACAGTGGGTGTGGCCCATACGGCATTGAGAGTCACAAAACTGTAACAATAATAGCTGCAGTAACTCAACCCAAATTGTCCCACCTTGTCTAAATTTTACATATTTGGTAAGAGTCCTGCACTGAAGTCATCTACAACTAAGTTTTCATCGTTCATACTCCTTGTTCATACCCCGGCCTGTTCATACCCCAACGTGCACAGGTCTGCGAGGGCCCTTTATAGCTGCTTGCAGCTCTAGTTATTAGGGCCCGAGCAGCTACCGCTGCGAGAGCCCTCTTGTTTTTCTCCAGATTATTATTATTATTATTATTATTATTATTATTATTATTATTATTATTATTATTTACTGTGCAGCGCTTTTCCAATTTTGAGGGCCTAAACATGCACGAAAAGTCACCAAAATTTGCACATTTGTCGGGCCCGGTGAAAAATTGGATAATTTTGTGTTTCCCAAAACAATGCAAAAAAAATGGCTCTGCAGCGCCACCTAAGGTTGAAAAAGTGCACCTGGTCCCGGCCCGTTTGACCTAGAGCTACGAAAATTTTTAGGCATATGTAGGACCTAGAGACCTACAAAAAAGTCAGCGCGAGCCATGTGCTCAGATGTACAGAAAAAGAGTTATGATTTTTTGAATGTGCATTTTTGGCCCATTTTTGCACGTTTGCAGGTCCCAAACTGCTCTTTGTTTCTCCTAAACGCTTTACTCAATCACCTTCAAATTTGCTGTGGTCAATATTCACACATAGGGGCACAAGTGGGCAAAATTTGGTGCAGATCCGCTGACATATATGATAGGGGCGTGGCTTCAAATTATGTGTTCAATTTTTCCTTCGCCAAGAGTGACATAAACCTTAATAACTTTGATGTACTAGCTTAAAAAAATCTAAAACTTCATAGACACATGGAAACTTATGTCTTTAACACCTTTGAAAAAAGTTTTTTTAAATACCTACTAGCGCCACTTAGTGGTTGATTAAAATGTCATTTTTTACACTTTCATGTATTGTGCTCAGTCTGTTTGAGTAAAACAAATGAAAATTGGTCAGAATATCATTAAGACATGGAATATTAAGGTTTTAAAATTTTACGACTTTTCGATAATGGGCATAGTCTGCACGCCACCTCAAAGTCAGATGACTCGCCAAAACGAAAAAAGTGGCTGAAATTGGCCCCAAAATGGCCTTATGAGTGGAAAATAGCCTCTCACTCCCGGCCCGTTTGACCTAAAGCTACAAAAATTTGTAGCCTTATGTAGGACCTCGAGCCCTACAAAAAAGTCAGCGCGAGCCATATGCTCAGATGTACAGAAAGAGAGTTATGAATTTTTGAATGTGCACTTTTGGCCCGTTTTTGCTCATTTGCAGGTCCCGAACTGCTCCTTTTTTCTCCCAAACGCTTGACCCGATCGACTTCAAATTTGCTGTGATGTTTTATCTGACTGTGAGGCACAATTGTTCAAATTTTTGTGACGATCTGCCAACAAATATGTTGGGGGCGGGGCTTTATATTATGCCTTTGATGATTACTTTGCCACATGTGAAACAAACCTTTATAACTCAGCTTTACAAGCTTAGAAAAATCTGAAACTTCACAGACACATGGAGACTCAAGCCCTTAACACAAGTGGTTAAACAAATCTTCAATTGCTTGTGAGGCCATCTAGTGGCAAACAAAAATGTCAGTCTGATGTCTCGCCAAAACGAACAAAGTTGCTGTGTTTGGTCCCAGATAGTCTTATCTTTTCTAAACATTACATATTTGATGGATTTCCAATGCAGATTACACCTATCAACGTATTTTTTGCTATAGTGCGAGCGCCACCTAGTGGCAGCCAAAAAAATAGCATTTTTGAAACATTTTTACGTGTTTAGCTAAGCCCTTTGAAGTAATATCGCTGAAATTAAGTGTGACAAGCCTCTAGACAGCCCTGCTGACCTCCACCAAATTTTACGAATTTTCGATGATGGGCGTGGCCTTTACGTCCATTTTCATTCCAAAAATTTAACGGACCAGTAAAAGCTGCTGTAATTTGACCCAGATGATCTGATCTTCTCACAATTTCACACATTGGATGAAAATCTGTTCTTGAAGACATCGACAAACATATATTCCAGTTTAAAGCTAGCGCCACCTAGTGGCTGCAAAAAATGTCATTAGTCGAAAGATTGGAGTTATTCCTGTTTGGTTTGACCTAACACTATAAAAGTTTTTAGGCATATGTAGGATTGTAAGACCTACAAAAAAGTCAATAGGAGTGATGTGCTAAGATGTACAGAATAATTTTTATGATTTTTTTTTATGTGCAATTTTGCCCCATTCTTAGACATTAGCCGGTCTAAATCTAGTGCCTTTTTCTCTTAAACGGTTCACCCGATTAACTTCTACGTTGGCATGGACTATTAGCAGATATAGCGGCACAAATCTCCCAAAAATTGTGAAGATCCCATGACTTGTAAGATGTGGGCGGAGCTTCAAATTGTTTTGAATATTTTCTTCGCCAAGAGTGACAAAAACCTTAATAACTCAGCTGTTTCAGCTTCAAATCATGTGAAACACTTGCAGGGAGTTTAAAAGTCATGCCCTAATACAGCTATGTGATAAACATCCAAATCATTTACAGCGTCACCTAGTGGCGGACAAAAATCTAATTTTTTACACTCTCATGTACTGTGCAATGTCTGTTTGACTACATGTACTAAAAAATGGTCAGAAAAGCTATGACACAGTGGAGAATGAAGGTTCTCAACTTTTATGATTTTTCAATCAAAGGGGTGGCCTGTATGCCAGCTCAAAGTCCGATTTCTCACCAAAACGGTAAAAGTTGCTGTAATTGGACCTAGATGATCTGATTTTTGCAAAACTTCATATATGGGATGGGAGTCCAATGTGAAACACACCTACAAGCCTATTTTTTATCATAGTACGAGCGCCACCTAGTGGCAGCAAAAAATATAGCAAATCCTTAATGTTTTTATGTACTCTGCTGAGCCCCTTGAAGTGATATCCCTTAAATGTTTTCTGAAAAGCCAGAGGCCATGCCTTATGCCCTCCACAAATCAGTACAATGTTTCGACAGTGGGTGTGGCCTATATGGCATTGAAAGTCACAAAATTGGAACAATAAAAGCTGCAGTAACTCCACCCACATTGTCCCACCTTGTCTAAATTTTACATATTTGGTAATAGTCCTGCACTGAAGTGATCTACAACTAATTTTTCATCATTCATAGTCCTTGTTCATACCCCGACCTGTTCATACCCCAACGTGCACAGGTCTGCGAGGGCCCTTTATAGCTGCTTGCAGCTCTAGTTATTATTATTATTTACTGTGCAGCGCTTTTCCATTTTTGAGGGCCTAAACATGCACGAAAAGTCACCAAAATTTGCACATTTGTCGGGCCCGGTGAAAAATTGGATATTTTTGTGTTTCCCAAAACAATGCAAAAAAAATGGCTCTGCAGCGCCACCTAAGGTCGAAAAAGTGCACCTGGTCCCGGCCCGTTTGACCTAGAGCTACGAAAATTTTTAGCCATATGTAGGACCTAGAGACCTACAAAAAAGTCAGCGCGAGCCATGTGCTCAGATGTACAGAAAAAGAGTTATGAATTTTTGAATGTGCATTTTTGGCCCATTTTTGCACGTTTGCAGGTCCCAAACTGCTCCTTGTTTCTCCCAAACGCTTTACTCAATCGCCTTCAAATTTGCTGTGGTCCATATTCACACATAGGGGCACAAGTGGGCAAAATTTGATGCAGATCCGCTGACATATATGATAGGGGCGTGGCTTCAAATTATGTGTTCAATTTTTCCTTCGCCAAGAGTGACAAAAACCTTAATAACTTTGATGTACTAGCTTAAAAAAATCTAAAACTTCATAGACACATGGAAACTTATGTCTTTAACACTTTTTAAAAATTTTTTTTTAAATACCTACTAGCGCCGCCTAGTGGTTGATTAAAATGTCATTTTTTACACTTTCATGTATTGTGCTCAGTCTGTTTGAGTAAAACAAATGAAAATTGGTCAGAATATCATTAAGACATGGAATATTAAGGTTTTAAAATTTTACGACTTTTCGATAATGGGCGTAGTCTGCACGCCACCTCAAAGTCAGATGACTCGCCAAAACGAAAAATGTGGCTGTAATTGGCCCCAAAATGGCCTTATGAGTGGAAAATAGCCTCTCACTCCCGGCCCGTTTGACCTAGAGCTCCAAAAATTTGTAGCCTTATGTAGGACCTCGAGCCCTACAAAAAAGTCAGCGCGAGCCCTATGCTCAGATGTACAGAAAGAGAGTTATGAATTTTTGAATGTGCACCTTTAGCCCGTTTTTGCTCATTTGCAGGTCCCGAACTGCTCCTTTTTTCTCCCAAACGCTTGACCCGATCGACTTCAAATTTGCTGTGATGTTTTATCTGACTGTCAGGCACAATTGTTAAAATTTTTGTGACGTTCCGCCATCAAATATGTTGGGGGCGGGGCTTTATATTATGCCTTTGATGATTACTTTGCCACATGTGAAACAAACCTTTATAACTCAGCTTTACAAGCTTAGAAAAATCTGAAACTTCACAGACACATGGAGACTTAAGCCCTTAACACAAGTGTTTAAAAAAATCTTCAATTGCTTATAAGGCCATCTAGTGGCAAACAAAAATGTCAGTCTGATGTCTCGCCAAAACGAACAAAGTTGCTGTGTTTGGTCCCAGATGGTCTTATCTTTTCTAAACTTCATATATTTGATGGGTTTCCAATGCGGAATACACCTAACAACGTATTTTTTGTTATAGTGCGAGCGCCACCTAGTGGCAGCCAAAAATAGAGCATTTTTTAAACGTTTTTATGTGTTTAACTGAGCCCTTTGATGTAATATCGCTGAAATTAGGTCTGAAAAGCCTCTAGACAGCCCTGCTGACCTCCACCAAATTTTACGAAGTTTCGATAATGGGCGTGGCCTCTACGACCATTTTCATTCCGAAGCTTTATCTGTCCAGTAAAAGTTGCTCTAATTTGACCCAGATGATCTGATCTTCTCACAATTTCACACATTGGATGAAAATATTCTCCTGAACATATCGACAAAAATATATTCCAGTTTAAAGCTAGCGCCACCTAGTGGCTGCAAAAAATGTCATTAGTCGAAAGATTACAGTCAATCCTGTTTGGTTTGACCTACAGCTATGAAACTTTGTAGGCAAATGAAGAACTGCAAGACCTACAAAAAAGTCAATAGAAGTGATGTGCTAGGATGTACAGAAAAATTGTTAAGAATTTTTTTAATGTGCAGTTTTGTCCCATTCTTAGACATTAGCTGGTCTCAAACTAGTGCCTTTTTCTCTTAAACGATTCACCCCATTACCTTCAACTTTGGCATGAATCATTATCCAACTGAGGGGCACACATAGTCCAAATATCGTGAAGATCTCTTGACAGAAAAGATGGGGGCGGAGCTTCAAATTATGTTTAATACTTCCTTCGCCAAGAGTGACAAAAATGTTAATAACTCAGCTATGACAGCTTCAAACCATCTGAAACTTTCCTGGGACTTTAAAAGTCATGCAATAATACAGCTATGTGATAAACTTTCAAATCATTTACAGCGCCACCCAGTGGCGGACAAAAATCTCATTTTTTATACTTTTATGTACTGTGAAATGCCTGTTTGACTAAATGAACTAAAAAATGGTCAGAAAAGCTATGACACCTTGGAACATTAAGGTTCTCAACTTTTATGACTTTTCATTAAAGGGCGTGGCCTCTATGCAAACTCAAAGTCTGATGTCTCCCCAAAACGGTGAAAGTTGCTGTAATTGGACCTAGATGATCTGATGTTTGCAAAACTTCATATATAGGATGGGAGTCCAATGTGAAACACACCTACAAGCCTATTTTTTATCATAGTACGAGCGCCACCTAGTGGCAGCAAAAAATATAGCAAATCCTTAATGTTTTTATGTACTCTGCTGAGCCCCTTGAAGTGATATCCCTTAAATGTTTTCTGAAAAGCCAGTGGCCATGCCTTATGCCCTCCACAAATCAGTACGATGTTTCGACAGTGGGTGTGGCCTATATGGCATTGAAAGTCACAAAATTGGAACAATAAAAGCTGCAGTAACTCCACCCACATTGTCCCACCTTGTCTAAATTTTACATATTTGGTAAGAGTCCTGCACTGAAGTCATCTACAACTACTATTTCATTGTTCATAGTCCTTGTTCATACCCCGACCTGTTCATACCCCAACGTGCACAGGTCTGCGAGGGCCCTTTATAGCTGCTTGCAGCTCTATTTATTATTATTATTTACTGTGCAGCGCTTTTCCATTTTTGAGGGCCTAAACATGCACGAAAAGTCACCAAAATTTGCACATTTGTCGGGCCCGGTGAAAAATTGGATATTTTTGTGTTTCCCAAATCAATGCAAAAAAAATGACTCTGCAGCGCCACCTAAGGTCGAAAAAGTGCACCTGGTCCCGGCCCGTTTGACCTAGAGCTACGAAAATTTTTAGGCATATGTAGGACCTAGAGACCTACAAAAAAGTCAGCGCGAGCCATGTGCTCAGATGTACAGAAAAAGAGTTATGAATTTTTGAATGTGCATTTTTGGCCCATTTTTGCACGTTTGCAGGTCCCAAACTGCTCCTTGTTTCTCCTAAACGCTTTACTCAATCGCCTTCAAATTTGCTGTGGTCCATATTCACACATAGAAGCACAAGTGGGCAAAATTTCGTGCAGATCCGCTGACATATTTGATAGGGGCGTGGCTTCAAATTATGTGTTCAATTTTTCCTTCGCCAAGAGGGACAAAAACCTTAATAACTTTGATGTACTAGCTTAAAAAAATCTAAAACTTCATAGACACATGGAAACTTATGTCTTTAACACCTTTAAAAAAAGTTTTTTTAAATACCTACTAGCGCCGCCTAGTGGTTGATTAAAATGTCATTTTTTACACTTTCATGTATTGTGCTCAGTCTGTTTGAGTAAAACAAATGAAAATTGGTCAGAATATCATTAAGACATGGAATATTAAGGTTTTAAAATTTTACGACTTTTCGATAATGGGCAGAGTCTGCACGCCACCTCAAAGTCAGATGACTCGCCAAAACGAAAAATGTGGCTGTAATTGGCCCCAAAATGGCCTTATGAGTGGAAAATAGCCTCTCACTCCCGGCCCGTTTGACCTAGAGCTCCAAAAATTTGTAGCCTTATGTAGGACCTCGAGCCCTACAAAAAAGTCAGCGCGAGCCATGTGCTCAGATGTACAGAAAGAGAGTTATGATTTTTTGAATGTGCACTTTTGGCCCGTTTTTGGTCATTTGCAGGTCCTGAACTGCTCCTTTTTTCTCCCAAACGCTTGACCCGATCGACTTCAAATTTGCTGTGATGTTTTATCTGACTGTGAGGCACAATTGTTCAAATTTTTGTGATGATCCGCCATCAAATATGTTGGGGGCGGGGCTTTATAGTATGCCTTTGATGATTACTTTGCCACATGTGAAACAAACCTTTATAACTCAGCTTTACAAGCTTAGAAAAATCTGAAACTTCACAGACACATGGAGACTCAAGCCCTTAACACAAGTGTTTAAAAACATATTCAATTGCTTATAAGGCCATCTAGTGGCAAACAAAAATGTCAGTCTGATGTCTCGCCAAAACGAAAAAAGTTGCTGTGTTTGGTCCCAGATGGTCTTATCTTTTCTAAACTTCATATATTTGATGGGTTTCCAATGCGGAATACACCTAACAACGTATTTTTTGTTATACTGCGAGCGCCACCTAGTGGCAGCCAAAAATATAGCATTTTTTAAACGTTTTTATGTGTTTAGCTGAGCCCTTTGATGTAATATCACTGAAATTAGGTCTGCTAAGCCTCTAGACAGCCCTGCTGACCTCCACCAAATTTTACGAAGTTTCGATAATGGGCGTGGCCTCTACGACCATTTTCTTTCCGAAGCTTTATCTGTCCAGTAAAAGTTGCTGTAATTTGACCCAGATGATCTGATCTTCTCACAATTTCACACATTGGATGAAAATATTCTCCTGAACATATCGACAAAAATATATTCCCGTTTAAAGCTAGCGCCACCTAGTGGCTGCAAAAAATGTCATTAGTCGAAAGATTACAGTCAATCCTGTTTGGTTTGACCTACAGCTATGAAACTTTGTAGGCAAATGAAGGACTGCAAGACCTACAAAAAAGTCAATAGAAGTGATGTGCTAGGATGTACAGAAAAATTGTTATGAATTTTTTTAATGTGCAGTTTTGTCCCATTCTTAGACATTAGCTGGTCTCAAACTAGTGCCTTTTTCTCTTAAACGATTCACCCCATTACCTTCAACTTTGGCATGAATCATTATCCAACTGAGGGGCACACATAGTCCAAATATCGTGAAGATCTCTAAACATAAAAGATGGGGGCGGAGCTTCAAATTATGTTTAATACTTCCTTTGCCAAGAGTGACAAAAATGTTAATAACTCAGCTATGACAGCTTCAAACCATCTGAAACTTTCCTGGGACTTTAAAAGTAATGCAATAATAAAGCTATGTGATAAACTTTCAAATCATTTACAGCGCCACCCAGTGGTGGACAAAAATCTCATTTTTTATACTTTTATGTACTGTGAAATGCCTGTTTGACTAAATGAACTCAAAAATGGTCAGAAAAGCTATGACACATTGGAACATTAAGGTTCTCAACTTTTATGACTTTTCAATAAAGGGCGTGGCCTCCATGCAAACTCAAAGTCTGGTGTCTCCCCAAAACGGTAAAAGTTGCTGTAATTGGACCTAGATGATCTGATGTTTGCAAAACTTCATATATGGGATGGGAGTCCAATGTGAAACACACCTACAAGCCTATTTTTTATCATAGTACGAGCACCACCTAGTGGCAGCAAAAAATATAGCAAATCCTTAATGTTTTTATGTACTCTGCTGAGCCCCTTGAAGTGAAACCCCTAAAAATTTTCTGAAAAGCCAGTGGCCATGCCTTATGCCCCCCACAAATCAGTACAATGTTTCGACAGTGGGTGTGGCCTATATGGCATTGAAAGTCACAAAATTGGAACAATAAAAGTTGCAGTAACTCCACACACATTGTCCCACTTTGTCAAAATTTTACATATTTGGTAATAGTCCTGCACTGAAGTGATCTACGACAAATTTTTCATCATTCATATTCCTTGTTCATACCCCGACCTGTTCATACCCCAACGTGCACAGGTCTGCGAGGGCCCTTTATAGCTGCTTGCAGCTCTAGTTATTCTTATTTTTATTATTATTTACTGTGCAGCGCTTTTCCATTTTTGAGGGCCTAAACATGCACGAAAAGTCACCAAAATTTGCACATTTGTCGGGCCCGGTGAAAAATTGGATATTTTTGTGTTTCCCAAAACAATGCAAAAAAATTGGCTCTGCAGCGCCACCTAAGGTCGAAAAAGTGCACCTGGTCCCGGCCCGTTTGACCTAGAGCTACGAAAATTTTTAGGCATATGTAGGACCTAGAGACCTACAAAAAAGTCAGCGCGAGCCATGTGCTCAGATGTACAGAAAAAGAGTTATGAATTTTTGAATGTGCATTTTTGGCCCATTTTTGCACGTTTGCAGGTCCCAAACTGCTCCTTGTTTCTCCTAAACGCTTTACTCAATCACCTTCAAATTTGCTGTGGTCCATATTCACACGTAGGGGCACAAGTGGGCAAAATTTGGTGCAGATCCGCTGGCATATATGATAGGGGCGTGGCTTCAAATTATGTGTTCAATTTTTCCTTCGCCAAGAGGGACAAAAACCTTAATAACTTTGATGTACTAGCTTAAAAAAATCTAAAACTTCATAGACACATGGAAACTTATGTCTCTAACACCTTTAAAAAAAGTTTTTTTAAATACCTATTAGCGCCGCCTAGTGGTTGATTAAAATGTCATTTTTTACACTTTCATGTATTGTGCTCAGTCTGTTTGAGTACAACAAATGAAAATTGGTCTGAATATCAATAAGACATGGAATATTAAGGTTTCAAAATGTTATGACTTTTCGATAATGGGCGTAGTCTGCACGCCACCTCAAAGTCAGATGACTCGCCAAAACGAAAAAAGTGGCTGTAATTGGCCCCAAAATGGCCTTATGAGTGGAAAATAGCCTCTCACTCCCGGCCCGTTTGACCTAGAGCTCCAAAAATTTGTAGCCTTATGTAGGACCTCGAGCCCTACAAAAAAGTCAGCGCGAGCCATATGCTCAGATGTACAGAAAGAGAGTTATGAATTTTTTAATGTGCACTTTTGGCCCGTTTTTGCTCATTTGCAGGTCCCGAACTGCTCCTTTTTTCTCCCAAACGCTTGACCCGATCGCCTTCAAATTTGCTGTGATGTTTTATCTGACTGTGAGGCACAATTGTTCAAATTTTTGTGACGATCCGCCAACAAATATGTTGGGGGCGGGGCTTTATATTATGCCTTTGATGATTACTTTGCCACATGTGAAACAAACCTTTATAACTCAGCTTTACAAGCTTGGAAAAATCTGAAACTTCACAGACACATGGAAACTTAAGCCCTTAACACAAGTGTTTAAAAAAATCTTCAATTGCTTATAAGGCCATCTAGTGGCAAACAAAAATGTCAGTCTGATGTCTCGCCAAAACGAACAAAGTTGCTGTGTTTGGTCCCAGATGGTCTTATCTTTTCTAAACTTCATATATTTGATGGGTTTCCAATGCGGAATACACCTATCAACGTATTTTTTGTTATAGTGCGAGCGCCACCTAGTGGCAGCCAAAAATATAGCATTTTTTAAACGTTTTTATGTGTTTAGCTGAGCCCTTTGATGTAATATCGCTGAAATTAAGTCTGCAAAGCTTCTAGACAGCCCTGCTGACCTCCACCAAATTTTACGAAGTTTCAATAATGGGCGTGGTCTCTACGACCATTTTCATTCCGAAGCTTTATCTGTCCAGTAAAAGTTGCTGTAATTTGACCCAGATGATCTGATCTTCTCACAATTTCACACATTGGATGATAATATTCTCCTGAACATATCGACAAAAATATATTCCAGTTTAAAGCTAGCGCCACCTAGTGGCTGCAAAAAATGTCATTAGTCGAAAGATTACAGTCAATCCTGTTTGGTTTGACCTAGAGCTATGAAACTTTGTAGGCAAATGAAGGACTGCAAGACCTACAAAAAAGTCAATAGAAGTGATGCGCTAGGATGTACAGAAAAATTGTTATGAATTTTTTTAATTAAAGTTTTGTCCCATTCTTAGACATTAGCTGGTCTCAAACTAGTGCCTTTTTCTCTTAAACGATTCACCCCATTACCTTCAACTTTGGCATGAATCATTATCCAACTGAGGGGCACACATAGTCCAAATATTGTGAAGATCTCTTGACATAAAAGATGGGGGCAGAGCTTCAAATTATGTTTAATACTTCCTTTGCCAAGAGTGACAAAAATCTTAATAACTCAGCTATGCGGCTTCAAACCATCTGAAACTCTCCTGGGCCTTTGAAAGTAATGCAATAATACAGCTATGTCATAAACTTTCAAATCATTTACAGCGCCACCCAGTGGCGGACAAAAATCTCATTTTTTATACTTTTATGTACTGTGAAATGCCTGTTTGACTAAATGAACTCAAAAATGGTCAGAAAAGCTATGACACATTGGAACATTAAGGTTCTCAACTTTTATGACTTTTCAATAAAGGGCGTGGCCTCTATGCCAACTCAAAGACCAATGTCTCGCCAAATTGGTAAAAGTTGCTGTAATTGGACTTAGACGATCTGATATTTTTACAACTTCATATATGAGATGGGAGTCCAATGTGAAACACACCTACAAGCCTATTTTTTATTATAGTACGAGCGCCACCTAGTGGCAGCAACAAATATAACAAATCCTTAATGTTTTTATGTACTCTGCTGAGCCCCTTGAAGTGATATCCCTTAAATATTTTCTGAAAAGCCAGTGGCCATGCCTTATGCCCCCCACAAATCAGTACAATGTTTCGACAGTGGGTGTGGCCTATATGGCATTGAAGTCACAAAATTGGAACAATAAAAGCTGCAGTAACTCCACCCACATTGTCCCACCTTGTCTAAAATTTACATATTTGGTAATAGTCCTGCACTGAAATGATCTACAACTAATTTTTCATCATTCATAGTCCTTGTTCATACCCCGACCTGTTCATACCCCAACGTGCACAGGTCTGCGAGGGCCCTTTATAGCTGCTTGCAGCTCTAGTTATTATTATTAGGGCCCGAGCAGCTACCGCTGCGAGAGCCCTCTTGTTTTTCACCGGATTATTAGGGCCCGAGCAGCTACCGCTGCGAGAGCCCTCTTGTTTTTCTCCAGATTATTATTCTTATTATTATTAGGGCCCGAGCAGCTACCGCTGCGAGAGCCCTCTTGTTTTTCTCCAGATTATTATTAGGGCCCGAGCAGCTACCGCTGCGAGAGCCCTCTTGTTTTTCTCCAGATTATTATTAGGGCCCGAGCAGCTACCGCTGCGAGAGCCCTCTTGTTTTTCTCCAGATTATTAGGGCCCGAGCAGCTACCGCTGCGAGAGCCCTCTTGTTTTTCTCCAGATTATTATTATTAGGGCCCGAGCAGCTACCGCTGCGAGAGCCCTCTTGTTTTTCTCCAGATTATTATTATTTATTATTATTATTATTATTATTATTTACTGTGCAGCGCTTTTCCATTTTTGAGGGCCTAAACATGCACGAAAAGTCACCAAAATTTGCACATTTGTCGGGCCCGGTGAAAAATTGGATATTTTTGTGTTTCCCAAAACAATGCAAAAAAAATGGCTCTGCAGCGCCACCTAAGGTCGAAAAAGTGCACCTGGTCCCGGCCCGTTTGACCTAGAGCTATGAAAATTTTTAGGCATATGTAGGACCTAGAGACCTACAAAAAAGTCAGCGTGAGCCATGTGCTCAGATGTACAGAAAAAGAGTTATGAATTTTTGAATGTGCATTTTTGGCCCATTTTTGCACGTTTGCAGGTCCCAAACTGCTCCTTGTTTCTCCCAAACGCTTTACTCAATCGCCTTCAAATTTGCTGTGGTCCATATTCACACATAGGGGCACAATTGGGCAAAATTTGGTGCAGATCCGCTGACATATATGATAGGGGCGTGGCTTCAAATTATGTGTTCAATTTTTCCTTCGCCAAGAGTGACAAAAACCTTAATAACTTTGATGTACTAGCTTAAAAAAATCTAAAACTTCATAGACACATGGAAACTTATGTCTTTAACACCTTTAAAAAAAGTTTTTTTAAATACCTACTAGCGCCGCCTAGTGGTTGATTAAAATGTCATTTTTTACACTCTCATGTATTGTGCTCAGTCTGTTTGAGTAAAACAAATGAAAATTGGTCAAAATATCATTAAGACATAGAATATTAAGGTTTTAAAATTTTACCACTTTTCGATAATGGGCGTAGTCTGCACGCCACCTCAAAGTCAGATGACTCGCCAAAACGAAAAAAGTGGCTGTAATTGGCCCCAAAATGGCCTTATGAGTGGAAAATAGCCTCTCACTCCCGGCCCGTTTGACCTAGAGCTCCAAAAATTTGTAGCCTTATGTAGGACCTCGAGCCCTACAAAAAAGTCAGCGCGAGCCCTATGCTCAGATGTACAGAAAGAGAGTTATGAATTTTTGAATGTGCACTTTTGGTCCGTTTTTGCTCATTTGCAGGTCCCGAACTGCTCCTTTTTTCTCCCAAACGCTTGACCCGATCGACTTCAAATTTGCTGTGATGTTTTATCTGACTGTCAGGCACAATTGTTCAAATTTTTGTGATGATCCGCCATCAAATATGTTGGGGGCGGGGCTTTATATTATGCCTTTGATGATTACTTTGCCACATGTGAAACAAACCTTTATTACTCAGCTTTACAAGCTTAGAAAAATCTGAAACTTCACAGACACATGGAGACTCAAGCCCTTAACACAAGTGTTTAAAAAAATATTCAATTGCTTATAAGGCCATCTAGTGGCAAACAAAAATGTCAGTCTGATGTCTCGCCAAAACGAACAAAGTTGCTGTGTTTGGTCCCAGATGGTCTTATCTTTTCTAAACTTCATATATTTGATGGGTTTCCAATGCGGAATACACCTAACAACGTATTTTTTGTTATAGTGCGAGCGCCACCTAGTGGCAGCCAAAAATAGAGCATTTTTTAAACGTTTTTATGTGTTTAGCTGAGCCCTTTGATGTAATATCGCTGAAATTAGGTCTGAAAAGCCTCTAGACAGCCCTGCTGACCTCCACCAAATTTTACGAAGTTTCGATAATGGGCGTGGCCTCTACGACCATTTTCATTCCGAAGCTTTATCTGTCCAGTAAAAGTTGCTCTAATTTGACCCAGATGATCTGATCTTCTCACAATTTCACACATTGGATGAAAATATTCTCCTGAACATATCGACAAAAATATATTCCAGTTTTAAGCTAGCGCCACCTAGTGGCTGCAAAAAATGTCATTAGTCGAAAGATTACAGTCAATCCTGTTTGGTTTGACCTACAGCTATGAAACTTTGTAGGCAAATGAAGGACTGCAAGACCTACAAAAAAGTCAATAAAAGTGATGTGCTAGGATGTACAGAAAAATTGTTAAGAATTTTTTTAATGTGCAGTTTTGTCCCATTCTTAGACATTAGCTGGTCTCAAACTAGTGCCTTTTTCTCTTAAACGATTCACCCCATTACCTTCAACTTTGGCATGAATCATTATCCAACTGAGGGGCACACATAGTCCAAATATCGTGAAGATCTCTTGACAGAAAAGATGGGGGCAGAGCTTCAAATTATGTTTGATACTTCCTTCGCCAAGAGTGACAAAAATGTTAATAACTCAGCTATGACAGCTTCAAACCATCTGAAACTTTCCTGGGACTTTAAAAGTCATGCAATAATACAGCTATGTGATAAACTTTCAAATCATTTACAGCGCCACCCAGTGGCGGACAAAAATCTCATTTTTTATACTTTTATGTACTGTGAAATGCCTGTTTGACTAAATGAACTAAAAAATGGTCAGAAAAGCTATGACACATTGGAACATTAAGGTTCTCAACTTTTATGACTTTTCATTAAAGGGCGTGGCCTCTATGCAAACTCAAAGTCTAATGTCTCCCCAAAACGGTGAAAGTTGCTGTAATTGGACCTAGATGATCTGATGTTTGCAAAACTTCATATATGGGATGGGAGTCCAATGTGAAACACACCTACAAGCCTATTTTTTATCATAGTACGAGCGCCACCTAGTGGCAGCAAAAAAAATAGCAAATCCTTAATTTTTTATGTACTCTGCTGAGCCCCTTAAAGTGATATCCTTAAAATGTTTTCTGAAAAGCCAGTGGCCATGCCTTATGCCCCCCACATATGAGTACAATGTTTCGACAGTGGGTGTGGCCTATATGGCATTGAAAGTCACAAAATTGGAACAATAAAAGCTGCAGTAACTCCACACACATTTTCCCACCTTGTCTAAATTTTACATATTTGGTAAGAGTCCTGCACTGAAGTCATCTACAACTACTTTTTCATCGTTCATAGTCCTTGTTCATACCCCGACCTGTTCATACCCAACGTGCACAGGACTGCGAGGGCCCTTTATAGCTGCTTGCAGCTCTAGTTATTATTATTATTATTATTATTATTATTTACTGTGCAGCGCTTTTCCATTTTTGAGGGCCTAAACATGCACGAAAAGTCACCAAAATTTGCACATTTGTCGGGCCCGGTGAAAAATTGGATATTTTTTTGTTTCCAAAAAAAATGCAAAAAAAATGGCTCTGCAGCGCCACCTAAGGTCGAAAAAGTGCACCTGGTCCCGGCCCGTTTGACCTAGAGCTACGAAAATTTTTAGGCATATGTAGGACCTAGAGACCTACAAAAAAGTCAGCGTGAGCCATGTGCTCAGATGTACAGAAAAAGAGTTATGAATTTTTGAATGTGCATTTTTGGCCCATTTTTGCACGTTTGCAGGTCCCAAACTGCTCCTTGTTTCTCCTAAACGCTTTACTCAATCGCCTTCAAATTTGCTGTGGTCCATATTCACACATAGGGGCACAAGTGGGCAAAATTTGGTGCATATCCGCTGACATATATGATAGGGGCGTGGCTTCAAATTATGTGTTCAATTTTTCCTTCGCCAAGAGTGACATAAACCTTAATAACTTTGTTGTACTAGCTTAAAAAAATCTAAAACTTCATAGATACATGGAAACTTATGTCTTTAACACCTTTGAAAAAAGTTTTTTTAAATACCTACTAGCGCCGCCTAGTGGTTGATTAAAATGTTATTTTTTACACTTTCATGTATTGTGCTCAGTCTGTTTGAGTAAAACAAATGAAAATTGGTCAGAATATCATTAAGACATGGAATATTAAGGTTTTAAAATTTTACGACATTTCGATAATGGGCGTAGTCTGCACGCCACCTCAAAGTCAGATGACTCGCCAAAACGAAAAAAGTGGCTGTAATCGGCCCCAAAATGGCCTTATGAGTGGACAATAGCCTCTCACTCCCGGCCCGTTTGACCTAGAGCTACTAAAATTTGTAGCCTTATGTAGGACCTCGAGCCCTACAAAAAAGTCAGCGCGAGCCATGTGCTCAGATGTACAGAAAGAGAGTTATGAATTTTTGAATGTGCACTTTTGGCCCGTTTTTGCTCATTTGCAGGTCCCAAACTGCTCCTTTTTTCTCCCAAACGCTTGACCCGATCGACTTCAAATTTGCTGTGATGTTTTATCTGACTGTGAGGCACAATTGTTCAAATTTTTGTGATGATCCGCCATCAAATATGTTGGGGGCGGGGCTTCATATTATGCCTTTGATGATTACTTTGCCACATGTGAAACAAACCTTTATAACTCAGCTTTCCAAGCTTGGAAAAATCTGAAACTTCACAGACACATGAAGACTCAAGCCCTTAACACATGTGTTTAAAAAAAATATTAAATTGCTTATAAGGCCACCTAGTGGCAAACACAAATGTCAGTCTGATGTCTCGCGAAAACGAACAAAGTTGCTGTATTTGGACCCAGATGGTCTTATCTTTTCTAAACTTCATATATTTGATGGGTTTCCAATGCGGAATACACCTATTAACGTATTTTTTGTCAAAGTACGAGCGCCACCTAGTGGGAGCCAAAAATATAGCATTTTTGAAACATTTTTATGTGTTTAGCTGAGCCCTTTGAAGTATTATCACTGAAATTAAGTCTGAAAAGCCTCTAGACAGCCTTGCTGACCTCCACCAAATTTTACGAAGTTTCGATAATGGGCGTGGCCTCTACGACCATTTTCATTCCGAAGCTTTATCTGTCCAGTAAAAGTTGCTGTAATTTGACCCAGATGATCTGATCTTCTCACAATTTCACACATTGGATGAAAATATTCTCTTGAACATATCGACAAAAATATATTCCAGTTTAAAGCTAGCGCCACCTAGTGGCTGCAAAAAATGTCATTAGTCGAAAGATTACAGTCAATCCTGTTTGGTTTGATCTACAGCTATGAAAATTTGTAGGCAAATGAAGGACTGTAAGACCTACAAAAAAGTCAATAGAAGTGATGTGCTAGGATGTACAGAAAAATTGTTATGAATTTTTTTAATTTGCAGTTTTGTCCCATTCTTAGACATTAGCTGGTCTCAAACTTGTGCCTTTTTCTCTTAAACGATTCACCCCATTACCTTCAACTTTGGCATGAATCATTATCCAACTGAGGGGCACACATAGTCCAAATATCGTGAAGATCTCTTGACATAAAAGATGGGGGCGGAGCTTCAAATTATGTTTAATACTTCCTTTGCCAAGAGTGACAAAAATCTTAATAACTCAGCTATGACAGCTTCAAACCATCTGAAACTTTCCTGGGCCTTTAAAAGTCATGCAATAATACAGCTATGTCATAAACTTTCAAATCATTTACAGCGCCACCCAGTGGCGACAAAAATCTCATTTTTTATACTTTTATGTACTGTGAAATGCCTGTTTGACTAAATGAACTAAAAAATGGTCAGAAAAGCTATGACACATTGGAACATTAAGGTTCTCAACTTTTATGACTTTTCAATAAAGGGCGTGGCTTCTATGCAAACTCAAAGTCTGATGTCTCCCCAAAACGGTAAAAGTTGCTGTAATTGGACCTAGATGATCTGATGTTTGCAAAACTTCATATATGGGATGGGAGTCCAATGTGAAACACACTTACAAGCCTATTTTTTATCATAGTACGAGCGCCACCTAGTGGCAGCAAAAAATATAGCAAATCCCTAATGTTTTTATGTACTCTGCTGAGCCCCTTGAAGTGATATCCCTTAAATGTTTTCTGAAAAGCCAGTGGCCATGCCTTATGCCCTCCACAAATGAGTACGATGTTTCCACAGTGGGTGTGGCCCATACGGCATTGAGAGTCACAAAACTGTAACAATAAAAGCTGCAGTAACTCAACCCAAATTGTCCCACCTTGTCTAAATTTTACATATTTGGTAAGAGTCCTGCACTGAAGTCATCTACAACTAAGTTTTCATCGTTCATACTCCTTGTTCATACCCCGACCTGTTCATACCCCAACGTGCGCAGGTCTGCGAGGGCCCTTTATAGCTGCTTGCAGCTCTAGTTATTATTATTATTTACTGTGCAGCGCTTTTCCATTTTTGAGGGCCTAAACATGCACGAAAAGTCACCAAAATTTGCACATTTGTCGGGCCCGGTGAAAAATTGGATATTTTTGTGTTTCCCAAAACAATGCAAAAAAAAATGGCTCTGCAGCGCCACCTAAGGTCGAAAAAGTGCACCTGGTCCCGGCCCGTTTGACCTAGAGCTACGAAAATTTTTAGGCATATGTAGGACCTAGAGAGCTACAAAAAAGTCAGCATGAGCCATGTGCTCAGATGTACAGAAAAAGAGTTATGAATTTTTGAATGTGCATTTTTGGCCCATTTTTGCACGTTTGCAGGTCCCAAACTGCTCCTTGTTTCTCTTAAACGCTTTACTCAATCGCCTTCACATTTGCTGTGGTCCATATTCACACATAGGGGCACAAGTGGGCAAAATTTGGTGCAGATCCGCTGACATATATGATAGGGGCGTGGCTTCAAATTATATGTTCAATTTTTCCTTCGCCGAGAGAGACATAAACCTTAATAACTTTGATGTACTAGCTTAAAAAAATCTAAAACTTCATAGACACATGGAAACTTATGTCTTTAACACCTTTAAAAAAAGTTTTTTTAAATACCTACTAGCGCCGCCTAGTGGTTGATTAAAATGTCATTTTTTACACTTTCATGTATTGTGCTCAGTCTGTTTGAGTAAAACAAATGAAAATTGGTCAGAATATCATTAAGACATGGAATATTAAGGTTTTAAAATTTTACGACATTTCGATAATGGGCGTAGTCTGCACGCCACCTCAAAGTCAGATGACTCGCCAAAACGAAAAAAGTGGCTGTAATTGGCCCCAAAATGGCCTTATGAGTGGAAAATAGCCTCTCACTCCTGGCCCGTTTGACCTAGAGCTCCAAAAATTTGTAGCCTTATGTAGGACCTCGAGCCCTACAAAAAAGTCAGTGCGAGCCATGTGCTCAGATGTACAGAAAGAGAGTTATGAATTTTTGAATGTGCACTTTTGGCCCGTTTTTGCTTATTTGCAGGTCCCGAACTGCTCCTTTTTTCTCCCAAACGCTTGACCCGATCGACTTCAAATTTGCTGTGATGTTTTATCTGACTGTGAGGCACAATTGTTCAAATTTTTGTGACGATCCGCCATCAAATATGTTGGGGGCGGGGCTTTATATTATGCCTTTGATGATTACTTTGCCACATGTGAAACAAACCTTTATAACTCAGCTTTGCAAGCTTGGAAAAATCTGAAACTTCACAGACACATGGAGACTCAAGCCCTAAATACAATTGTTTAAAAAAATCTTCAATTGCTTATAAGGCCATCTAGTGGCAAACAAAAATGTCAGTCTGATGTCTCGCCAAAACAAACAAAGTTGCTGTGTTTGGTCCCAGATGGTCTTATCTTTTCTAAACTTCATATATTTGATGGGTTTCCAATGCGGAATACACCTATCAACGTATTTTTTGTTATAGTGCGAGCGCCACCTATTGGCAGCCAAAAATATAGCATTTTTTAAACGTTTTTATGTGTTTAGCTGAGCCCTTTGAAGTAATATCGCTGAAATTAAGTCTGAAACGCCTCTAGACAGCCCTGCTGTCCTCCACCAAATTTTACCAAGTTTCGATAATGGGCGTGGCCTCTACGACCATTTTCATTCCGAAACTTTATCTGTCCAGTAAAAGTTTCTGTAATTTGACCCAGATGATCTGATCTTCTCACAGTTTCACACATTGGATGAAAATATTCTCCTGAACATATCGACAAAAATATATTCCAGTTTAAAGCTAGCGCCACCTAGTGGCTGCAAAAAATGTCATTAGTCGAAAGATTACAGTCAATCCTGTTTGGTTTGACCTACAGCTATGAAACTTTGTAGGCAAATGAAGGACTGCAAGACCTGCAAAAAAAGTAAATAGAAGTGATGTGCTAGGATGTACAGAAAAAATTTTATGAATTTTTTTAATGTGCAGTTTTGTCCCATTCTTAGACATTAGCTGGTCTCAAACTAGTGCCTTTTTCTCTTAAACGATTCACCCCATTACCTTCAACTTTGGCATGAATCACTATCCAACTGAGGGGCACACATAGGCCAAATATCGTGAAGATCTCTTGACATAAAAGATGGGGGCGGAGCTTCAAATTATGTTTAATACTTCCTTCGCCAAGAGTGACAAAAATCTTAATAACTCAGCTATGACAGCTTCAAACTATCTGAAACTTTCCTGGGACTTTAAAAGTCATGCAATAATACAGCTATGTGATAAACTTTCAAATCATTTACAGCGCCACCCAGTGGCGGACAAAAATCTCATTTTTTTATACTTTTATGTCCTGTGAAATGCCTGTTTGACTAAATGAACTCAAAATGGTCAGAAAAGCTATGACACATTGGAACATTAAGGTTGTCAACTTTTATGACTTTTCAATAAAAGGCGTGGCCTTTATGCCAACTCAAAATCCGATGTCTCGCGAAAACGGTAAAAGTTACTGTAATTGGACCTAGACGATCTGATATTTTTAAAACTTCGTATATGGGATGGGAGTCCAATGTGAAACACACCTACAAACCTATTTTTTATCATAGTACGAGCGCCACTGTTAGAATAATTATTGTTAGAATAATTATAGATATAGTGATTATACATTTGCTACAAAATATTATTGCTCGCAATGAAGAAATTTTTTGCTGCGTGAATGAATAAACACATACTGAATGATAATAATGAATGAATAAACTGCTGATGTACTGCTAGGTATGTTGATGGTACGCTGGGAGAATGAGTGCACTGTTTGTGGGAAAAGAACTGTCTCGTCATTGTTTTCTTTCAAGCAGAAGGAAGGCCGCTCAAGCCTGCCAGTCGGAGCGTTTCCACACCTGTGACTCTTATCGATGTTTTTGCTATGCATTATCAGAATGTTTCGCTACGTATTTTTTCATACACGCATTAGTTTCTCACCCACATGCTCACACATAGAAGGACAAGTACACAAGGTCCCGGCCATAGACTTGCGTTTTTTCCTGCCCCTTGAGGGCCGGGACCTTCATGTAGTTAGGGATCTCTGTAACAAATAAAAGTAAGGGGAGTTGGAGAGATTGGCAGAGCGCAGTAGAATTGTCCTTGGCCGGTTCCTCTTCGCTCCCCTCATGCATGAGTTGGGAAGATTGCCTTGTCTCCTTTTTTGTGTACAATTTCTTACAAATGTCTGACAAATGAACCTGACAGCCACCTAGTGGCAGGAAAAAATATGGCAAATCCTTAATGTTTTTATGTATTCTGCTGAGCCCCTTGAAGTGATATCCCCTTAAATGTTTTCTGAAAAGCCAGTGGCCATGCCTTATGCCCTCCACAAATCAGTACGATGTTTCGGCAGTGGGTGTGGCCTATATGGCATTTAAAGTCACAAAATTGGAACGATAAAAGCTGCAGTAACTCCACCCACATTGTCCCACCTTGTCTAAATTTTACATATTTGGTAAGAGTCCTGCACTGAAGTCATCCACAACTAATTTTTCATCGTTCATAGTCCTTGTTCATACCCCGACCTGTTCATACCCCAACGTGCACAGGTCTGCGAGAGTCCTTTATAGCTGCTTGCAGCTCTTGTTTTCTATGACATTTTGAAGTTATTCATCACTCTTCAATAAAGCAATCGATTAAACTTGTTTAACTCATTCAATGCCAGGGACGTATTTCAATGTTTTTTTGTTATTTTTTAACTCCAGACCAGGAGTGTCAAACTCATTTTTATGATGGGCATTGTAGTTATAATTTCTGTCACAGACTGTGAAGTCAAAAATTTTTTAGGTGTGTTCGTCACACACTTACCTAATTTTGAAATCAGAGACCATCAAAAACTGCTCAAAAAAGAGATTGGGAATTTAAAAGTGCATTTTTTTCCCAAATGACCCAAATGATTTCACGGACCCCAGTCAGGCAATGGAGACCCCACTATGACAACCTCAGCATGTTGCTCTTGATCACAAGATGCAGGAGAAACAGAATACATTTCCGTCGCACTAGCCCTAAGGGTGTCAAATTCAATTTAGCTCAGGGGCCGCATGGAGAAAAATCTATTATCAGTTGTGCCACACAGCTAAAAATCATGGCAAATGGTGAACATGAAGTGCAAAAATAATACGAGCTCAGCCGTGACGACAAACTAATGGGAGTCCTCAGCTTGTTTCTTGATTCTTGATTCTTGTCGCTTAGGGCAGTGGTCCCCAACCGCCGGTGCGCAGCCCAGTCCTGGGCCATGGATCAACTGGTACCGGGCCGCGTGGGCCGCACAATAATGATGTTTTGGAACTGATTTAGTTTAACAGTTGATTCATTTGTACTTTGTTTTGCTTCATTTGTTTGGCTTTTGTTTTTTGGCGCTGCCTTTGGCCACTGTTGATATCATATATTGTAATGAGGAAGAACAATGGCTTCAATGAGAGCTGTCACTGTTGCGTCACCAGTGTCTGAAGTTGTACTTTGTAAGAATGTTGTAATTTCTCATAGTATGCATAAAATTAGTTTGATGATCCAACGTATTCTGACAGTGGACTACATGCTAGCTAATGTTTGCATCTAACCTAGTGTTGCCTTGTATGCGTTTAGCTGATTAGCATTTTCGGTATTTCTCTTTGCTATATGTTAGCATATGGAAAAGTTTTGCATATGCAAGCTTTGCACCCATCCATGGTAATAAAAAGTGAAAAATTCTGATCCCATACACGCTGTCCTTCCTCATTACAAAATGTAATATCGACAAGCATTCAGAGGTGGCGCCAAAAAACAAAGATCAAGCCAAACAAAGAGTAACAAAAGCACAAATCTAAAACAGCTAAAGGATCACGTAAATATATTTCAAAACATCGTTATTTCAGATGCAGCCCAACCAGCCCGGTTCCTGTTGATCCATGGAGCAGTACCGGGTCATGGGCCAGTGGTTGGGCTCCACTGATCTAGATGAGTCCAAAATATCACAGTTGCTTTATAAGGCTTCTTTTTCCCATCACTAAAAAGCAGTATTGTAGAATTTAGTTCATCACCCCTGTATATATATATATATATATATATATATATATATATATATATATATATATATATATATATATATATATATATATATAAATGTATGTACAGGGGTGCTGAACTAAATTTTACAATATACAATATACAATATGCAGTTTATCCACACACTCAGTACATATAAACATGAATACCTTCTGTGTGGCTATTTGAATAAGATTTGGCTTTTGTCAGATTGTTTTGTTATTTTTATTTTTCTGCCCGAGTAGAGCTCATCCGTTTGTTTCTTCTGTGTTTCCGATGTCATTCTGGATGGAGTGAATTTTAACGTGTCGTATGCAAACTGCTCGTGGGATGCTATTCTCTTCCCTGTGGAACTTGTCCATTGTGATTACATGCAACTAATTACAGTGGGCCCCCGTGTTACGAACTTAATCCGTTCAGCGGCTACGCTCGTAACTTGAACTGCTCGTATGACGGGCAATCCAAACCTATGTTAATTAGTGAATGCGTGCAACGCGCGCAATAACCTTAGGTAAAAACATCACGACTTTATACACATATTAAAAATGAGTAACATAATCTACTGTACAGTTAAATTAAAAAACATATACAAAGGAAAAATGACATTTACCTTTGGGGCGACGTGACTTGAGCTGGGTGGAGGCGGAGGGGAGCAGAGACCAACCCGCAGAATTTATTTATTTATTTTCTTAAACGGGAACTTTTCTCAAACTAGAACATATCACCGGTGATTTCCTTCTCTTTAATTCATAATAGAAGAAGCCTCTCAATTTTGTTGTCGATCGAGGTCCGTGCCCCGGCAAGGAAAGTCTTGCCCTTAGAAGATTGCCAAGCGGTTACAGCCATACTCACGAGCAAGGTTAACCATGCGTGCGCCTCCTTCGTATTTTTTTTTATTATCTCCTGCTTTGTTTCTATTGTCATCATCCTCTTACTTCTTCCATTACCGCCACTAGCAATTTTAGAAGCCATGTCTAACAGATAAAGTTTGCAAAGTCTTAACAACATTCCTTCCTTCCGTTTTTGACTGATTTTCTCTCCTTCCTTCCATCCCGACCAGCTGTGCCATCAAGCTAGATGAAGGCGTTCGGCCAATAGCATATCGGCATTTCTGTGATTGACGTGACGCCGGCCAATAGCATCTCCGTGACTGACTTCGTGACTGACACCGTGACTTAGACAGTGACTGTGACATTGTAAGAGCAATAGCGTTCGACGTTGCCGTGATGAGCGTCAACTTCTAAATTAGATGACGTAGCATAGCGAAAATAGATGTACAAACACAATGACCGCCATGTCGTATTGGTCGCAAGACGGAAGGTATTGTTCGTAAGACGGAAGGTTTGTGCGTAAGTGGGGGACAAAAATCTCCGCGGTCCACACTCGTAAGCCAAATTGTTCGTAAAAGAGGGTGTTCGTAAACCGGGGGCCGACTGTATGTGTGTGAGACGAAGAGGATATGTTGAATCAAGCGGATAATAAATGGAATATTTTATGGCCAATGTTTTGTTTTGAAATGGCTCCCCTTTTTTGTCGGAAATCGACAAAATGTGTCTTTGTGAACAATTAACTTAAAATTATGATTGATTATTTTAAGTGCTGGCAGTATCGCGTATGATGATACTGTCAGCTCTATCATTATATTGATACAGCTTAATTGATAAGTTTCAATTGTTGATGCGTGTTTATTAATGTTTAAATGCCCCGAAAAATAGTCTGTGTAGCCCAGTAATGTGCCAGTAATGTGCCAGCGGGTAAAACGGCTGCCTTCAGGGAGAAGGCAATTAGAGCGCCCCCCCACCCCTGAACCGGAGGCTGGCCAGTCCCCCCGCCATTCCGCGCAGGACAACATGTCCCCAGAGATCAACCTTATTGACCTCGACTGGGACTTCGATGCGTCGAGGGACGAGGGCCTTTTGGCCCCCCTTCTCCCGTCACCCCAGTCGGAGGATGAGGAGGTCGCCGGACCATCCGGGATTAGACCGGGTCCTTCCCGGTTCGCAGGTAATGGACCTCCGGGTCAAGCGCCCGCGGCTGCACCTTCGGAGGGATCGGGGGAAGGAGGAGACATGAGTTGGGCTAATCGATTGAGGGCGAGTAGAACCCCACGCTTAGCCCACTCATGTCTGTCGAATGCTCACCTGGACGCGGCCAGAGCCAAGGCAAGAGGGGGCACGCAGCCGGTAACCAGTCGGGGATCACCGGCTGGGGGGCTGTTCCGCGTGACATCCCATCCGTCCTGCTTTAGAAAACAGTCGAATTGGAGATTGTATATATGAGCACCGCGGGTGATCCTGGGCGATTCGAATTTGTTGAGGTTCCCAGATTTTCCCTTTCAGGACCTCCAAATAGACAGTTACCCAAGGGCTACGTTTCAGCATTTGAAATCTGTCCTGGACAAGGGGCAGCAGTCGAACGGGGTCACTCAGGTTATTCTGTCGGCTGGGATAAATAACAGGGCGCAGGCAGCCCGGAACATGGCGGTAAAACAGCTTCAACAAGCCAGGCGGGCCGCGAAACGACGCTTTCCGAACGTGCAAATCTGGGTAGCAGAAATTAATTTCTCACAGGTTTTGTCGCAACACAAACGGGATAACCTTTGTATACTCAACCAATACATCACTAGAAATCCGTATGTTCCAGCTTTTCCGGGCGAGCGTTTTAGGGTGGGCCGGGATGGCATTCACTGGACGCCGGGAACAGCGCACAGGATGCTAATGTATTGGTGGAACTTCCTCACGGAACAATGGGTCCTGGAACGGGAGGAGGGCGAGGGGCCCCGAGCGGAGATCACAGGTAATGACTCGCCCATCCCTGTAACGACACAGCAAACAGGTACAAACACGATTAATTTTAATCTGTAAGAGGGCATTATGGTGCTAACGGATAAAATTGATTTAACACCCACGCAACGCCAGGTGCTAACAAAGGTTTGTCCTTTGTCCCGGAGAGGGACATAGACCACTCTTTAAAGCCCCAAATGATGGTAGATTTGCAGGCTTACCACCGGCGCATTATGCTATCGGCGACTTTTCAGGACCAGGGACAGCGGCGTCCTACACCATTTACTGCTCGCTCAGAATGGAATCCGTCAGATGCGACACTTCCGGCTGCTATAAAAGCAGCTATCAAGGCGATTGGAGGGCCTTTAACGAGATTAATTAGAACACAAAAAATATGCAAAATTTAACGGAGCCCGAGCAAGCCGCATTGACGAGCCTGATCCAGGACAAGCGCATAGTGATTAAACCAGCGGACAAGGGGGCGGTAGTAGTTGTCATGGACCGAGAACGTTATGTACGAAAGGCACTTAGACAACTAAATAATACAAAATATTACCGTAAATTAGAGGACCAAATTTTCTGGGGACAATACCATTGGTGCGGGACATCTTGTAGGACATGAAGAGGGCGAACTTCATTACGGCAGGTCAACTGAGATTTCTCAGGGGGAGTTCTGACCCCAGGCCTCGGATATTTTATCTCCTCCCTAAAATACATAAGAGCCCAGAAAATTGGAGTTTCCCGTACTGGATGCCAGCGGGGCGTCCGATTGTTTCGGACTGCGACAGCGAGACATACAGGTTGGCGAGCTTGGATTTTTATCTTAATCCTCACTCTAACAAGCATTCGAGTTACTTAAAGGATACGTATGATTTCATAAGTAAAATGCGTAATTTGCAGATTCCACGAGATGCACTGCTGCTCACAATGGACGTGGAGAGCCTTTATACTAATATTGAAACTTCAGCAGGCCTGGAGGCAGTCAAAAATTGGATGAACCACTTCCCAGATGAACTGTAAGATTAATTTTAAGGGATATCTGGGATCCCTGAGGGGGGTGGGGCACCGAACGGTGATTGCGGCGTACCGGAAGAGCCCCAATTTGGGGGATCTTCTGGTCCGTGGCACATTGCCAAGCTTGGAAGCCCGGGAGGATCAAGGGGAGATCCCCAATTCCCGACCCCTACTATTTGTGAGACATGGGCGCACGAATAGCATGATAAAAATTCAACCGGTGCGCGGGTCGACCCGACCAAATTGTGTGTACTTGTTTCATTGCGCGCTGTGCGGCATGATGTATGTAGGCGACATGAGCGGGACGCTGCGACGCAAGGTGGAGGAACTTCGGCGGAAGGTGGAGGAACTTCGGCGGTGCGTGGAGATTACGGGCGGAGCGGCCTCGCGGGTGGTCCATCACTTTGAGCTACACGGCTTGAGCCACCTGGAGTGCAGGCCACTACAGATGGGTCCATTGTGGGACCAAACCGAGCGCAAACGCACGGCTTTGGAGTGGCAAATTCGGTTGGGCACCCGCTATCCTTTTGGCCTGAATGAATGAGAACGGGGAGGAGGGCATTAGGATAATATAAGCTAATATGCTCAAACAACACAATAAAGCAAGGTACCATAAAAAAGACAAAGGAAAATATGTTCTTTCTCTTGTTACACCCTAATTCGGAGATTAATGCGCAGAGACAATAATGAGTTAACATGCTATGTGAGCTCTCGTACTAACCTCAACTTGGAGGGGGGCGCATGGGGAAGCGGACGGAGCGGCAGTAGCTAATTCTATGGATGATCAGCATCACATGGGAGAATAACTTTAATGTGCATATTATCAGTTAACCTGTGCCGCTCTGGACAATTGTTTGGTCGAGAGGAGAACGCGTGCCATCGGACCACGCTTGTTTGCTGAGAGTGCCAGGATCGGGGCAAAGCAAGGGACACGAGTGTTTTGGGAACATTAATTAATTGTAGGGTGACGATTAAAGGACGGGATGGAATCACGCCCACCACTTTTAGACACGGAGAGAATGTAGACTGTTCGGGGGAGAGGAAATGTGAGTGGGAGGGGCCTCTGGAGGCAACCCAGCGGGGACCCGGGGCTCTTGGGGGGGACCCCCAGTGCGGAGAGCGTGCAACGGAGCGGGCTTCGGGTGGACTCAATCCTCCCGCCCCGTTGCCGGATCTTTGTACTAACCTAACCCTAACCCTAACCCGGACACTGCAAGTGGGCCCACGGTGGGTCCAAATGGCGCGCAGGAGGGAAGAAAGAAGATGGATACGAAAACTGGGCACAATGCACCTGTTCAAGCTGAACAATGGCTAGCGGGACGCTCCAGCCACACGGCCCGGAGGGAGGACTCTGCGCGCAACAAGCAGATCCGGGTGAGTGTCTCCGCTGGACTGGAGTGTGCGAATGCCTAAAAACCTAACCAATAAGCTTCTCGGGAGCTCCGGAAGGTGGATCGCCTAAAACTCAACCAATTCGTATCCGCTACGTTGGAGTGGGGAAGTGTCCGAACCCAACCCTGGCGCGCGCACCCCCCCGAAGCGGGTGGTAGGGTAATGCCTAATGTTAACCAATTCGTCTCCATTGTCCAAACACAACCAATTTCTCTTCTCTTTCCCCGCCTAATGCCAACCAATTGACCTCGAGACTAAAACTCAACCAATGCCTAAAATGGGGCGCGAAGTGTTGGTGAATGGCACACCCTACCACACCCCTAACCCTAACCCAAGGGGCGGCGGGCCTGCCGGGCCACTCAAATGTCGTTTTCTTCTCCTTCTTCTTTGTCTGCTTCTTTTTCTCATTTTGGCGGCGGGGGGGAGGGCGAATGCCTAAACTTAACCAATACGCTTCTCCGGAGCTCAGGAGCGTGTATTGCCTAAACTTAACCAATTTCCATTTAGTTGGGAAGTGCCTAAACCCAACCACGGCAGCCCCTTGAAGCAAGGGGGTGGACTGCCTAAATGTTAACCAATTTGTCTCTACTGCTGAAATACAACCAACTTTCTATCCCTGCCTGAACCTAACCAATTTCTATTTAGTTGGGAAGTGCCTAAACCCAACCACGGCACCCCTTTGAAGCAAGGGGGTGTACGGCCTTAACTTTAACTAATTCGCCTACTACTGCTGAACCACAACCGACTTTCTCTCCCTGCCTAATGTTAACCAATTGACCTTGGACGTCTAATCTCAACCACTTCGGCCCGACGCCAAACGCAACCAAAGCGGATCGGAGATGGCGGCGGAGGAACATCGGAGACCGGATCCACTCGAGGAGACCTCTACGAAGAACCGACGGGGTCCGAAGTTTATCTAGAAGGAGCTGAGCACGGTGGCGGGCGGAGTCGGCCTAATATGGACCCAGCACTCCCACCAAGCAAATAAGCTTCTCAAATTCACACAAGTCACGGGACCCGAAACAAGTTTGGACAGATGCAGGACTGCACACGGGGGTCCTGAGACAAGGGATGGCCGAGATATAAAACACGAGGCTCCCATTGGGGATTAAATGGTGGCAAAGGGGGTTCCTGATGCCGCCCCGACGTGAGCGAGTGCATCACGGGACTTCGGTCTTTACCGGATCCCGGTTTCTAACCCAAAAACCTAACCCTAACCCTAACCATAGGTTGCCGATAAAGGAAAAAAATGGATTCAGAGAGCTCAATGGGTACCTCAATGCCAATACCAGACATATTCCACCCCTTCATTTTTCCAATTTCGCAACGGAGGCGGATAATGTCCACTGGACAAAATCAAAGGCAGGCGCAATGCTTAACCATTGGACCACCCATTTAAACTTGTAGATTCCCTTACTCCTACACAGAAGGGAAGAGTCGAATAAACACCCGCCAGTTTCAGAATGTGGTGGTCCTAGCCAAAAAGTAACCTTATCGATCAACCAATTGAGCCTCCTCAACCAAGGACTTAATTTTATTCCTTCCAGCAACTTATTGGCAAATCAAAAAGGTCGAATCGAATGGGATTTGCAGCACTACCACCGTAGGCTAATGCTGGCATCGCATTTCAAATCCACAGGAGGGGGAGGAGATAAAATTTTGCCCTTCAGACCACCCTCCATGTGAACACCAGCCTGGGCTTCGCTGCCTATCCAATTCAGACACCTAATAGAAAAAGATAAGGAGGTCTTTCATAGACAGCCTCCACCTAAACAGGTATTAAATTATCTGACCACAGGGGAAACCTTGGCACTGAAGGATTTGACTAATAATCCATACATAATCATAAGGCCAGCAGATAAGGGCTGTGCTGTAGTGGTACTGGACCGGGAACAATATACAAAGGAAGTCTATAACCAACTACACAACCCCCAATATTATCGCCGTTTAGAATCACCCATCTACCCAGACACAAATCCCCATAGTAAACCACATTTTGGATACATTGTACAACAAAAAATTCATAAATGGTCATCAGAGAAGATACTTAAAAGGAGACCCCCAACCAAGAGCCCGACGTTTTTATATACTCCCTCCGGACACATGGACGGTCCCATATTCTGTACCGCTGGGCAGACCCATCGTCTCAGACTGCAGCAGCGAGACCTACAGGACTCCAGAATATATTGATCACCACCTGAATCCACTCTCTACCAAACACAACTCTTACATCAAAGACACATATCATTTCATAGAAAAAGTAAAACATCTAAAAATCCCCCCACAATCCATATTCTTTACAATTGATATCAACAATTTATATACAAACATAGATACCGCAGCTGGATTAGCAGCAGTAACAAAGACCTTCCAGAGATTTCCAGACTCGAGACGACCGGACAAGGAACTTTTGGCGCTACTGGAAATTATCTTAAATAGGAACGATTTTGAATTTGAAGGTAACTTTTTTCTACAAATTAAAGGGACGGCCATGGGCAAAAAATTTGCACCGGCGTATGCTAATATTTTCATGGCCAACTGGGAAGAGGAAATATGGCCAAATGTTCTCAGAAACCCCTCCATTTCTTCAGATATCTTGATGATATCTGGGGAATATGGACAGGAACATTGGAGGGATTGGAGGACTTTTTCCAAATCCTTGACACACATGATCCATCAATTAAAATCAAAACCACCACACACACTCAAACCATGGATTTTCTGGACACGACTACATTCAAAGGACCAAATTTCATGAGCGCTGGACAAATTGATATTTAAGTATTTTTTAAATCCACAGACACACACGCACTTCTACACAAACACAGTTTTTTATCCAAAACACACATTCAGGGGCCTGGTCAAATCCCAGCTACTACGCTTCTAACGTATTTGTACAAGGGATGAGGATTTCTGGCAAGCAACGTCGACGTTGTTTAAGGCACTTCGCTCCAGCGGATATTCCCGGTCCTTTTTACAGACCTGCCTGAAAAATTTCCAAAACCCCAAAATTCCACAGACCAAAAAAATTATCCCGTTGATCACAACCTTTTCACCCAAACATATGGCCCTAAATTTCCGGTTGAAAAGGAATTTCGAGCGAATCCTGCAAAATTACGACTTCGCTAAAACACATCAAATCATTTCGGCGTATAGAAAGAATAGAAATCTTCAAAACATCTTGGTCAATGCAAGACTAAGGCCATTGCAACAACGCAAACGCAGACGCAAACAAACACCCTATTTCATTAAAAGTGAATTTGTGCGAAATCAAACTAACAAGACGATTTTCCGGGTTCAACAAAATTTTGACACGGCCACCAAAAATTGTGTATACTTGATTTGTTGTAAGGAATGCAAAATCAATATGTAGGGGAAAGTAAAAACTCAATAGCTGTAAGAATGATGCAACATAGATAAAACATTAATAATAAAAAAACACTCACACAGCTTTAGTGAAACACTTTCTGCACCATGGATTGGTGGCCTTACAGGTAGCTGGACTGGAAAGCAACGAGTATTGGACTGACAGAGAACGGAAACAGAGAGAAAGTAAGTGGATTTTTAGATTGAGCACAATGGAGCCGATGGGCTTGAATGAGAAACTTTTCAACTAAGCTCCACCAGTCGCCACTCCGAGGTGGGCCTGACCCCTCACACCGAAGTACAGGTGTGCTCCCCTGGGGCTTTCCCGGCTGCCCTTATTGGCCCCGTAAACAATTACCCTTGCTATTTTGCCCTAATCTCAACCTTCTCTTGCCTATGCTCTTTTCTGCTATTCTTTATCTTTACGAACCCCCCCCGTTCCTAACCCCAACCCTAATCCTGTTCCTAACCCCAACCTCAATCCCGTTCCTGACCCCAACCCTAATCCTGCTCCTAAACCCAAACCCAATCCTTCTTCTAACCCTATTCTCGAACCCCCTTTTCCAACCCTAATCTCAACCCTCACTTTTTACTCTAATCCCAACCTGTTCGCACTCTCTGTCTAACCTTATACCCCCATTTCTAACCCTGAATGGGACAACTTCGCATTCTTTTCAAATAATAACAGGAGCTGACATAGGGGGGCGGAGCCTCTCTTGTGCATTTTTTGAATTCCAGGACTCCTCCTCCTCCCTGTATAAATACTCGAGGGGTGGCTCACTCCCTCAGTCCGTTGGTGATGTTGGATGTGGAAACAAGTCGTCTGAGCGCAATCAAAAATCGAAAATAAGAATTAAAAAATTAAAAGAATTTGCTCTCGGGTAAATCTAGAGTGCCTCCGCCTGAGGAAGACCTCTTTAGGTCGAAACGTCGCCACGGGCACTCTGTCAAAACAGCTGTTTTTCTTAATTCTGGGTGTAATCCATCTATACTGAATATATATAATTTTTGGAAAAAAAAATGTTATTTTTCAAAAAATATTAAAAAACAAGCAAAAAAGCTAAAAATCAAGAAATTTTTTTTTGTTTATTTTTAGCTTTTTTGCTTGTTTTGGGGGTTTTCTTTTATATATATTTTCTTATATAATTTTTTCGTAAAAACAAAGGCTTCTTCGCGGCATATTGTCCAAGAACATTCTCGTTTTCATACACGCACCCACACACACACACACTCAAGAACGCACACACGCACCCACACAAGCACGCACATAGATATAAATGCCACATAATTAAAATTAAAAATACAGAAAACAATAAGGCTTAAAAGTGAAAGGAAGGACTTGAAAGTTCGAAGTCGTATAAAACAATACAAAAATATCAAAAAACAATAAAACCATTCAAATATAGATATTCTCCAAAAAAGAACATTTATAAATTTAACAAATTATAAAAACAAATAAAATAAAAAAAAAAAAAAAAATATATATATATATATATATATATATATTAATATATATTAATAAACAAAAATTGAGTAAAATAAGAAAAACAATAGAAAAATAAGGATTGAATGAAATCCAACTAAATATAAAGATAAAATGTGCACAAAAACTTGAGGCCTCAAACGCTGCTCGACTTTCAGACATATCACTGTTGGGTTTTGCTAGCGGCCAGATTCAGATCTAGGCGCCCGCGTCAAGCGGTGCCGTTCACCGCGAGATCCGACTGGACACCAACACTGGGTAGCGTGCCTGCGCGAGGTCTACGCTACGAGCGGACGCGCGCGCATGGCGTCGGCTAAGGTGGGGCGACAAGGGCCATCTAAACATCACAGTGGAGGAACTCAAACAATTGAAAAACGACAACCACGTGGTCATCAAGCCGGCTGAGAAAGGCAGCGTGGTCGTGATCATGGACAGGGTCAGGTACGTTTGAGAGGCGCAGAGACAATTGGGCAACCCTAAATACTATCGGGAACTGGAAGAGCCCATCTTTTGGGACACAGTACCCATGGTGAAGGAGATCCTGGAGGAACAAAAATGTATTGATTGGAAACAAATACAGTACTTCCAGGGGGATTCGAACCCCAGACCCAGACTCTTTTACTTACTCCCCAAAATCCACAAAGACCCCAAAACGTGGAGCAGGCCATACCTCGTACCGCCAGGCCGCCCCATAGTGTCTGATTGTGGGAGTGAAACGTACAGAGTGGCCGAATACCTGGAGTTCTACCTGAACCCATTGTATACTCAACACGAGAGCTATATCAAAGACACCTACGACTTCCTCGACAAAGTAAGAGGCTTGCGAATTCCGCAGAACTCTCTTCTTTTCACGATCGATGTGGATAGTTTGTACACCAACATCGAGACCCCAGCGGGCATCTGAGCGGTGCGCCAGTTCATGGCTCGATACCCGGATTCCAAACGGCCAGATGACGCATTAATCAGACTGCTTGAAATAAACCTGACCAGGAACGACATTGAATTCGACTCAAAGCATTTCTTGCAGATCTGTGGCATGGCGATGGGCAAAAAATTGGCCCCGTCCTATGTGAATATCTACATGGCCCATTGGGAGGAGGCGGCCCTGGCCGCGGCTGAGAAAAAGCCGCTGCACTACTACCGTTTCCTGGATGACATCTGGGGCGTGTGGACTCACACGGAGTTCGCGGAGTTCGCGAAGCACCTGAACAGGTTTCACTCCTCCATAACCATCAAACACCAAACGGACGACACGCGTGTTGATTTTTTAGACATGACCACTTTCAAGGGCCCTGACTTTCACTCCACGTCCGCGTTGGACTTTAAGGTCCACTTTAAGGAAACGGACACGCACGCGCTACTGTGGAGGACGAGCCGCCACCCACCGCACACTTTCAAGGGCATCGTCAAGTCGCAGCTGCTCAGATTCCATAGGATCTGCAGCCGACAGGAGGACTTCTGGGAGGCAACGGACACGCTTTTCAGCGCCTTAGCTCAAAGGGGCTACAGCAGGAGCGAACTTAGGAGGGCGCTGAAAAGCTTCGGGACGCCTGGGAGATGTGAAAGACAAGGAGAGGAGGAAATCATTCCCTTGGCGACCATGTACTCCGAACAGGGCATGGAGTTGACACTCCATTGCAAAAATAACTTCCAGATGCTCCTCGAGCCCTTGGAGGGAATGGGTGACCGAAAATTAATCGGCCTACAGAAAAAATCCCAATTTGGGAGACTTATTGGTACACGGCAAATTGGCACCGAGGCGCGGCAGAACGTGGAAAAAAGCGTGGGTGGAATATCGTTCACTGAGATTTGTTAGCAATCAACACACCGGACAGATGGTTAAACTATCGCATGTGTCTCTTAAAACATCGCTTTATGGGTCTCTTAAAACATCGCTTTACGATAGATACTACCAGAACAGTAACCTCCGAGGGCCCTGGGCTGGAAATGAGTGAGCGATGAAAACCCAAACAAGCGACTTCCCTAACACATAACCAATAAGCATTAGCTTGCGCGGCCATCTAAACCGCAATCCGCAGGGAGGGGCGACGAAACCCGACTCTGGGACCGACTGCGGGCCTTCACCCGTGTTAGACCGAGGTCGCGCGGCTGTACTAACATATAACTTCCGTGATCTCTGGGCCGGAGAAGAACGAGAACCCAATATCGAAACTGGGGGCACACCCGCTGCGTGACCGACATAAGGGGGACCGACCGACCACTGGGACGGTAAGAATTCGGTCGCCACGGGTCGAAGAAAAGCGGCCCTGAGAGAAAAACCCCGTGTGTTAAAATCCAGGACCCCCAAAATTAGATAAAGGTAGTGTGAGGCCGACTGGGCGCACGCGGGGCCCAGAAAAAAGAAACACAAAAGGCCAATATTCGGTGCTGGTTTTTGCCCCCCGCCCCCCGAGGGATAGACAACGGAGGCCGATGGAAAATCCTGAGGCCCCCCGGCATGGAGCGTGCACAACGGAGTTTCGGTCTTGCGCTGGGCTCCGGGAAAATTTTCACAAAGACCTAACCCTAACCCTAACCCTAAACCACGCATATCGTCCAAGAACATCCTCTATTTCATACACGCACCCACACACACACTCAAGAACGCACATACGCACTCACATAAGCACGCACATAGATATAAATGCCACATAATTAAAACTAAAAATATAGAAAACAATAAGGTTTAAAAGTGAAAGGAAGGACTTGAAAGTTTGAAGACATATAAAACAATTTTTAAAATAATCAAAGAACAATAAAACAAATCAAATAATATAGAAATTCTCCAATAAAGAACATATATAAACTTAACAAAATATAAAAACAAAAATACATATTTAAAACAAATACCGAGTAAATTAAGAAAAACTATAGAAAAAAAGGATTGAATGAAAACCAACAAAATATAAAGATAAAAATTAAATAAAAAAATATATAAATTCAACAAAATACATATAAAAATATAAAAAATACAAAATTCAAAAAAAGACAAAGAACTGAAAAACACAAGAACACAATGGGATATGGGACAGATGAGTGAATGGTGGTGCGCTATGACAACCGACGTCGTCAGCAACGACCCCGGTGGGCAATTCAAAGCGGCCGACCGCTCCAGTGGGGGCAAGGACGGGGCAGCAAGGAGGAGGTCAGCGCACGCTCCTTCTCTCGCTTTGGCGGGAGGGGTGCCCCCAACCCCAATCCTAACCCTAACCCTCCCGTGTCCTGGTTGTAACACAAACCTAACCCTAGCCTTTTCACAAAAACCTAACCTTAAGCCAACTAAGCTTCTCAAATTCACACAAGTCATGGAACCGCAGACGGGGTTCTGAGACAAGGGATGGCTGAGATTTAAAACACGAGGCTCCCATTGGTGATTAAAAGGTGGCAAAGGGGGTTCCTGACGCCGCCCCGACGTGAGCGAGTTCACCACGGGACTTCGGTCTTTACCGGATCCCACATTCTAACCCCAACCTAACCTTTACCTATTCCCAATTTCTAACCCTAAACTATTCCCAATTTCTAACCCTAACCCTAATCCATTCCCAAATTCTAACCCTAAACCATTTACCAAAATCTAAAATATATTATTTTGAATTAGTCTAAAGTATAACCAAATAATTCATTTAAACATAATCCTAGTCTTGCTTAAAACATAATCCTAGCAATATTAGTTTAACAGCATTCCATTTAATCTTAAAAATAACCCTTTTATCATAATTAATACTTCACCTAATATATAACTTACTAATTGCCTAACCTTAACTGTACGTGATTTTTTCAAATTTTAAACCCATTACCAAATTTTCAACCTACACATAACCAATACTTGATATTTCTAATATTTGCCTAACCATAACCATATTCAACACTTAAATCATAAAAGTTAAATATAAGACACAAAATAAAACAAAAGGTATATAAATTATAACAAATACAACATTAAATACAAATAATAGACTAAATTAGTATGTAATCTAAATAGAAAACATGATTATAGAAATAAGATTAAGATACACAGGAGAGGGGAATAAAAATAAGTACTAAATGAATGAAGGAAAATCAAACAACCTAATGAATTGTTATTTATTTATTATTTAATATTTACATATTTACATTGATACATTCATATTTACTTTTATTTTTATATAATCTATCTACAAAGTTATATGAATACATATATAGTTAATACTTTGTTATTTACATAACCACATTATTTACGTATTAGCGTATAAATATAGTGTACTCTATTTCACTTGACCTTATCCGAGGTATACTCTTCACTGATAAAACACAGCAAAAACAACAGGCATTCAAAAGAATTGAAGGGCGGAGTCAATGGGAGAGGTGCCTATATAAGCAGCTGCTTGCTCAGCCAAGCTCAGTTAGCATGGAGGAGCCGGAGAGCATTGGTCAGTGAAACAGAAATGAGTTATTTGGTGTGTTGCGAACCTGAGGAAGGCTCGATTACGAGCCGAAATGTTGTTCAGGACACACATTTTATTTATTGAGACTTTGAGTTAAAAAATTTAGTTAATCTTATCAAGAATCAATTTTTGTTGTTATTTTTCTTAATTTTGTTTATTTTATATATAGTTTTAGTTTTTCATATATATATATATATATATATATATATATATATATATATATATATATATATAAACAAAGGTGAAATTATAAATTGTATAAAGGCTGCTCCTATTAACACAAATAAGAACTATATATACAAAAATACATTACTACGTAAAAAACCAAAATAGCTAAAATATATAAGTGAAATAACATGATACATATAAAATATAACTAAATAGATTCATTGAAAAAAATAAATAAAATGGAAGACGGGTGGACGGTAGTCCATCGGAAACGCTAAATTAAATGGGACTGTGGTGCGGGGAGGGCCATGGGTCCATGGAAGGACCGTGCGCCAATCTTCCGCCGACGACCGTCCACTCGTCTGTCCCATATCCCATTGTGTTCAGTTCTTTCCCCTTCTTCGAGGGGAAGGGCTCAGCCCTCACTCCCTAACACTTATTATCTGTTCTACTCTAACCCTAATGTGTACCCTAAGGATAACCCTAATGATAACCCTACTGATCTGTCTACATCTAAATTCCAACATAGCACAAAATACCATAACAAAAAATCAATTTCAGATAATAGAAATTTACATAAAAAGTAACTCATTTATATAATATAGGGAAACAATCATATGCAATGGAGTATAATATAATATTATAATATCAAGTATCAAATTTAATATCAAGTAATGTAATAAGATATAATATCACTAAGTCATGTAGTGTGTATATAGCATAACCAATACAAAATATATACATACAATTCATTAATATATATAGAATATTTCTTAGTTATATTAAATAGGGGATCAAATTTATTTAATATAAGATAACAATAGTATAGGTTTGGGTAAAAAACATTTTTCCAATGTTTTGGAAAAACATTTTTGCTTTGGGGGCTGTATATAGGGCAAAGTCACAAGTGACAGGCAGCCAGTTGGGTTTTGGCTGTTGAGGAGGAAGGACGTCAGATTAATAAGCGTGCCATTGACCTGAAGAAGGCGGATATTCTCGCCGAAACGTCGTCGGTAGGGCACACTCATTAGGGATTGGATTAAAATTTGTTTATTGGGGTTTTTGTTTATGTTAATTTTATTTCATATCATTTAGTTTGGTTTTAAAAAAGTAGTAGTATAGACATTTAATTAATAGGGGAAAAGATTTAAATATTTAATTAGTTAAATACCAAAGGTGGAACTGATTAGTAAATAGTATATATAGCAAATTGTTATAACTACTTTAGATTAACATATATGAATTAGATAGTTATTATTTGTATAACTAAGGCGACTACAAATAATAAATAAGATAATAAATGGAAGGGAGTTGGACAGTAGTCCACCATGGGCGGACTCCTCAACCCAGCAGTAGGGGATGGGAACCTAATGGGGGTTGGGGTCATGGTGGGATGGTCCGTGCATCTTTCTTTCCGTCCTCCTATCCCAGGAGGGGAGGCCATCCCCCATACATAACCCTACCTTCAACTTTGGCATGGACCATTATTAAACTCGGGCACACATAGCCCAAATACCGTGAAGATCCCATGACGTATAAGATGGGGTGGAGCTTCAAATTATGTTTAAGATTTCCTTTGCCAAGAGTGGCAAAAACCTTAGTAACTCAGCTGTAACAGCTTCAAACCATCTGAAACTTTGCAGGGACGTTAAAAGTTATACCCTTAATACAGCTATGTGATCAACTTCCAAATCATTTACAGCGCCACCTAGTGGCGAACAAAAATATTGTATTTTACACTTTCATTTACTGTTCAATGCCTGTTTGCATAAATTAACTGAAAAAATGGTCAGATAAGCTTTGAGACATTGGAACACAAAGGTTCTAAATTTTTATGACTTTTCAATGAAGGGTGCGGCCTGTATGCTACCTCAAAGTCCGATGTTTCACCAAAACAGAAAAAAATTGCTGTAATTGGACCTAGATAATGTGATCTTTCTAAAACTTCGTACATGAAATGGGAGTCCAATGTGAAATAAACCTACAAGACTATTTTTAATGGTAAAGCGAGCGCCACCTACTGGCAGCAAAAAATATAGCAATTCCTTAACATTTATATGTACTCTGCTGAGCCTCTTGAAATGATAATCCTAATCCACTTAAATGTTGACTGAAAAGCCATTAAACACGCCTAATGCCGTCCACCAAATAGAACGATGTGTTGATAATGGGCGTGGCCTAGCCGGCAGCGCAAAGTTAATGCATCAGTAACAATAAAAGATGCTGTAACTCAACCCACAAAATCTCACCTTTAAATTTCACATATTTAAGAAGAGACCTGTGCTGATTTCGTCAATGAACTAATTTTTATCGTTGCGCTAACACCACTGTGTGGAACAAAATAACATAACATATTTTTAGCGTTTTTATTTAGTTTGTTGAGCTGGGTTTTTCATATGTCATAAAATTTGGACATTGTCTAAGACATTGACATCTAATGTTCACTTACCCCAAATGTGTATACCAAAACTGGCGCCTCTCGTTATTATTAAGGCCCGAGCAGCTACCGCTGCGAGAGCCCTATTGTTTTTCTCTGGATTATTATTATTATTATTACAGTGCAGAACTTTTCCATTTTTGAGGGCCTAAACATGCACGAAAAGTCACCAATTTTGCAGTTGTCGGGCCTGGTGAAAAATTTGGTATTTCAGTGAAAACAAATCAAAACAATGCAAAAAAAAAATGGCTCTGCAGCGCCACCTAAGGTCGATAAAGTGCAGCCGGTCCCAACCCGTTTGACCTAGAGCTACGAAAATTTTGAGGCATATGTAGGACCTAGAAACTTACACAAAAGTCGGCGCGAGCCATGTGCTCAAATGTACAGAAATAGAGTTATGATTTTTTTAATGGGCATTTTTGGCCCATTTTTGCACGTTTGCAGGTCGCAAAGTGCTCCTTGTTTCTCCTAAACGCTTTACCCAATCGCCTTCAAATTTGCTGTGGTGCATTATCAGACATAGGGGCACAACTGGGCAAAATTTGGTGCAGATATGCCTACATATGATGGTGGGGCTTCAAATTATGTGTTCAATTTTTGTTTTGCCAAGAGCAACAAAAACCTTAAAAACTCTAATGTACAAGTAAAAAGCAATCGAACTTCATAGACACATGGAGACTAATGCTATTGACACCTTTATGAATTTTTTTTTGACATAGCTACTAGCGCCGCCAAGTGGTTGATAAAAATGTCTTACATTGTCATGCATTGTGCTCAGTCTGTTTGAGTAAAATAACTGAAAATTGGTCAGAACACCATTAAGACATTGCATATTAAGTTTTTAAAAATTTACAACTTTTCGATAATAGGCGTGGTCTGCACGCCACCTCAAAGTCAATGTCTCGCTAAAACGAAAAAAGTGGCTGTAATTGGCCCCAAAATGGCTTTATGAGTGGAAAATAGCCTCTCACTCGTTTGACCTAGAGCTACAAAAAATTGTAGCCTTATGTAGGACCTCGAGCCCTACAAAAAAGTCAGCACGAATTATGTATACAGATGTACAGAAAAAGAGGTATGAATTTTTTTAATGTGCACTTTTGGCCCGCTTTTGCTCATTTGCAGGTCCCGAACTGCTAATTTTTTCTCTTAAATGCTTCACCCAATCGCCTTCAAAGTTGCTGTGGTGTTTTATCAGACTAGAAGGCACAATTGTTCAAATTTTTGTGAAGATTCGCCATCAAATATGTTGGGGGCGGGGCTTTATATTATGCCTTTGATGTTTACTTCGCCACAGGTAACACAAACCTTTATAACTCAGCTGTACAACCTTCGAAAAATCTGAAACTTCACAGATACATGAACACTCAAACCCTTAACACATGTGTTTAATAATTTCTTCAATTGCATATAAGGCCACCTAGTGGCAAACAAAAATGTCAGTCTGATGTCTTGCCGAAACAAACAAGGTTGCTTTATTTGGACCCAGATGGTATTATCTTTTCTAAACTTCATTTATTTGATGGGTTTCCAATGCATAACACACCTATCAACATATTTTTTGTCGTAGTGCGAGCGCCACCTAGTGGCAGCCATATACTGCATTTTTTAAATGTTTATGTGCTTAGCTGAGCCTTCCAAAGTAATATTGCTGACAATAGGTCTGACAAGCCTCTAAACACGCCTGCTGACCTCCACCAAATTTGACGATGTTTCGATAATGGGCGTGGCTTCCACGTCCATTTTCATTCTGAAAATTTATCGGACCAGTAAAAGCTGCTGTTATTTGACCCAGATGATCTGATCATCTCAAAATTTCACACATTGGACGACAGTCCATTCCTGCAGACATCGACAAACATACATTCCAGTGTAGTGCTAGTGCCACCTAGTGGCAGGAAAAAATGTCAGTAGTCAAAAGATTACAGTCAATCCTGTTTTGTTTAACTTACAGCTACGAAACGTTTTAGGCACATGTAGGACTGTTAATTCTACAAAAAAAAAGTTAATGCGCTTAATGTGCATTAATGTTGCTAATGCAGTTAATGTGCTAGGATGTACAGATAAATAATTATCTTTTTTTTTTTTTTATGTGCCACTTCGCACCGCTCTTGTACATTTGCTGGTCTCAAACTCGTGCCTTCTTTTCTTAAATGGGTCACCCGATTAATTTCAATGTTGGCATGGACCATTAGCTCATTTAGCGGCACAAATATTCCAAAAATTGTGAAGATCCAATGACTTGTAAGATGTGGGCGGGGCTTCAAATTATGTTGAATATTTCCTTCGCCAAGAGTGACAAAACTTTAATATCTCAGCTCTAACAGCTTCAAACCATCTGAAACTTTGCATTGACCTTAAAAGTTGTGCCCTTAATACAGCTATGTGGTAAACTTTGTGGTAAACTTAAATCATTTACAGCGCCAACTAGTGGCGGATAAAAATCCTATTTTTTTTACACTTTCACGTACTGTTCAATGCCTGTTTGAGTAAATTAACTGAAAAATGGTCAGAAAAGGTTTGAGACAGTGGAAGATGAAGATTGTCTACTATTATATCTTCAATAAAGGGCGTGGCCTGTATGCCACCTCAAATTACGGTACCTCGCCAAATTGGTATGAGTTGCTGTCATTGCACCTAGATTATTGAATCTTTTCAAAACTTAAAATGTGGGATGTGATGCCAATGTGAAACACGCCAATAAGCCTATTTTTTTTTATCGTAGTGCGGGCGCCACCTAGTGGCAGCAAAAAATATAGCAATTCCTTAACGTTTTTATGTAGTCTGCTGAGCCCCTTGAAGTGATATTGCTTAAATATTGTCTGAAAAGCCATTGGATAAGCCTAATACCCTCCAACAAATCGTACAATGTTTCAATAATGGGCGTGGCCTATACAGCAGTGCAAAATCACACACCTCAAACAACAAAAGCTGCTGTCACTAAACCCACATAATTCCACCTTAAGTCATTTCCGGACTCATTTTTAATTCGAGTGCTAACACCACCGGGTGGCACAAAATAACAATATTTTTGCGTTTCTATTCAGTTTGTTGAGCTGGTTGGACAAATGTCATAAAAATTGGACATTATCTAACACATTGCTCTCTAATGTTCACTTACCCCCAACGTGGGTATACCCAAACATGTTCTGTTCATACCTCAAACCTGTTCATACCTCATTGTGCACACGTCTGCGAGATGAAATTTTTCAAATGTGCATTTTTGACCCATTTTTGGACGTTTGCAGGTTCTGAACTGCTCCTCGTTTCTCCTAAACGCTTTACCGGATTGCTTTCAAATTTGCTGTGGGGTATTATCAGACATAGGGGCACAACGGGGCAAAATGAAGATCTGCCGATATATATGATGGGGGCGGGGCTTCAAAATATGTGTTCAAACTTTCCTTAGCCAAAAGTGATAAAAACCTTAACTGTACTGTACAAGCTTCAAAAAATCTAAAACTTCACAGATATGAGGACTTATGCTTTTAACACCTCTGTACAAAATTTTTTGAAATAGCTTATAACACCGCCTAGTGGTTGACAAATGTAATTATTTACACTTTCATGTACTGTGCTCATTCTGTTTGAGTAAAATAACTGAAAATTGGTCTGAAACACCCATAAGACATGGAACAAGAAGATTTTCAAATTTTACGACTATTTGATAATGGGCGTGGTCTGCAAGCCATCTCAAAGTCAGATGTCTTGCCAAATTGAAAAAAGTGTCTGTAATTGGCCCCAAAATGGCCTTGTGAGTGGAAGAAAGCCTTTCAGTTTCACCTAGAGCTATGGAAATCTGTAGGCTTATATAAGACCTACAAAAAAAGTCAACGCGAGCCATGTGCTCAGATGTAAAGAAAAGGCGTTATTTTTGAATGTGCACTTTTGGACCATTTTTTCTTGTTTGCAGGTCCTGAACTGCTCCTTTTTTCTCCTAAACACTTGATTCAATTGACTTCAAATTTGCTGTGGTATTTTATCAGACTGGGAGGCACAATTGTTCAAATTTTTGTGAAGATCTGTTGTAAAATGGGGTGGATGCGGGTCTTCAAAATATGTGTTTTATCTTTACTTCGCCTCATGTGACAAAAACCTAAATAACTCAGCTGTACAAGCTTAAAAAAATCTGAAACTTTACAGATACTCAAAGACAACGCATCTGTTTAATAATTTTTTGCTTTACTAATAGGGCCACCTAGTGGCAAACAAAAATGTCAGGCCGATGTCTCGCCAAAACAAACAAAGTTGCGGTATTTGGACCCAGATGATCTTATCTTTTCGAAATTTTCATATCCGATGAGTGTCCAATGTGTAACACACATATCAATGTATTTTTTGTCGTAGTGCGAGCACCACCTAGTGGCAGCCAAAAACATAGCATTTTTTAAACGTTTTATGTGTTTCGCTGAGCCCTTTGGAGTAATATCGTTGAAATTAAGTCTGACAAGCCTCGAGACACGCCAACTGAGCTCCACCAAATTTTACGGTTTCGATAATGGGCGTGGCTTCCACGTCCATTTTCCTTCTGAAGATTTATCAGACCAGTAAAATCTGCTGTAATTCGACCCAGATGATCTGATCTTCTGACAATTTCACACATTGGATTAGAGTCCATTCCTGAAGACATCAACAAACATATATTCCACTGTAATGCGCCTGCTCATGAAAATTTGACATTTTCAAAAACATTGAGTTCGAACATTCACCTACCCCATATGCTCATTCAGCCTGGCATAACCTTTGATATTTTAACCACTTCAAACTCCCATCTTTTGTCATCACAGTAAAAGTTGCTGTAATTGAACCCGGATGATCCTATCTTCTCAAAACTTCACAAATTTGATATCATACCTGTTCTCAAGACATCTACTAAATGTATTATATTACCAAGACATTGACACCTAGTGCCAACAAAACCATTTACACTCTTCACATTTTCACTCCTGTGTAGTGCCCCTTCATTAATGACATATTTGCTAAGAGTTCAGGCCAAACAACAAGTATGATCTTATTTTTCCTCATTGTAATTGCGCTAGCTAGTTGAGGCAAAAAAAAAAAAAAAAAAGGTATTTGTTTAGAATTTATGTCCTGTGCTGGACTTACCTGATCTTGCTCCTAAATACTCTGGAGAATGGAAAGGCCACAATGATTTCAAAGCACAAACTTGTAGTTTTTGTAAAGCCCCTTCTCACATTTGTCTACATATCTCTGTTGTCAATCAAGGCTAAATAGGACTCAATATCAATATCATGGCCACAATCAGACAAGGCAAATCTAAAAACCTCATTATCAGCCTTATTCACATTTAATGTTATCAATCTATTCTAAATAAACATACATTTCAAGAGTGAGGTGGAGTAAAATTCTTTTGCATAGCGCATAAACCATAAAGTCTCAAAGGTCTTATCAAGTCAGTTGTCAAGTCAAATGTATTTGAAATTGTCCTCAATCACTACACAGTCTCTAAGAACATCAAAACCAGTCTAATTTATTTATATAATCCTTTATCACAACAGTTTCTCTAAACAAGTGATGCAGAGTGCTAAGATAACACATCGTACCACATTCAACGATAAGGAGGGTCCATTTTGATGATTATTACAATAAAGATGAACGATGATGAAACCAAGAACAAAGTCCTCCTCAAAACCAAGGCCTATCCATCGCCATAGCAGCATCACTTTGGAGATGGCCCATCTCAAATGTTGTTCTGGTGGATCGACACAGAATCCAGACAGCCGCATCCAATTTGGTCATCGCCATCTAGCACCCCATTCTTGCCACAAGGAGGGGGCACGAAATAAGACAAAGCAGCGGCATTCAAACAGGCCAAAATTTCATTGAACTAAATTCAAATGTAATTAAAAAAAATAAGTTGACAGTTACTGTATGTTCTACTGAGGTATTAATTAGTTTCACTTTCTGCGGGTATGACATTACTGACAAATGTTAAACTATTAATCGCCTTTTCCCTAAATGAATTATTAGGCTGTGATGCTGCTGCACAATACTTATGCATTTTTACACAACTATGGCGAGGTATTTGACCTGCCGTCATTATGTCAATAGTTTAGAATCAATTGTTGCTTTCCCTTTTATCAGACAGGGAGCGACTTTAAAAATTAATAATTCAAATAAACACTTTACGATTTCTAATGACACATTGTTTTAAGATTTTAAAGTTTTATATTTTAATTTTAAACTTTTAAGTTTGTCCAATTAAAAGAAAAACAGTTGGTTTTGCAAGCTATATGAACAAACAAGTAATGTACATTTATTTTTTTCCCAAATTACATAATACATGAATGAATGCATGAACTACTTACCAACTGCCAAGGCTCCACGTTTACCAGCTTGGTAACATTTAAACATAGTTTACATTTACAAATATTTGAGCATTTTATTCTTTCCATGAATCACTCTGACAGCATTTAAATTGGTAGAATTCCAATCGCCTAATACGTATATACGTAATCTAAATCTCATCAGGTAAAGTGTCTCCACACTCTGCTCCATAAGTTTAGGAGGAGCATAATGCCACTGCTATAATGTTGGAACGACAGCGTGTACTGTATTGCAAAATAGTAATGTTCTTCTCATGATTGGCACGGTTCTTGAATCTTCGTGCAAAACTGTTGTCATTCGAGTGTGAAAATACATCAATTTTCTGTGTCAGAAATAAATTTAAGTTTAAAAGTACATAATATTCCTTCGTGATCACTGAAATATGCTGGCAACACCAATGATTCTACATCAGGGGTGGGCAAACCTTTTGACTCGTGGGCCAGATTAGGTTCTAAAATTTGAGAAAGGGGCCGGGTCAGGAGCATTTGGACATGCAATGTAATTTATCAATCCTGGAGATTGTGTCTGTTTTTTATTACATTATTACAATATTACACAACTGAAGGTGCAAAGATAAAGAAATCAACATTTACTGGAAAATATCAATGGAATCACTTTCAACATTCAAAACATATTATTCCTAAATGAAATACTCAAGCTCAATAATTTCTGATTGTTAAACCCTGCAAAAAAATGAATGGATTGTCCTGAAAGATAGACTGTATTAAATATCCTGTCTGCACCACAAACTAGATGGGGGCCCTTTAAATTGAGAGCGTGGTGTGGCGTGTTAAATGTACTGTACCACTGCTGTGCGTGAATGCGCAAATTGCTCTTAATTAAGACACATTTTTTTCATATCACAGTAGAAAAACTGACATTTCAGTGTGAACAGTGCTGTTGGTCTCCCTTTTTTGCCAGTGCATCAAAGTCTGGAGTTAGTTTTGATGTGGCAATTCTCAGTATGGATCGGAGGTGATGGTCCGTTAACCAGGATCTGTGAGAAGCTTTGTTGATATTCATGACGCTGAAAGTCTGCTCACACCCGTAAGTCGAGCTAAACAACACCCGCATCTTCTGTGCTTTCCTCCGGAGGTTTGGAAACATGCCTTTGTTAAGTGAAGCGTAAAAGTCATTCTGTTTACGAGAGTTGAACTTCTCCTGTGAGGTGGCGTCAGATTGAAGATCAATCAGCTCCAGTTGCAGTTCATGCGGTGTTGCTTCGGGGTCTTGTGACAGGGGACAGGACACCAGCTGAAGTGACTTGTCAATTTTTTCAAAATCAGAGAACCGACCGGCAGAATTCTCTGAACAGGTCGTCCAGTGATTTGCAGTATTTCTTCACATGTCGGCTGGCCTCTTCCTGCATGGCCAGTGTGGGAAAATGAGCGAAAGATTTGTTTGATATTTGCCTGGAGAATAAAATCAGCTTGGATTTGAAGGCTCTCACATTGTGTACATGTTGTGCACAAACTGATCTTTCCCCTGCAGCTTGACGTTCAGCTCATTCATGTGAGACAATATGTCCACAGCAAACGCAAAGTCAAAAAGCCAGTCAGTGTCGCTTAGCTCTGGGAATTCACCAGATTTCCCCATTTGCTCCAAACACGAGCGGGTCTCCTCTTTAAGCTCCCACACTCGTTGACACACTTTCCCCAAACTTAACCAGCGGACACGGGAGTGATAAAGTAAGTCAGGGTGATCTGCATCAGTTTCCTCCAATAACGTAATGAACTGACGGTGATTAAGTCGTATGAAGTTAATGAGTTTTACAACAGGATCCGTGACATGATTAAGCTGTAATACAGATTTACACAGAGATTCCTGATGAATGATGCAGTGACGAAAAATAGGATCCTGGTCAGGGTTTTCATCTTTCACTTTATCCTGAATTCTTTTTAGTAGCCCGACGTTTTTTCCAGTTAAATTTGGCGATCCATCCGTGGTGACGCTGGCAAGTTTACTCCAAGGCAGCTTCATTCTCTCTGACAGCAGACACCTGTTCATATAAGTACTCTCCTCGCGTTTTCCCCTTCAGCGATTCCATGCTCAAGAGCTCCTCTGTTATCTCAAAACTGTCATTAATCCCTCGGATAAAACTTAGGAGCTGAGCAGTGTCTTTAATGTCATTACTCTCATCCAGCGCCAGTGAATAGAACACAAAGGACTCTGCCTTTTTGTTTAACTCGCTGACTATATCTTCGTCCAGCAGTTCTACACGGCGAGTCACAGTCCTGCGTGATAAACTGACTTTTTCAAACTTGCCTTTGCTCTCCGGACACAAGACCTCTGCTGTCTCTACCATGCATTCTTTAAAAAACTCGCCTTCAGAGAAAGGCTTACTAGCCTTTGCTAATTTGAATGCCAGCAAAAAACTTGCCTTGGAACTTGACTCTTGAATGGCACTTTGTCGTTGAAAAAAATTCTGCTGAGTCTGTAAATTAGCTGCCAACCTTTGAGCAGTAGCCGCCCTTTCTTCTGTTGACTGCTTGCTAGCATAGTTAGCGTGCTTTGCAGCAAAGTGACGGCTGATATTGTACTCCTTGAAAACTGCAACCGTTTCTTGGCATGTCAGACATACAGCCGTTGATGGGACTTCGGTGAAGAAATATTTCGTAGTCCACTCCTTGTTAAAAATCCGACACTCAGCGGACAGGGTATTACAAGGAAAAGATTGAAAAGGAGAAATGGGGGAGATTTTTGCGCATCCGTGGGTTTTTACTATAATTTGGAAAAATTCTGCGGGCCGGATTAAAACGCCAAACGGGCCGGATGTGGCCCGCGGGCTGTAGTTTGCCCATGTCTGTTCTACATCATAAGTGTGTTGTTTTTACATACACATAATCAATTAGTGTTCCCTTTTCTGTTGTTTGCTGAGTGAAAAACTGAGAGTATCCTTTGTCTATCACAAATTTGCAGATTGTGGATGATTGAAGAAAGTCATCATTGGAATCTCCCATGACAGCTATGGTGTTACTTAACGGATCTAGCCAATCAAGTAACTTGCCGAGATTTTCTTTAAATAAAGTCTTGGGATATGATGGCGGTCGATAAATGATTACAACTAAAATATTGGACGCAGCACATTTGTAAGCCTAGCATTCCAAATTGACATTTGGTACTTTGACTATTTCATATTTCATATGGTGTTCAACATACATGCCTACACTACCATGTTGTTGCTGCTGAAAAGCAATCAAAGTGGGGCTGCTGCCATTATGTGCTAAACTCCGTGGTGCACTATGAAAATTGTAACCATCAATTTTGACTGTTTCCACTGGGAAAGCAGCAGGTAACCATGTTTCTGTAACAGCAATACAATTAAGTTGCAAATGCTGTGTACATAATGCCACATCTGATACATGACGGGTCAAATTTTGCACATTCATCATAAAAATTGAAAATGCATGTGTGTTGAGTTTAGTATTTGTTACGTTTTCAATCGGGAATCTGGACACACTCTGCATTGCATCCTTAATGTATTCTTTACAATACAGCGCTTTTTCTTGAAAATCTTGAATAATTAACCCAGACAAAGTGATAACACGACTTAAGGCCACATATGCCTGTTCGGCAGAAAATATTTTTTGGAGGGACACCACAACTTTATCAACCGTAATTCCTTGTACTTTGTGTATTGTACATGCCCATGCAAGTTTAAGCGGAAATTGTCGGCGCAGGCCACCTTGTTTTGTGACCCTTTCTTCCTCTGGTTGTATCACGGTGGAACCTAAAGCAAATAATTTGGAACCTGCACGTTCCATCGACATTCTTACACAACATTACGCATGCACCTTTTCCCAGCAGTTTTTCTGCTAAATACGTGTCGTAAGTTCTGGCTTGGTGTCCACTTTTTAACTCTCGTTTTGCCTGTTTTCTTATTAGTTACAAAATCCTGCGCATCTATCTCAAAATAATCAGGACAAGTCTTAGTAAGATGTTGAATATTGTGATCATTTACTTGTTTGTTGGAAATATGTGCAGTGGTGTGCTGACTTCACCGGTTTCACATTTTTGTAGTGTGTCTATGACAATTTTTAACATTGGGGTTCCTTTGGATCGAGTTCTTATTCTATTTAGCAACCCTGCAAACGCGGTGTCTTTCTGTCTGACTATGTCTTTCAATTCTACAACTTTAAAAAGAGTGGACCATAAGTTAAAACCCACCTCATCTTCATAAAAACGTTTTCCTTTCACTGGAGGTAACTGGAAAAAATCTCCGACCGCAATTATACTGACGTTACCAAAGGGGTAAAAGTCACCGGTTTGTTTATTTTTTCTCAATCTACCGTGAATGTATGACATGTTGTGATCAACCATAGATATTTCATCAATTATCAGAATCTGCAATTCACTATAGTAAGCGCGCAATGAATTCAGCTTTCCTTCACCCTCAAAGAGTGGTCCATAAGTTAAAACCCACCTCATCTACATAAAAACGTTTTCCTTTCACTGGAGGTAACTGGAAAAAATCTCCGACCGCAATTATACTGACGTTACCAAAAGGGTAAAAGTCACCGGTTTGTTTAATTTTTCTCAATCTACCGTGAATGTATGACATGTTGTGATCAACCATAGATATTTCATCAATTATCAGAATCTGCAATTCACTATAGTAAGCGCGCAATGAATTCAGCTTTCCTTCACCCAGTGGTGTGTAAGGTAGTCGACAGTCTTTGCTAATACTAAATGTGTTGTGAATGGTTGATGCATGTAAATTGTATGCAACAATCCCTGTAGGAGCAGTTATTAAAACACTAATGCTGTCAGGACGTTGACAAATTGTTGACAACAATCTTGTTGCTTTCATTAGGTGACTTTTCCCTGTCCCGGCACCACCTGTGTTAAATAAGTGTAATGGATCTGGACTTTTGTCTGCTATCTTTCCTAAGCACCATTGTCGAATTTTATAGAAAACTGATTGTTGTGTCTGATTGAGAGCTCTAGTTAAAAACCAAGCCATCACTTCTGCTCATGATGTTTTTTCTCTTTTCCAAATGCAAACTTTTTTGGTTACCTTCTGCTAAATCTGGAATATTTTCAACATGTTGTTCTTGCATTTGGTCTTTTGCTTTTTGTTCCTGCATGCATTGTAATCGCTCTAGTTCTTGTTCGGGAAAGAACGCACACCAAGCATCTTCCAAAATACCTTCTGAATCAATCATTTTCTGGACAGAATCCAATACATCTGCTTCTTTTTTAATCATGCTTCGATTGTATTCTACAACTGACTTAACAGAATGACTTGAGCCATCACTGGACTGTACATGACCATTTTTATAAAACTGCTTAAATAATACACAGTTCAGCGGTTTGAGCTGTGCATCCATGCGGTACGGTAAAAATAACTGCATCACACTTTGGTAAAATAATTCTTAATTATTTGTTTCAGAAAAACGCATATAACGAATTAATTGCTGGATTTGTGTGTGTTCTCCTAGTGATAAAACCATAATTGTTGTTTAGTTAGATCCGATTTTGTGACTTCTCATTTTTACTCAAAACGCAATACTCAGATGCAAATGTGGCCATACACATATCGTTAAAAACAGTCATTCGGTCTATTTTTATACCGGTCAACAAAACTAGCCATCCACATGTCATCTGTGGTCGGATTGTTTGTCGCTGCCTTTTGTCTTAACACATTTAAAGGCAAACTCATTTTTACTTGATTGCTCCCCTGTATGGCGTTATATTTGTGCCACAATTACGCACGCGCGGAAAAAAAAATTGAGCGGAGAAAATCAAACTGAGCGAGCGAAAACAGATTTTGAGAGCAAGAAAAAAACTATTGAGTGCGTAATGATAAGAGTTTGAGCGCGCGCCGATGGAGTTTGAACACAGAAAAAGAAATTGCTCGCTCAAAATTCCTTTTTGCTCGCTCGCAATAGCATTCTCCCGCTCAACATCTCGCTCTCGCTCGCGATACTCCTCCCTCCCTCGCTCAACATCGCGTTTGCTCAACATCGAGCTCTCGCTCGCTCGAGTCGTCCTCTGCGCTCGCTCAGTTCTGTTCACGCGTTACGTTTGTGCCACAAAACCAGCCAATCAGAGCTTGTAAAAGCACATTGATTGACAGCTTTGTATCCAATGAGATTGCTTGTTGTGTTCACCCGGAACGAGCAAACGAGAGTGCGTCACATCGACGTAGGCGGGAGGGGTGGGCTTATATTATTAAAGTACAAAAACTAACAAGGTATTTCTGTCAAATGATACAATACAGTAATAATAATAATATTAAAAGTAATTCTCCAGCCCAAGTCCGTGTTGACGCACACTCGTTTGCCCTTTTCGGGTGAACACAGGGCAAACGAGAGTGCGTCAACGGATAGCGTACAAGCAATCTCATTGGATACTAAGCTGTGTCAATCAAAGTGCTTTTACAAGCTCTGATTGGCTGGTTTTGTGGCACAAACGTAACGCGTGAACAGAACTGAGCGAGCGCAGAGGACGACTCGAGCGAGCGAGAGCTCGATGTTGAGCAAACGCGATGTTGAGCGAGGGAGAGAGGAGTATCGCGAGCGAGAGCGAGACGTTGAGCGAGAGAGGGCTATCCCGAGCGAGCAAAGAGGAATTTTGAGCGAGCAATTTCTTTTTCTGTGTTCAAACTCCATCGGCGCGCGCTCAAACTCTTATCATTACGCGCTCAATAGTTTTTTTCTTGCTCTCAAAATCTGTTTTCGCTCGCTCAGTTTGATTTTCTCCGCTCAATTTTTTTTTCCGCGCGTGCGTAATTGTGGCACAAATATAACGCCATACCCCTGTTGGTACAAATACTACTTTTCTTGAGCATTCCGTGAAATGCATATTGGTTAACCTGTAAACCGCCTCTTGAGCGCACACCTCTGTTATGCAGGAAGACACTGCCTAGCTTTTTCAGTGCTTCCTTCGCAGATGTATTACCTTCTTTTAAGTGCTTCTTGTTGTGCATTCCGCAACAACAGCCCCATTTCTCTCTCTGCCTTTGATATATACGAAATGATGTACACGATACATGAGTAAGCATCTACCACGTACTGTATGTCCATGTTTGCATTCCGGCATTTTAGCAGTGGCTTATTATACTGTTTTATCCACACCTCATTAAGTTCCCTTTTCAAAACGACGTGTATTTCGACTAAAGCATTGATATGAGGCCTCAAACATTGTCTGATTCATATCGAGGCTCACAAACAAATGTTCTACATTATCATAGTTTGCATTTTTATCTGAAAGGGCAGTCTTAATTGCTCTCATAATTTCGGCTGCTTGGGTACTATTTTTCTGACTCTCATTCACGCGCGTGTATTTTGCTAAATTATTTGTGTCATCTACTGCACATTTGCATTGTTCTTTGCTTGAGTTATCACTTTTGCGCCGACAAATAAATGTCCTAGTGGATGGTTGCCTGGGAAAATTGAAACGGCAAAATTCTATCCGATAAAAGTAGTCTACAATTTTACCAATTGGCTGTGAATTAGACATGAGACATGCCAGGGAAAATCAAAATATCTTGCTGCTGCTACTGGATTGTGACGCAAAAGCTCGCATTTGTCTGCCCATTCTAAGTCTTGCACTGTCTGTGTTCTACCCTCATTTTTAAAAATACTGTATAGAAGTGTTTTCCACCTCAAATCAGCAGAAGCAAACGAACAAAACCATGTGGGTATCCCAAGTTGCCGAATGCATGCTGCCAAGTCTTTTTGAACCCCGGACCAAAAAGCTGGTGTGCCTCTTATGGGTTTAAGAAAACGATACCATTCATCAAATTGTAATTTTTAAAGATTCTTCATTGTTTAAATGGTCATCACTCAGCTTTTGATGTGACTGGCCTTTATTTCCTCTACGCAACGCGATAGATAGGTTTGACAAACCCTGATCAAACTCGGACATGTACTGGGCAAAAAAGATATACTCTACATTTTTTGCAAACCTGCCATCAGCATGTAAAATTCTGTTATTGAAATAACAGAAATAATGTAAGTCGATATGGTCTGCTATTGTGGTATGTATTTTGTCCCTGTGGAAATAACACTGGGAAACATTTGGCTTCATTTGTACGATCGGAAAGCAATTTAACACGGTTATTCCCTACTGCCGGGGCCAAATTCAAAATGTCATCAGAATACTGATCTAATACTTTCTGGCCTATATCAACAGGCATTAAGACAGGTGTCTTGGAACATGCAATTTTGTTGTCTATCATGCAAAAGCTCATCTTCAACATCAGTAGATTCTTTTGCAACTTTCTACATTAATATTATTCATAATCTGTCCATCCTTGTCCTGTTCCCTGCGAAACTCGTTTATCCATGCTTCATTAAATTCCACATCTTTATAATACACATTTGTTAATTTTAGAAATTGTAATGCTTGTTAAATGTGCATTGTGTCAACAAATTGATATTCATAATGACCTTTATACGTTATATTACGCTTCAATTTTACAGGCAATAGAACCTTCCATACTGAGACGAGGCAGCATATTAGTAGTTTGCACGACGTTTGCAGGAAAACATGTAACTGGTCCATGTACTCCATTAAGCTGTTCAAACATGCCAATTTGGGTGGAATAGGTTTGACTGTCAAATTATTAATTGTGGATTCGGGAGGCATTACACCTTTTTTGATCTTACTATTGCACGTGAAGCATTTCCACAGCTGGCTTCGAGCTGCATTTAACATTCTACATGGTTCTACACATCCATCACGACATTTGTGTAAATAGTCCTCAGTTTTACATTTCTGTGCTATTACAGATATTGCCATATTTGTAATATAATTGTCTCTTTTACATTGTAAAACCTGATGTCTAAACAGTAATCTATGGCAAATGCTACACACAAATTCTGGCCCATTTTTTACTTTATCATAAAAATTCTCTAGAACAGCTTCAAATTGTGCTCATTTATTTTTAAATTTTTGTTTTCTCTCTTTGTTGGCTTCTTTTACATTTTTCCTACGATCAGGATTATTATATTTGTTTATACTTCTCAGTTTTACGTTCTCTCTGTGTAACACACTATGACAATATTTCTTTAAACTTCTTTCTTTTACTTTTTCTCTATGCAATGTGTTTTGCCGATATTTCCGAATACTATTTTCTTTCACTTTTTCTTGATGCAATGCATTTTGCATATATCTCTTTATACTCATTTCTTTAAGTTTCTCTTTGTGCCAAGGGTTTTGTTGGTACCTTTTTAAACTAGTTTTGTTAACCTTTGCCTTGTACAAAGGATTTTGTATGTTTTCTTGATATTGACTTTTTCTTTGATGTCGGTGTTTCTCCTTCAAATATTTGGAAGGACGAGTTTGCTGACTTGTAACATTGTCATTAACATTAGCTGCTTTATTGTCAATACTTAGCCTTTTACACATACTCAAAATGGCAGTACTGTTAGCAGTTGACCTGCGTTCGCATGAACCTTGACTTGTATTTTGCTTCCGAAAATTTTATACTGTGTTGGATGTATTTTTAGACAAACCATAACAGTTTTGCCATTCAGGCTTATTTACACAAATAACTGTTTCATAATGTTTGCCATTGCAATTTTCCAGGTAAATGCAGTGTTTTGCATTTGAACTATATTTTAGCCACTTATTTTGATAGAATGTAGAGATATGTAGCCCTACACAATCTGCTGCTGCTTGAATCTCTACTGCAGTAGCCCAACTACCAACGTATTGCATCTTTGATTTTTTTTTTTATTTTTATTTAGTGCTGATTTCTTAAATATTTTTTTTATATAAAAGTGGATTGGATTCAATTTGCTTTCCAACAGCGAGTCTAATTTTCCTGTGGTTCTTTTGTGAGCCACTCAGACCTTGAGAGACTGCTCGAAAGAAACAGTTGCCATCACTGACAATTTTCTCTTTTTTGCAAGGAGAACCTAACAAACCAAAAGCTGATGACTCTGGTGCATCTGGATTCTGAAACTCCAATGTTCACATATTGCTTGTGCTGCGTCTTTACAAATGGGTTCAAACGCCATACTTTTAGAGGTCATATTACCAACAAATTGAATGTCCTCAACACGTGCTATGTCTTTGTGATTTTTGAGTGCAGTTTAAACGCGACATCAGGCGTCTGACTTGCTGTCAAGTTGTTGCCCGGGGCCAAAAGGCAAACATCATCGGGTGTCCTCGGCACATCGACTGAGTACTTCCTTCGCGAGCTCGGACGCGTTTGTGCCAGGAGTGGACATGACACCAAAGTCCAGGTAGCCCTTCGGCACATTGACATAGTCACCCGCGATGCTTTTGAAAATGTCAAATGTTCATTCGCACTTGTTCAACAGGCGCAACTGAGTAAATAGAAACGTAAAAAAGACGTTAACATTGGCTTAATATTTGTGTTAAAACTCGTTGTGGATCTCCATCATTCAGAGCAGTGATGAGCATGAGCCGAAAAGACACAAAAAATATATAAAGGAAGCTTTATTTAGCGATTGATACCAATAGGTGGCGTTAGCAGTCCAAAGTAAAGATATTTGTTCGGGGAGACTGTCATCAAACCTCCATTCCGTCAATGGGTGTCAACACAGTATAGAAAGGATTGCAAATGTTTTCAGCAAGCCCCATGAGTGGGCAAAATTTGGTGAATTTGCGTGCATGTATAGGGCCTCAAAAATGCGATGCATATAGGAGAAAAATTAAAATGACAGTGTTTTATTTAGCACAAAAAATGTAAATAGACTGAAGTGTACACAAATAGAAAACATTTTATATATGTATATAAATATATGCGCGTGTGTATGTGTCTTCTAGTTGTTGTCTGTTTCGTCCTGGACTTCTTTGTTTTCTTCTTCTTCTGCTGCTTCTTCCTTCGTTTGGGCTTCAGCATGTGATAGTTCTGAACAGGAAAAAAAATGGAGGATATCATGATGTGTTTTGGAAGAGGTGTGTTTTGGTTGAAGCTAATTGAACAAAGAAAACGAAAACAAACACCAGATAGAGAACTAGTGCTTGTGTGTCTGCATATGTTGGTGTGTGTGTAATATCTTACCGTCATAGACAAACGCTCTGCATGCCTCTAATACGTCTAGTTTGTTCTGGACATCTTTTTGTTGCTTTTCCTTGAAGGCAACTTTTTGTTCAGCGAGCGATTCAAACGTGTCAAGTGGACCATGTGTTGCATGACACGTGAGTTGACTGTGATGCTGCGCTGATACAGGCTTTGGCGATCAACTGCGGAATCGTTGCATGTGTACTGTAAACACAAAGCAGTTGATATGAACGTCTTAGTGGGGAGAAAAAAAATATATGAGGCAAGGACTTGATTTGTAGCAACTCAAAGTAATCTATGAATATTACAATGTAGAATAGATCTATCAGTAGAAAGGCATTGGTGAAAAGTGTACATGTATGGTAATATTTAGAAAAGGATAAAAGCAATATTGATTGGTAACATTGATTTGATGCAATGCAGCACAAATGTACTTGTGTCTGTGATGTCATAGTGTTGTCAATGTGAATGGGACACAATTTTGTGCTTTTGATTGTACAAATGCAGGTTACATAGGCATTTGTTAGGAAATGTATAACTGTATAAAAAAGAAAAAGGGAAGTGAGCATTAAGCTCTGCAGTGTGAACCTTGCAAAGGTATAGGCTTTCTTTGCCCGTGAGAAATAGTGGTGGAACAAGGAAGTAGGAGAGTTAATGGCACCTGCCATGAACAAGAACATTATTACGTATTTGCATTATGTAAATATTTTAAACCATTTCGTTTTTAAATATGGCATTATACTCACAGACAAGACTTGGCATTCATGTTGAACGGAAGTGACTTGAGGATCATTATCAGAGGCAAATTTGGTGGGCGAAGACTCCATAATCTGAGCAAAGGCAAAATATGTACATGTCATAAACAAATTTGTGATAGGTTAATAACCAATATGGACTCGGGTTTTGACCGATGAAAGTGCATGATTTCAAACAACATTAGCGTTAACCACTTACGTGTACAGTAATCTCTCGCTGTATCGCGGTTCATCTTTCACAGGTTCGCTGCTTCACGGATTTTTTACAGTGTGGATATTTTTTTACAGCACATTGTACTCTGAATCCTGATTTGGCTCAGGGGCTTTACTGTTGTCTCGAAATAAAATATTGCCGCCGTACTGTATTGGTTTTTCACTTATTAATTCATTACAAAAGGCAAGAGGATCCAAAAGCGTGCTTTCGTCTCTCCTGAGTTTCTCCTCTAACTACCGTGTGCGAACGTGTTAGTAAGCACATTGACTGACAGCTTGGTCTCTGGGAGCCGATCACGTGACTCGTAAGCGTGCCGAGAGTAAACGCGCACACTATGGAGAAATGCGCAGCTTTGGAAATCTTGACTTTTACCTAAATTTATTTTGCAATAAATTGAAATTTCAACTGCTTCACTTGAATTCGATGTCCGGTCATATCCGATTATAAAAATTTTGCTCACAAAAAGAAAGACCTCAACTACTACTCATAACAATGTGCGGGTTCAGGACTGTCAAATACGTGAGCGACTATGTTTCCAACTTTGTATTACCATATTAAAGTGATTGGTTTAAACAAATTTGGGGCTTTAAAACAGGTTTTGATTTTTGGTTCTATTCTATAGTTTAGCATTGCATTGTGAAATAATAATAAAAAATAAAGCTGGCTACTTCACGGATTTCACTTTACGCGTGTTATGTTTGGAACGTAACCCCCGCGATAAACGAGGGATTACTGTACTACCACTCACACAATCCCACGATTCCAAAAAACACTAAACTTCCGTCACAAACTTACGTTATTCAATATTTTGCAAGAGGTGCGTATTTAAAAGCGTGTGCGTACACGTATGAGCATTGAACGAGCATGCACAACAATTCACGACCGTCCATAGTCATGTATGGCGATGCACAACTGCAAAGCCTGCATCATCGAAAGAAAGATGCAAAGCCTGCGTCACAGAAATGACGTTGTATTCAATAAATTAGCCTCTGGCGTCACCTGCTGGTTGAAGGGTGCAATTTCACTGCAAGTACAACACACACACTCTGGCCGCCATTGAACAGATTCATGCAAAAATAACGGAAATTGCAATGAATTACAAGGGGAAAAATAAGGGGGAAAATAAATCAAGAATTATGAATTATAATAAAAGTTAATGGTTACGTATTTTGTAAATTGAACACTCAAGTATCATATACAGTGATCCCCCTTACTTCGCTGTTAATGGGGGGGGGAAGGGGGGGGGGGGGAGTGTCAACCCCCCGCGAAGTCTGAAACCCGCGAAGTAGGGTATCAGTTCCTAGATTTCTATGTACGCCCCAATATAGCCGCAGTAACCATAAACACTTTTTTTTTTGGCGTATTTTATTTCCTTTCTCCTATTATTTAACATGACATTATCCTTATTAACTTTATTAACATTATTGTAAATTCATTAAATAACTATTATTACTTAGTTTGTTGAGAATTTGTTCTCAGGACTGGTTATCTGCACCAAGACTCCGGTGAAAGAGTACGCAAGTCATCACGTTGAACTTCACATTTATTTTGGCTCATGTATGGTGTATCATGTAGGATCTGTTGAATAATAAATCAACAACAATGTTAAAGTCAGTCAATTAACATATAAACAGTTGCCGAACATTAATCTATGAATTTACTGTATTTTTAGCCGACATTAACGGGTTAGCAACAACTAACAACAACTACTAACTATAAACTGCAATCTCTACACAAACAAACACATAAACAGAATAAACACTCATCGCTCACTAACCATACACAGTAGCGTGCGTTATCAACATAAATGATAATAAACTATAAGCATCAGTTTGTGTTGTCATTCACTACGTCACCGTAATGAGAGAACATAAAACAGGGAACGGAAAAGCAACGCGACCCGACAAATTAAAAGCATGCATTTCAAAATAAGATAAAACGTCACGAACTCTATAACGCTTGAAGAATTCTTAACAGTTATTAACTAACATTACTTAGTTAATTGATGAATACAGTACTGTATAATGTACTTTTTTTCCATGTTTGCGCATTTTTTAAAATATATGTATATATATATATATATATATATATATATATATATATATATATATATATATATGTATATGTATTTTATGAATATATATTTTAATATTTTTAATTTTTCCTGGAAAAACCCGCTAAGTACTGAGACCGCAAAGTAGGAGAGATCACTGTACACTTAATGCAACGGTTTAGAAATCACGTCACCATTTCATTTTGAACGTCTGCCTCTTATAGCAATCCGGAGAAATTTTCAGATCCCTAGTGTTTTTATTTCTATGCTTTCTCTTTGATTAAAGAATAGAAAACATCAAAAATTTACATAATAGGTAAAAATAGTTACGAGGGCTTTAGATAGCTCAGAACTGCAACACCCGGTCAGTGTGTCCGCACTATTTTTTTCGCTTTGCTGCATCAACAAAAATAACTATTCTTGCATGTGACAGATAACACCGATATGCTATTGGTCTTATAAAGTCAGTCACGGTCTCAGTCACGGAGATGCCGATATGCTATTGGTCAATTAAGTTCACAGTCACGGTCTCAGTCACGGAGATGCGGATATGCTATTGGCCGGCGTCACGTCAATCACAGAAATGCCGATATGCTATTGGCCGAACGCCTTCATCTAGCTTGATGGAACAGCTGGTCGGTGTGTTGTGAAGACTTTGCAAACTTAATCTGTTAGACATGGCTTCTAAAATTGCTAGAGACGGTAAAGGAAGAAGTAAGAGGATAATGACAATAGAAACAAAGCAGGAGACATTAAAAAAATACGAATGAGGCGCACGCATAGTTTACCTTGCTCGCAAGTATGGCCGTAACCGCTCGGCAATCTTCTAAGGGCAAGACCTTCCTTGCCAGGGGATGGACCTCGGTCAACAACAAAATGGAGAGGCTTCTTCTATTATGGACTAAAGAGAAGGAAATCGCCGGTGATATGTTCTCGTTTAAGAAAATAAATAAATTCCACGGGTTGGTCTCTGCTCCCCTCAGCCTCCACCCACCACCAGCTCAAGTCACGTCGCCCCAAAGGTAAATGTCATTTTTCCTTTGTATATTTATATTATTTAATTTAACTGTGCAGTAGATGATGTTATTAATTTTTAATATGTGTATAAAGCCGTGATGCTTTTACCTAAGGTTTTTGCACGCATTCACTAATTAACAGGTTTGGATTGCCCGTCATACGAGCAACACACACACATTTTTGCCTTAACCAATCACACTCATGTTCACTTTTTGTTTTATAATTCCCTTTATGTGACTCATACTCTTTGGCTGCCGTACCCAATTGGTACGTTGATGCTGCTTGCACAGAGCTTCATATCGGATATCGTTCGAGGTAGGACGCAAACAGTCCATTGTGCTAAAGTGTGGGTAAAGAGGGTAAACCAATCGAACTTTTCCCCCGATTCAAACAAATGAATTTGACTGAGAGGTTTTTGGGTTTCAAAAATGACCCGGCGCCAATGCGAGACTGAAAGACAGAACAAGGCTATTATAGGGGGGAAATTGACTCTCATCGACATGAATTGATAGAATTCACATTGCACTATTAATGAATACACATAGTTGGACGATTGATTTGAAATTATATATCACACGATGGTAGTTATTTTCGAACCAGTCATCTTTCAAAATATTGTTGTGCATTTATACTATGAATAAAATGGTTCATATCACCTGGAAAAACGGCTATTTACCCCAAAATATTTTAAAATGATATATTTTAGAGCTGTAATTTCAATAGTGATATTTTTGCTCAAGGTTAACTTATAATATCAGATTGTGATACCGTCCCATTTTTACTCACAAATATTCAAATAAATATATAACGTTACAGTTGTGATTGATGCTTCTCCCAATATGCTCAGAGGTAAACAAACTGACACACGTTTCATGGTTTGCTACAACAATTTAGCTACTCACTTGAAAAAGTTTATTTTCATCTCATTATTGCAATTATACTTCACATGACAAAAACAAAATCTTTTCTCTGGGGTCATCCACGCCCCCTCTGGCATCAACTTGCGCTCCCCCAGGGTTAGGGTTATTGTATACATGTATATTATATATTAGTTGCACTTACTACAGTATACTATTTTGATACCAATTTTTAATATGTATATACAATTTTGATGTTTTTACCTGGGGTTTTACTATTTTGATACCAATTTTTATTATGTATATACAATTTTGATGTTTTTACCTGGGGTTTTACACACATTAGCTAATTAACATAGGTTTGGTTTGCCCACCATATGGCGAATTTGTGTCACAATCCCAACCGTGGAATGGATTAATCTCAGAAACCGGGGGCCCGCTGTAATTGGAAATTGACCCACTTTGTTATAATGAGACGTGCAATTTGCAATCCCAGATACTCAATACCAGGGAAATTGGTTTAATACTGAAGTGAGTTAAACTGGTTGAATTGATTGCTTTATTGAAGAATCATGATTACGTTCACTTTTAATATAAAATAACATGAAATTAACATACACACATATATAATCATGTATACTATACATATCCCCAATTGATTTCACAGACCCCACTTTGAGCACCACCGAATTAGCTTAAGTGTGGCGGTGATGGTGCAATGCTCTCAATTTGTACTCAAAAACGCCAGAGGTCTTTCCATTCAGTTCTGTGACAAGTGGCATGGTGTAAGCAGAATGAGTTGGGATGAGCGGAAGTGTTAAGTTTACGTGAAGATCGTGCTTCATCAATCAAAGCATAAATGATTGTTGGGTTTTTGCTGTGATTAAAACGGTAATTCTCCAGAATGGCACAAGCTGTAGCTGTTGTGAAAGCGCTACATGAATCACAATGTCTTGCTGGAGAGAGGGAACGAGGGACATAAAGCTTGAGGACACCCCGGCTGAGGATGTGTTGTGCCCGGTGTTGGAAGGAGAAGAAGGGGAAAAAAAAAAGCTCCCACCACTGGTCCCGGTTCTACTCAATGACAAAATCAGGATGGCGCAAGGGGTCAGTGGCGTCCTCGGGGCTACTTATAGCTTGAGCTCGCCTAGGTCCTGGGACACGCTCCGCAGGTACGCTTCGTGGATGGCTTCCAGAAAGGCGGGGTCATTCTGCGGAAGGAAAACTCTTGGATTCACTGTTGTCACAACATGTTGTCGTCACATCTCTGTATTTGGACCATTCATTCATTTTCATTTCTCATCGCAAGCTTTAGATGCAATTGATTACATGAAATCAAATCCATCTAAAACTAGCCCAACAACTGCTTTTGGAAGAAATTGTTTTCATGGTAAAGCCACTTGATGATCACCCATGATTTGAGGTGTCAAAATTGAAATGTGTTATGATATTAGTAATGTTCATTTTCTATAATTCATAGTGATGTTGTGTAATATTTTGGACGGTAATAAAAAAGAAAAATAAATCTGAAATTGCTCTTTTCAAGTTCTATCAATAGATGCCATGGCATTATTGGTCAAGCCCACTTGGGAGTAGATTTCCCTCTATGCGGCCCGCAAGCTCAAAGCAGTATGACAGCCCTGCCGTAGATGATGACAAAATCCCACTGGCTGAAATTTTAGAAGAAACTAATATTGTTCTGCATCCTGCTTCATAATGAACCTCTACTACATAAATGAATAGGCAATTCCTGTGGGGGTGCGGGGGGGTGAAAGGTTTTCTCTTTCCTCGGAGGGGACTTTGCAAAAACTAATTGAGAAGCACTGCGTTAGTCTATCAATGCAGAATCAAGCATTCATTCCAGCATTTCTTGACTATGTTTTAAGAAAAATTGGCATTTGGCATAGCCTGAGCCTTTCATCTCCTGTTAAATATTATTTTTCCTCCTTTGGTTTTACCATAAAGTGTCTGATATTAGCTTCCATGGAGGCATAGTTTGAAAATTTTACAGGAAAGGTCGTTTGAAACTGACTCAGAATAGAATAGATAAAGCTGCCCTATCAATGAAGACAATGAAGCCAACAAACATTAAGGTATCATGCGGCTGGTAGGATCTAAATTGTATGTATAATGCTCGGCACAGTAAACTATTGGACAAGGCCAGCTTGTATATACAGTGGGCCCCCGGTTTACGAACTCCCTGTTTTACGAATTTTTCATCTTACGAACGTGGACGGCGGCGGTTTTAGTCCCCCTCTTACGCGCAAACCTTTCGTCTTACGAACAATCCAACATGCCAGTCAGTGTGTCCGCACTATTTTTTTCGCTTTGCTGCATCAACAAAAATAACTACTCTCGCATGTCACGGAAACGCCGATATGCTATTGGTCTTATAAGGTCACAGTCACGGTCTCAGTCACGGAGATGCCGATATGCTATTGGTCGATTAAGGTCTCAGTCACGGAGATGCGGATATGCTATTGGTCGGCGCCACGTCAATCACAGAAATTCCGATATGCTATCGGCCGAATGTCTTCATCTAGCTTGATGGCACAGCTGGTCGGTGTGTTGTGAAGACTTTGCAAACTTTATCTGTTAGACATGGCTTCTAAAATTGCATGTGGCAGTAAAGGAAGAAGTAAGCGGATGATGGCAATAGAAACGAACCAGGAGATAATAAAAAAAAAATACGAAGGAGGCGCACGCATAGTTAACCTTGCTCGCGAGTATGGCCGTAAGCGCTCTGCAATCTTCTAAGGGCAAGACTTTCCTTGCCAGAGGACGGACCTCGGTCAACAACAAAATGGAGAGGTTTCTTCTATTATGGATTAAAGAGAAGGAAATCGCCGGTGATATGTTCTCGTTTAAGAAAAGAAATAAATTCTGCGGGTTGGTCTCTGCTCCCCTCCACCTCCACCCAGCTCAAGTCACGTCGCCCCAAAGGTTAATGTCATTTTTCCTTTGTATATTTATGTTATTTAATTTAACTGTACAGTAGATTATGTTACTAATTTTTAATATGTGTATAAAGTCGTGATGCTTTTACCTAAGGTTTTTGCACGCGTTGCACGCATTCACTAATTAACATAGGTTTGGATTGCCCGTCACACGAGCAATTCGAGTTACGAGCATAGCCGCTGAACGGATTAAGTTCGTAACACAGGGGCCCACTGTGTGTGTGTGTGTGTGTGTGTATTATATATATATATATATATATATATATATATATATATATACATACATATATATATACAGTATATTATATATATATATATATATATATATATATATATATATATATATATATATACAGTATATTATATATATACAGTATATATATATATATATACACAGTGTATATATATATATATATATATATATATATATATATATATATATATATATATATATATACAGTATATTATATATTATATATATATATACACAGTATATATATATATATATATATATATATATATATATATATATATATATATATATATATATATACAGTATATTATATATTATATATATATATACACAGTATATATATATATATATATATATATAAAGTCGTGATGCTTTTACCTAAGGTTTTTGCACGCGTTGCACGCATTCACTAATTAACATAGGTTTGGATTGCCCGTCACACGAGCAATTCGAGTTACGAGCATAGCCGCTGAACGGATTAAGTTCGTAACACAGGGGCCCACTGTGTGTGTGTGTGTGTGTATATATATATATATATATATATATATATATATATATATATATATATATATATATATATATATATATACATATACACACACATTCTCTTTGCCTTAGGTAGGACAAGGTAGGACGCAAACAGTCCATTGTGCTAAAGTGTGGGTAAAGAGGGTAAACCAATCGAACTTTTCCCCCGATCCAAACAAATGAATTTGACTGAGAGGTTTTTGGCTATCAAAAATGACCAGTTACATGGGGGCCCACTGTATATGTAAGTCACATGTGTTTCAAGGCCACCTGGCTGCAGCTTCTCAAAAATCATCTTTGAGAAGACCATACCTTGATGAGGTGGATGAGTGTCTTCTGGAGCTGAGCTTTGTTGCAGGAGGGTTGCATGGAAGCAGTTGGGATTTCCGAGGGGGGCAGGGCTACTTGTGGCGTGGCCGACTCGGCGAGCGACCGCTGGAAGGCGCTGGGGGACATGAGCATGGAGGAGTCGGAGTCTGAGGCGAGGTCCGAACTCAAGGGGACCGCCTGCGAGCGAAGAAAAGAAAAGCGCACAGCTGCGTAACGCAAACCAAGATTTAGACTAATCTGTAACCTGTATAAACACCGAAAAAGTAGATAAGCTTTTGAAAGTAAATTTATCTTGCTTGTAAGGTACTTTTACATCGTTGCACTTGTTTTTTTCAGCTGTAAACAAACATGCAACCTGTATAAACACTGCAAAAAGTAGTTGACTCTTTTTCAAAGTTCAGTTATATTGCAGGTAAGGTAGTAATACAATTTAAGTTTTTTTTTTTTTTTCAGATTTAGACTAACCGGTAACCTGTATAAACACTGTAAAAAGTAGTTTTTGAAAGTTCATTTATATTGCAGGTGAGGTACTTATGCAACTTTGCACTTGTTTTTTATTTTCAGATTTAGAGTAATCTGTAACCCGTATAAATAATGTAAAAAGTAGTAAATGGTTTTTGAAAGTTAATTTAAATTGCAGGTACTGTACTTAATTCATTTTGCAGTTGTATTTTTTAGATTTAGACTAACCTGTAACCTGTATAAACACTGTAAGCTCAGTAGTTAAGTTTTGCAAAGTTCAATTTTTATTGCAGTTAAGGTACTTATAAGCCAAGTATCCGTAAAGGAGGAGCTGCCAACTCACTGATGGAGGTTTGATCCTGTTGAGGGCCCTCTCTTGTGGGAGCTGCGCCATGCCTTCTTTCATGCGTTCCTGGAAGTTGTGGGGTGGTAACAGGGCGCTGGGCAGGAAATTGGGCGGAAGGATGGCTTTGTGGATGTCCGCATCCAGTACTTGGACCGGGGGCTTGAGCGAGGCCAGCAGCTCCTGTTCCAAATAGGCACGAGGAACCGCCGCCGACCCAGCGCAAAGTGTTTGACTTTGGGAATATGCAGCCTCCGGGCCAAGAGAGCCCACCGGCTGGAAAATGGGACTCGGCCGTAGCGCAAAATGTTCCAGGAGCCGTCCCAGCTGATGTTGCTTGGGCCCGGGATCCTCAGCGGCCGGGCAGGGAGGACCCAGAGTGTTTTGTGGATAGCCCAGCGGCACCTGGCCGCAATTTTGTCCGGGCATGGCAGGCAATGATGGGTCTTTGGGGATGGACGAGCTAAAAAGCTCCTCCACGGTGATCTGCTTCGCCATGGCATGCATCTTCTGTCAAGGACAACATCAACCAGAAAGTCACAAATTCAAACAAAGCCAAACATTTTCTTGTTAAATCTTTGTTCAATCCAATTTATTCAATTTATTTATTTCAATCAATTTGTCAATCCAACATGCCGGTCAGTGTGTCCGCACTATTTTTTTCACTTTGCTGCGCCAACAAAACTAACTATTGTCGCATTAAACGGAAACGCCAATATGCTATTGGTCTTATAAAGTCACAGTCATAGCCTCAGTCACGGAGATGCCGATATGCTATTGGTCGATTAAGGTCACAGTCCCGGTCTCAGTCACGGAGATGCCGATATGCTATTGTCCGGCGTCACGTCAATCACAGAAATGCCGATATGCTATTGGCCGAACGCCTTCATCTAGCTTGATGGCACAGCTGGTCGGTGTGTTGTGAAGACTTTGCAAACTTTATCTGTTACACATGGCTTCTAAAATTGCAAGTGGCGGTAAAGGAAGAAGTAAGAGGATGATGACAATAGAAGCGAAGCAGGAGATAATAAAAAAATACGAAGGAGGCGCACGCATAGTTAACCTTGCTCGCGAGTATGGCCGTAACCGCTCGGCAATCTTCTAAGGGCAAGAATTTCCTATATATATATATATATATATATATATATATATATATATATATATATATATATATATATATATATATATATATATATGGGCGCGTCAATGATTGTTCGTCTCTGTGTGCGATTGGCTGGCAACTAGTTCAGGCAGGTTCCCCTGCCTACTGCCCGAAGCAGGCTGAGATAGGCGCCAGCGAGACTGCGACCTTTGTGAGGAGAAGTGGCTATAGAAAATGGATGGATGATATATTTTACTGAAATTGCTGATCTGAACCACCAATGATTTATAAAGGAATATCATGAAAATGACCAGGGGTGTCCAAACGTTTTACTACCACGACATATAAAAACAAAATATTTGTGGATCATTGCATATGACATAGAGCATTGAATATGTCAATAATTCATAGCAACAGAATTTGTTCATGCATGGCCAGTTTTTGAAAGAAGCAATTTATCACTCAACACAACACATCACCACCTGTTTCTGAGGTGGCATAACAAAGGCACTTATGATTTTTTTTTTCAACTGCTCAAAATATTCAGTGGCATCAGACCTATCTATACATCCATCCATCCATTTTCTAGAGCCGCTTATTCTCACAGGGGTCGCAGGCTTGCTGGCGCCTATCTCAACTGGCTTCGGGCAGTAGGCAGGGGACACTCTGAACTGGTTGCCAGCCAATCGCAGGGCACACAGAGACGAACAACCATTCACCCACCCAATCACACTTAAGTATAAAAGTCCAATTCACCTGCCATACATGTTTTTGGAGTGTGGGAGAAAGCCGGAGTGCCCGGAGAGAACCCACGCGGGCTCGGGGAGAACATGCAAACTCCACACAGGAAGGCCGGAGCCAGGTGGATTTAAACTGGGACCTTTGAACTGTGAGGCGGACGTGCTATTCACTGCACCACCGAGCCGCCCTGTGTGTGTATCTATACATATATACATATCTAGATAAAAAAAACACACAGACATAGCCACAGAACATAATTATGCAAATCACATTTGTTTATGCATGTCCAGTTATTGACAAGGTTATAGTTTATCACGACAGTACAACACATCAACATCTATGGATAAAAAAATGGCTCTGCTTTTGAGGTGCTACAACAAAGGCACTTTTGAATTTTTATTTTTTATTTGACTGAAAATTATGTCAAAGGCGCTGAAGGCTCAGGTTAATGACAAATCAGTCACGGTCAAGTTTATGAATGTCCATGAGGTATGCAATAAACAGTGAAGACTCGAGAGCTGCCGACTTCTTTAAACATTTTTAGAGAATGATAGTTTTAGCATAATTTGAAGATTTGATGCATGATCTTGATCACATGATATTATATTTTGCACTCATCCTCATATGTACGGTATATAGTTTCTTCCACTCCATCTACTCCATAATATGTTGGAAATGTAAGCCTATTCCTTTATTAGTCCATTATCACAGCCCTTATTGCCTAAAATTGTTTATGTTATTATTTGTTCTATTGTGTGGAGTGTAAGTCTCTTGGGAAAGTTAACAAAATAAGAATTTCATTGTGTAGTCTGACAAGAAAACTTGGAATGTCATTCTGTTGGCAGAGGTCTGCTCGACTCATTATTTACTTATGACGCAGGCATACCTTGGCAGAGGGATGAGAAGCACGGACGTGGTCGAAAGCTCCCAAAGTGTTCACATCGGCATCCGCAGACTGAGTCTGTATGACAGGCATAAAGATTCAAAAGCTTGAGCGGTGTGAAGGTCTTTTGGGAGTATGAAGAGACAGCACAGAGCATTGGTGAAAGTTTTTCTCTCTTGAGACATGCTTTCAACCCGAGTAAGCCTGTTACCTTATGGTACTCCTCCTTGGCTTTGGTAAGCAACTCCAGGATGTCCCCAGGCCGTGCCAAGGTTGCGCCATTGGGCCCATTTGGCTCCGCCTTCTCTGGCGAGCGCCTCTGGGCGTGATCACTTTCTACTTTTACGATTCTGAGGAGAGAATGTACATGCAGTAGGAAAAGTGTGACAGGCAGGTCTAATTACACTTGCTTCCACAGTTGATTGGATAGATTGTTGCTATTTGAAGGCAGATTAGTCCATGTGGTAACCAAGGCCCATCAAAAACATTTTCAATTTCTTTTGGATGAACAAAATTGGCCATTTTTTGATTTTGCTCTTTTTTAGACAAGGTATTGGATGGGATAAATAAGTGATCCCCAATTTGTTTATTGATTATGTCAGTGCTTCTCAATTATACCCCCCCCCACCTCCAAAAGAGAAAACTTTAAGTCCCCCCCCCACTCGATGCTAACCAGACTATAAATAAGATAAACATATGAAAATTGTTTAAGTACAGTGATCCCCCTACTTCGCGGTTAATGGAGGCAGTCAACCCCCCGCGAAGTCTGAAACCCACAAAGTAGGGTATCAGTTCCTAGATTTCTATGTACGCCCCATTATAGCCGCAGTAACCATAAACAATCTTTTTTTTTTGCGTATTTTATTTCCTTTCTCCTATTATTTAACATTACATTATCCTTATTAACATTATTGTATATTCATTAAATAACTAATAATACTTGGTTTGTTGAGAATTTGTTCTCAGGACTGGTTATCTGCACCAAGACTCCGGTGAAAGAGTACGCAAGTCATCACGTTGAACTTCACATTTATTTTGGCTCATGTATGGTGTATCATGTAGGATCTGTTGAATAATAAATCAACAACAATGTTAAAGTCAGTCAATTAACATATAAACAGTTGCCGAACATTAATCTATGAATTTACTGTATTTTTAGCCGACATTAACGGGTTAGCAACAACTAACAACAACTACTAACTATAAAGTGTAACCTCTACACAAACAAACACATAAACAGAATAAACACTCATCGCTCACTAAACATACACAGTAGCGTGCGTTATCAACATAAATGATAATAAACTATAAGCATCAGTTTGTGTTGTCATTCACTACGTCACCGTAATGAGAGAACGTAAAACAGGGAACGGAAAAGCAACGCGACCCGACAAATTAAAAGCATGCATTTCAAAATAAGATAAAACGTCACGAACTCTATAACGCTTGAAGAATTCTTAACAGTTATTAACTAACATTACTTAGTTAATTGATGAATACAGTACTGTATAATGTACTTTTTCCATGTTTGCGCATTTTTTAATATATATATATATATATATATATATATATATATATATATATATATATATATATATATATATATATATATATATATGTATATGTATTTTATGAATATATATTTTAATATTTTTAATTTTTCCTGGAAAAACCCGCTAAGTACTGAGACCGCAAAGTAGGAGAGATCACTGTACACTTAATGCAACGGTTTAGAAATCACGTCACCATTTCATACATGGCTCATGTATGGTGTATCATGTAGTATCTGTTGAATAATAAATCAACAACAATGGTAAAGTCAGTCAACTAACATATAAACACTAGCCGAACTTTAATCTATGAATTTACTGTATTTTTAGCCGACATTAGCGGGTTGGCAAAAAATTAACAACTACTAACTATAAAGTGCAACCTCTACACAAACAAACACATAAAACAGAATAAACACTCATCGCTTACTAAAGATAGGCAGTAGCGTGCGTTATCAACATAAATGATAATAAACTATAAATATGAGCTTATGTTGTCATTCACTACGTCACCGTAACGAGCCGAATGACGTACAGAGAAAGTAAAACAGGAAACGGAAATGCAATGCAACCCGTCAAATTAAAAGCCTGCATTTCAAAATAAGATAAAAAAAAAAGTCACGAACTCTAAAGCTTGAAGAATTTTTAACATAGTTATTAACTAATATTACTTCATTATTTGATTAATACAGTACTGTATAATGTACTTTTTTGCTTTTTTCAATTTTTGTACATTTTTGCACATTTTTTAAAAGATTTTTTATTTTGAAATATTTATTTTTCCTGGAAAAAACGTGAAATACTGAGACCGGCTAAGCAGGAGGGATCACTGTATACCTAAACCTATATCCTTTTGAAAACTAACAAACAACTGTCAATTATTTTTTACAGCTTTTCTACAGATTAGTCTTAAACAGAAACAAATAACCTAAGTGCACCAAAGTGCCTGAAAAAAAACAAAAAAAAGTATATTTCAAATACACTTGACACATGACAAAAACAAAGTGTGGTCCCTCGGGTCAGCCATGCCCCACCTCACCTCATCACCTCACGTCCCCCCCGTGGGGCCCACCCAGTTACTCGAGAAGCACTAGATAAAGTCAATCATATAACTGAATTACAAATGCTATTCATTTCAATACAAAACATTAATTCATTCATTCAATGCATATGTTTACATATAGCAAAGGGAAGTAGTACCTGACACAAACCAAAATGCTGAAAAATTAAACGCATACAAAGCAGCACTTATTACAAGCTAACATTAGCTAGCATGTTATCCACAGTCACAAGTTGTTGGATGAACAAGCAAACTCATTTGGAGTACGTTATCATAAATAACAGCATTCTTAAATCCAAAGATCAATTTAAAGACAGACATGGACCACATTTCAAAGAGAGATAGAACAACGTGTGACTGCTCTCAAGTGAAGGCACACAGTCCTTCCTGACTACAAAATGTATATCAACAGCAGCAAAGAGGGTGCCAAAAAACAAAGCTCAAGCCAAACAAAGCACCAATGAAAGGACTGTGAAACCAAATCAGTAACAAAACATCATGATTTGGGTTGTGGCCCATGCGGCCCGGTAACAGTTGATTCACAGACTGGGACTGGGCCGCGGACCGGTGGCTGGACCACTGATATAAATGAAGTTCCAACAATCCCTGGCCCCTCCTACATGCCGCATTATATTACTTTACATTATATTACTTTATTAATATAATAACTCATATTGCACACTACAAGGAAAAAGTGACAAGTGCCACAATGACAAAGCTCTGTAGACCTAATCCACACTTACCTCACCATAAGCTGAGAAATGCGCTGGCAATCCCTTTTGTCGTAGAACCAAATACTGTAGATACCCACTGCAAGGAAAAAGGAAAGCATGTTTTACACTTTCGTTCAAGTACGTATACGCGACTAGAGTATTCAGTGACAGTTCCATCGGTGGTGTGAAAATGAAGCCTTACGAAGCACCTGTGACACATTTTAGCTTCTCTAGATGGCACCCTTGTCCTGCAGATGCAGAGGAAATTCCATTTCCATTGCACTAGCCTTTATCTTTGAAACCAATAGCACCACATAAGAGTCAAAAATATCACAAGGGCTTCATTTCCCCATGGCATCAACTTGACAGTTTAGAAAAATTGTTGCTTTGAATGTTGCCTGTAATGTTTACTGACAGCCATAGTTTGACCTTGGGGACGATTACCCTTTCTGATCATTTCGCTGAATGTTGTATTGTGCAGTGGAAGCACGAGATTGTCATTCCAAGCTGATTGCACTTAAACCTGACGTCCAATCCTATTTCACTCATTTGTATGCTAGAGGACAGAAGTCCCTCAAGAAGCTAACGTCACATAGCGACCAAGACATTTGCATCCAAACAACACCTCCTGTAGCCCAGGGGACCGTGGCACCACATAAACAAGAATACCTACGTTTTTACACAGCCATTGAGCAGCTTCGCCTAGCCTTGAGGAGCGTGGCAGACGGGATGGCAAAAAGACAAAAGCCGATACGGATGGGATGCTCACTGACCAAACGATCTTATTGATCTTCCATCGTCCAGCGACTACTGAGACTTCTTTGTACATTTTCAGCTAGCGTCCACTGAGACACAGAGGAACACTGTGTTTCTATTGACTTGGAAGGATTCCGGAAATGCAGAGGCTGCAGTGACGGTGGAAAAGAAGGCCAGTTGGACACTTCCTGAGAAGTCATGTCTTCCATTCCAGGCAGGTTGAAGTGCAAGCAAAACCCAAAGGGGGAGCAATCTCCATTGACGTTGACCTTGGCTATGCTCTTTTTACTCATCAGCAAACAGCTGGGGAAACGCTCCAATTCTTTGCTTGTCGCCTTGATGAAACTCATCTTCAGACTTGTGATGGACTGCCTTGGAGGGAGCACAGTCAGCTACTTTCTCAAATTTTGACCCCCACCCCCCCACCCCCCATTCTTAGTGGCATGTGCACTAAGAAGTGGTGGCACTGAACCTAAGGACCACCTTGTATGGAACTCACGACCGAAAAATGCTGAACCTCAACCTTCCATCGGACCTGCGGAAAATTTTCAGCAGCAAAGTCTCCTCAAGATTTCACGGGCCAAATACCACTCAAGATACCAGAGAGACTTCGAGCAAAAAGAAGAAATGTTTCTAAGAACACTGGGAAAGTGTTTATTTGGCCTTTTCAGAGGTACTCACATACAGTACTATCTATCTATCTATCTATCTATCTATCTATATATATCTATATATATATAACATTTCGACTTACGAGCGTGGACCGCGGAGTTTTTTGTCCCCCACTTACGCACAAATCTTCCGTCTTACGAACAATCCGACATGCCGGCCATAGTATTCGTACATTTATTTTCGCTTTGCTACGTCAACTAATTCAGAAGTTGACGCTCATCACGGCACCGTTGAACGCTATTGCTCTTACAATGTCACAGTCATGGTGTCAGTCATGGACTCAGTCACGGAGATGCTATTGGCCGGCGTCACGTCAATCGCAGAAATGCTGATATGCTATTGGCCGAACGCCTTTATCTAGCTTGATGGCACAGCTGGTCGGGATGGAAGGAAGGAGAGAAATTGAGTGAAAAACTGAAGGAAGGAATGTTGTGAAGACTTTGCAAACTTTATCTGTTAGACATGGCTTCTAAAATTGCAAGTGGCGGTAAAGGAAGAAGTAAGCGGATGATGACAATAGAAACCAAGCAGGAGATAATAAAAAAAATACGAAGGAGGCGCAAGCATAGCTAACCTTGCTCGTGAGTATTGACGTAACCGCTTGGCAATCTTCCAAGGGCAAGACTTTCCTTGCCGGGGGACGGACCTCGCTCGACAACAAAATGGAGAGGCTTCTTCTATTATGGATTAAAGAGAAGGAAATCGCCGGTGATATGTTTTAATCTGAGAAAAGTTCTTGTTTAAGAAAATAAATAAATAAATTCTGCGGGTTGGTCTCTGCTCCCCTCCGCCACCACCCAGCTCAAGTCACGTCGCCCCAAAGGTAAATGTCATTTTTCCTTTGTATAAGTGTATTTAATTTACCTGTACAGTAGATTGTTACTCATTTTTAATATGTGTATAAAGTTGTGATGTTTTTACAAAAGGTTTTTGCACGCATTCACTAATTAACATAGGTTTGGATTGCCCGTCATACGAGCAGTTCAAGTTATGAGCGTAGCCGCTGAACGGATTAAGTTCGTAACACGGGGGCCCACTGTATTTTTATTATATATATATATATATATATATATATATATATATATATATATATATATATACTGTGTATATATATACTGTGATATATATATATATATATATATATATATATATATATATACTGTGTATATATATACTGTGATATATATATATATATATATATATATATATATATATATATATATATATATATACATTCATGCAAAAATAACGGAAATTGCAATGAATTACAAGGGGAAAATTAAGGGGGAAAATAAGTCAAGAATTATGAATTATAATAAAATTTAATGGTTACGTATTTTGTAAATTGAACACTCACACACTCAAGAATCATATACAGTGTTACTTCGCTGTTAATGGGGGGGGGGGGGGGGGGGGTGTCAACCCCCCGCGAAGTCTGAAACCCGCGAAGTCGGGTATCAGTTCCTAGATTTCTATGTACGCCCCAATATAGCCGCAGTAACCATAAACAATCCTTTTTTTGTATTTTTTGCATATTTTATTTCCTTTCTATTATTTAACATTACATTATCCTTATTAACATTATTGCTTATTCATTAAATAACTAATATTACTTAGTTTGTTGAGAATTTTTTCTCAGGACTGGTTATCTGCACCAAGACTCCGGTGAAAGAGTACGCAAGTCATCACGTTGAACTTCACATTTATTTTAGCTCATGTATGGTGTATCATGAAGTACCTGTTGAATAATAAATCAACAACAATGTTAAAGTCTGTCAACTAACATATAAACACTTGCCAAACTTTAATCTATGAATTTACTGTATTTTTAGCCAACATTAGCGGGTTAGCAACAACTAACAACAACTACTAACTATAAACTGCAATCTCGACACAAACGAACACATAAACAGAATAAACACTCATCACTTACTAAACATAGGCAGTAGCATGCATTATCAACATAAATGATAATAAACTATAAATATGAGCTTACGTTGTCATTCACTACGTCACCGTAACGAGCCGAATGATGCACAGAGAATGTAAAATAGGAAACGGAAATGCAACGTGACCCGACAAATTAAAAGCACGCATTTCAAAATAAGATAAAAAAAAGACACCAACTCTAACGCTTGAAGAATTCTTAACAGTTATTAACTAATATTACTTAAGTTATTTGATGAATACATACTGTATAATGTACATTTTTTCTTTTTTCAATTTTTTTCATTTTTGCGCATTTTTTTTAATTTTGAAATATTTTTAATTTTTCCTGGAAAAGCCCGCGAAGTACTGAGACCGCGATATCTGAGACCGCCAAGTAGGAGGGATCGCTGTATATATATATATATATATATATATATATATATATATATATATATATATATTATTTAATCGTGTTAATCTCAGTTTTAGTCTTTGCTTGCTTGCTTGCGTTCTGTATGCTAATTAGATGCATTATCTTATATCAGGCTTCTTGTGCTTTGGTTGTTGGGGGTTGGAAATCAGGTCTGTTATTATTATACATGTAATGTGTTGTCGCGAGGACTTACGAGACTGTGGGGTTTTGGATGAGCGGAAATGAAGTAATGGCGGAATAAACGAATCGTTAAGAAGACTATGTGTGCAATTTCCAATCCTTTCAATGGTAGCAGAGGATGGTTTCCAATTATAAAGTACCACCCAAATTCGACGAAACCAGGCCATATGAGTGCTGGAAAAATGAAGTCAGCATTTGGAGACTGGTTACGGAGTTGGATAAGAAGAAGCAAGCGCTCGCGGTGGCTCTGGGACTCGAAGGAAGAGCCAGAGAAATCGCGTTGGAAATATGGAGACATTGCTCACTAAATTGGACACAGTGTTCTTACGAGAAGAGAAAGACCGCGCGTATGAAGCAAATTCTTATTTTGATTCGATATCTAAAGACAGTGCGGTTTCCATAGCTGACTATATAATCGACTTTGAGCAAAGATACAACTGCATGAAAAGGTACAATATGACTTTGCCTGACGCTGTGTTAGCATTTAAACTCCTCGATATGTCGTGTCTCGAAGAGAAGAGTAGACAGCTTGCACTTACAGCGTGCACGGAATTGACTTTTACGTCGATGAAATCAGCGTTGAAGCGGATTTTTGGAGGAAAAATCCCCGGAGTGGGCAACGGCAGTGAAGTTAAAGATGCAGTTTTTTTCACCGATCAAAAGTCTGGAATGACTGATAAATTTAGAAGAAGCCATATTCCAACGCAGAGCGGACAACGACAGCCGCAACAAGGTACAAATCCACTTGACAAGTATGGTAAGCGGACAAAATGCGCCATTTGTCAAAGCACGTACCACTGGGCAAAAGATTGTCCTCATCGTAGAAATGAAGTCAAGTTAACAGAAGACGACAGTGTGGATGAGTGTAACATCACACTGTTTACTAAAGTTATGACGGACTCTGAGGTATTCCTAACTGAATCATTGGGTTCAGCCATTATTGACATTGCTTGCACACGCACTGTGTGTGGTGAGAAGTGGCTGGACAGCTACATCACCGAACTGAACTAAATCAGCAAGCTGTTGCAAACAGAATCTCCAAGTTGCAGGCGTTTTAGATTTGGAGATGGACAAGTGGTGTGCTCAAATAAAAAAGTAAAAATACCTGCCAAAATTGGGCAAACAAAATGCCACATTGAAACCGAAGTTGTGCCAGCTGATATTCCTTTACTGTTGAGCAAAATGTCTTTAAAGAAAGCAGGTACAGTCCTAGATATAGAGAAAGACAGAGTTGTCATGTTTAATCAGCAAGTGCCTCTAGAATTCACTAGCTCAGGTCACTATTGTGTGGATATCAGAGATGAAAATATAAATGAAAACTGCAAGGAAGGTGAAGTCCTTGTAGTTACAACAGAGATGTCTTCTAAAGAAAAACGCAAAGTGCTCCTGAAGCTTCATAAGCAATTTGGTCACGCCTCTGCAGACCGGCTACAGAGACTTATTCAAAGTTCTGGAAATACCGACAGACATTGTCTAGCCATTCAGGAGGAGCTCATTCATTATTGTGAAATTTGTCAGAAACATCGCAGGACAAAGCCCAAGCCTGCTGTTGGATTACCCTTGGCGTCAGAATACAATGAGACAGTGGCAATGGATCTATATGAGCTCGAGCCTGGTGTTTGGTACCTCCACATCATCGACCACTTTACACGATTCAGCGCTGGAAACATGGTGAGGACCAAGAAACCTTCGGAGATCGTCAACTCTTTCATTCACTCATGGATAAGTGTTCATGGTGCTCCCAAACGGATCTTTACGGACAATGGTGGCGAGTTCAACAATGAGGAGATTTGAGACATGGCAGAAAAATTCAACATTGAGACGAAGACCACAGCGGGATACAGCCCCTGGAGCAATGAACTACTAGAAAGACATAATATGACTTTGACTGAGATCCTTTTAAAGGTAAAAAAAAGAAAATGTATGTGGTTGGCAAACTGCTTTAGACTGGGCACTTATGGCAAAAAACTCTATGATCAATGTGCATGGATATAGTCGACATCAGCTTGTGTTTGGACAAAATCCAAGCCTTCCTTCTGTTCTGGTTGATAAACGACCTGCTCTAGGGAGCATCAATATGGGTAGTCGAGTAGGAGAACATCTATCAGCATTACATGCTGCTAGAAAAGCTTTTACAGAGGTGGAATGCTCAGAAAGAATAAAAAGAGCACTTCGCAAGCAGCTCATGTACAGATGAAAATTATGAAACAGGAGACAGAGTGTATTATAAACAAGCTGATAGTTCAGAGTGGAAAGGTCCTGCTGTAGTCATTGGTCGGGACGGAGCAGTTGTGTTCATCAGACATGGTGGAATGCTTGTCAGAGTACACCAATCCAGGCTAAATAAAATAAATGCGCAAAATGAAAGTCAGCCTGCTCTGCCCTGTCTTCCCGAAAAGTGCAAAGAAAATGAAAGCGAAGTTCAAGATCAGGTGTCAGAGAGTTCTGATGATGAACATAGTGCTAATGGAGAAGAAGAACATGTTACTGACAACAGACAAACAGTTAGAGGAGAAACTGAAAAACAAACTGATGAGACAGTAACCAAAAATGATGTAACTAGTGCTGTTGCTGCTACTGATGTCAAATTGAGAGCAGGGCAAGTAGTCACATTTACCAACAAAAATGATGATACCCAACACACTGCTAGAGTTTTAAGCAGAGCAGGAAAAGCCAAGGGGCAGTACAAAAACTGGTACAATTTACAATATCTTGAACCTAATGGAAGTGAGGGACAAAAACGAGCGTTAAATATGGCACAAGTTGAAAATCTTCAAACAGAATATGAAAATGCGGATGCTGATGTACTTGTTGCAAGAGATATCTCTTTTGATGTTGCTAAACAGCAAGAGATTGAAAACTGGAGGAAAAACGATGTTTTTGAAGAAATAAGTGACAGGGGACAAAGATGTGTTTCTACTAGATGGGTTTGTACACTGAAAGACACTTCCAAGGGAATTGTTCCCAAAGCTCGCCTTGTGGCAAGAGGTTTTGAGGAAGTCAATATTCACGAATTGCAAAAAGATTCTCCCACGTGTGCGTCAGAGTCACTCATACTGCTCTTAGCTGTGATATGTCAAAACAAATGGAAAATTCATTCTATGGATATTAAATCTGCCTTTTTGCAGGGAATGGAACTCTTGAGAGACATTTATATCTGTCCACCACCAGAAGCTGGTGTGTATGGTGTTGTATGGAAGCTAAAGAAATGTGTGTATGGACTTGCGGACGCCTCCCTCTATTGGTACAACAAAGTCAAACACCTCATGCTAAAGACTGGGGGTAAAATGTCAAAAGTTGACCCTGCAGTGTTCTATTGGCAGAATGAGCAGTCTAAGGTGATAGGACAACTGGCGTGTCATGTGGATGATTTTTTTTGGGCAGGGTCAGAGCACTTCATTTCCACTGTTATCCCTGTACTGAAATCTGTATTTCATGTGGGTCGAGAAGAACATGAGAGTTTTTCATATGTCGGCATGGACATTGTAACTGTTGACGGTGTAGTGCAGGTGCATCAACACACCTACATTGACAAACTACAACCAGTTCCTATACTGAAAGCGCGTGCTATACAAAATGATGCTTCATTGAACGAATTGGAGAGAGACCAGCCGAGGTCTTAAATAGGACAGATTTTGTGGGTAGCAAAACAAACAAGACCTGATGTTATGTTTGATGTATGCAGCCTGGCATCAAACATTAAAAATGCTTCTGTTCAGTCCATCATTGAAGTCAACAAAATAATCCGCAAACTTAAGTCAGAGAAGGTCACACTTAAATTTCAGTATTTAGGCAACAATGATGACTTCAGTTTGGCTGTATTCTGTGATGCCTCGCTGGGTAATCTTCCAGACGGAGGCACGCAAGGAGGTACATTGATTGCTCTCATGGGAAAAAATGGAAGATTCTCCCCGCTGTTTTGGCAGTCTAAAAAAGTCAGGCGTGTAGTAAGGAGCACACTGGCAGGAGAAACACTTGCCATGTCAGATGGGATTGACAATGAACTGTTCCTGGCTACACTCTATTCTGAGATTACTACTGGAAATCCTGACCTCAAACCTCTTCCTCTCATCTGTGTCACAGACAATCATTCCCTGTTTGATGCTCTTAAATCCACAAAACAAGTCACAGAAAAGAGGTTAGAAATCAGCAGTATTAAAGAGCTTCTACAAACTAATAAAATCAAAGAGGTACGTTGGTCAAATGCAAAGCTACAACTAGCTGATTGTTTAACGAAAAAAGGCGCTTCAACCCTCATGCTATTGAAAGCCTTAGAGGAGGGTGTATGCGCACATTGAAGCGATTTGTTTGTGGCTGTTGTTAATGATGTTCAAACTTGTTGCCCTGTTATTTTATTTTATTCTTTTGTTTTGTTTTAAAGAAAGGGGAGATTGTTATTATTATACATGTTGCGTGTTGTCGCGAGGACTTACGAGGCTGTGGGGTTTTGGATGAGCGGAAATGGAGTAATAGCGGAATAAACGAATCGTTAAGAAGACTACGTGTGCAATTTCCAACCCTTTCAAGGCCAACCACACCTCAGAGAGAACACTAATTGGATATATATGTGCATGGCTTCATTTGCTAGGCTGTTGTGCTTAGGAGAGCAAGTTTATGCGCAGAAAATTGGAAGCACATTCGAGAGTTGTCATCCAATAAATCAGGGGTTGTCAAACGAGAAGTCAGGGACCCCTTTTAGAAAGGTAATTTTCCTTTCAAATGTTTGCGGGAACAAAAACAAAAAAATAATTTCAAATTTATTAGCATTATTACATTTCAAAATGGATTACGTGCCCTTTTTATTCAGCAACAGATTCAATTTGACAACAATTATATTTGTGATTATGTAGATTACGTTTTAAAAAAATATGAAATCATTCAATGCCGGGGAACGCATTTTCACATATTCTTTAAGAATCCGAACAGTCAAGTATCGATTTAAGACTTAAGTATCCGGGATTGAATGTCCAGATTCTTAAAAACAAATGTGAAAATGCGTCCCCAGCATTGAATGATTTCATATATTTTTCAAAACATAATCATATTGAAATTTGTGAAAATGCGTTTTGAGGTCATCAGAGCTAAAACGTCATTTGATTTGATAATGTTTTGGACTAAACAATTGGAAATGGACCCACATTTTTATTAGGAGGCGTGCAATTCGCAAGTTTTATGTTCTAAACTTCATTATAACTGAAAAGTAACGAATATACTTGTCAATTGAATCTGTTGCTGAATAAAAAGGCCACTTATTCCATTTTTAAATTTAACAACGCTAATACATTTGAATTTTTTTTTTTTTTCGTTTCCGCAAACATTTGCAAACATTTCCCTGACTCCAAAAAGTTGGAGAACCCCTGATACATTTCATATTTGTCAGCAACCTGTTTAGGGGAAATTGACCCAGTTTGTTATGAGGAGGCGTGCAATTTGCAATTTTTATTTTCTAAACTTCAGTATGGCTGAAAAGTAACATATATAAGTTATATATAAGTTCACGTCAAATTGAATATGTTGGTGAAAAAAACTGTCCCCTTAAGTTTGGTTTAATAATTGGTTTAAAAAATATTTTTTTTGTATTGTTTTGTTCATGCAAACATTTGCAATGGGTATCCTCAGAAAATTTGATTTCCAAAAATGGGTCCCTGACTTCAAAAAGTTGAAGTACCCCTGTCTTACAGGACTCATCTCAGTGCACTTTGTCTCTCACGCATCATCAGGACTCATCTCATTGCACTTTGTCACTCACGCATCCCAATAAAGGAGAAAGAAGGACAGCGAAAAAAAAAAAAAAAGCGAGCGTTACAACATTGCTGTCGCAGACATCAAAATAACAAAACAAAACCATCAAAATAACAATGAAAACATATTGCGCAGTTTTCATGGCAGTAGTTGGAAGTGGAAAATGGGTACTCACTATTGGCATTCCTGTAGAGGAGGAAAGGCTCCTGCAGTTGGAACTCCAGGTTTTTGTTGATGGGCTCGACCATGTTCTCCGCGCTCAGACGGTTCATGATGGTGAAGCCGTGGTAAGGTGCGGCAGACCTTGGCAGGCCGACATTTACACATCTTGGATTCCATTTGCTTTGCTCGCGATGAACACACTAGGTCAAATCAGATAAGATTGCTACAAATCATGATGTTCTTACCTTGTATACACAAAGAGGGTGCCCTCGATGTCAGTCTTTTCCTGTTAAAAAAAAAAAAAATACAGGAAATAGCATTATCAAACCAAATGACGCTTCAGCTTTGCTTGCTGCTTCAAAATGCACTTTGACAAGTTTCAAAATTATTGCATTTTTAAAAATACATGTATATGAAATCATTCAATGCCAGAGATGTATTTTCATGTTTTGATTTTAAGAGTCTGGACAGATACTTAAAGGGAGTAAGTGTAATCTTTGGCTTTAGGGGCATTACGGTAAATGCAGCAATACTGTACACACCTCTTCCTGCTGTCCATAGCTATAAGAGACATGGCGACCTCCGGAGGAGTGCCAACCTCCATGTCATATCATTTCATGATAACTAGACCGAAGATTATATTTAAAACATACTGTTGGTCGTTAAGTACACATTTATTTGCAAGTTTTTTTTTAATTTATAATAATTTAACGTATTCATTTTTAATGAAAATCGGTTTAAATCTTATACAGAGTCACCGTATTAGATCGATACTTAAGTAATTTAAGGAAATTAATTTTCAGATACGTAATGCAAGTATTAAATCAATACTAAATCGATACTCATTCAAAGCCAGGCACATATTTTCACGTTTTTTTAAAGAGTTCGGACATTCAATCCCAGATACTTAAGCATTAAATTGATAGGTACAGTGGGCCTCCGTGTTACGAGATTAATCCGTTCCGCGGTTGGGCTCGTAAGGCGAATTCACCATATGACGGGTAATCCAAACCTATGCTAAATAGCTAATGCATTTAGAACTCCAGATAAAAACATCAAAATTGTACATACGTATTAAAAATTGGTACCAATATAGTAAGTGCTACGTTTATATAACATACATGTATACAATCAGAAAACATCATAAATAAAAAAATATAGAAAGGATTTATTCATCTTTGAGTGCCGCTTGTTATGCCCATAATCCCTAATAAGGGTTATCTCCAGCATCGTTTCCATATAAATCATCTTCTTACTTCTCTCTTTTAACATCACTAGAAATCTTGGGACCCATGGCTAACCCTTTCAACTTTTAATTAAGCAGTAACATCACTCACAATCGAACAAAGCTTTACCGTTCCGACATTTTGAAACGAGTAAGGCTGACCAATAGCAGACCACTATCTCCGTGAGGAGACACCGACCAATAGCAGACCAGAATTGCAGTGACGCATTCCAGGGAGGCAGTGTGACAGCAACTGATAATAAGTGTAATAGTAAATAAGTGCAATTACCTACAAATGCCTGCAGATGGAGACAAAACAACACAAATACAGCCAAGCCGCTAGGGTCATGACAGTTGTTTTTGTCGCAAAACCGGGAAAATACTATAAAGAAGGGATGAAAAAACTCAGTATTCCACGTCGCAACATGAAAATAACGTAAGTCAGGGACGCTTTAACCACTGTCCACTGAATCTATAAATTAATGTCCTTAATTCTTTCAATGCAATGGACAAGAATTCTCGTGTTTTACAATAGTAATATAAACAATAAATTATAAAATTATTGTCAAAACCTTTTTTTTTAATGAAGTAGGAGACACCCAAGACGAGTGCTTATCTAATATGAAGCCAACTGAGCACTGCAGTGAAAACAGTGATCACTGGAAGGCAGTGTTGTTATACATGCAACACTAACATTAAATACAGTGGACCCTTTGGTGCAGAGTAATACGAAGGACTACCAGTTTATGTCATAACAGCTGCTATGCTGTGGTTTTTTTGTTGTTGTTTTTCTTTTTAATGTGCGTGTGTGTTTATATGTATGTTTGCTATAACACTGTTGTGGTCAAAGCACTTTTGCCCGAGACAAACTACCCCCTGGAGACAATAAAGGTAATCTTATTTTACATGACATGACTCTGATCATGTTATTGATTTCTCACATGAATTAAGAAACGGCAGTCGTAAATATGTAAATCATGCTTAATATATAATGTATGTGTAACATATGCAAAATCTTTAGTAAAATTCCTAGAAAATCATAAAGTTGTATCACTTGTAAACTATTTTTAGAAAAGGTCTGCAGGCTACTCATTTGATACTCCGGAGGTACCCAGCGCTTGCGGGCACCACGTTGCCATTTCCGATAATGCTGAAAAAATTAATAACCCAAACGATTTCATGGAGCGCCTTGACTATTATAACGTTTTGTTTTGTGGGTTTCCAATGTTCTGCATCAAAAGTCTGCAGTCTGTACAAAATGCAGCAGCGAGACTCTTGACAAGGATGAGAAAGTTTGATCATATTACTCTGATACTAGCTGATCTGCATTGGCTTCCAATACACATGAGATGTGATTTTAAGGTGTTGTTAATTACTTATAAACTTTTTCACAGTTTAGCTTCTACCTATCCCGTTGACTTAGTATCACCATATGTTCCGTCCCGAGAACTTCTGTCACAAAATGCCGGTTTGTTATCGACCCCGCGGGCTAAAAAGAAGCCCATGGGATCAAGAGCTTTTTCCATTCGCATACCAGTACAGTGGTACCTCGGTACTCGACCGCCTCTATACTCGACCAAATCGGTGCTCGACCAAAAAATTCAAGTAGGTAATGCATCGGACCTCGAACAGATTTTCGGTTCTCGACTAGCCGAGCCGACCCGAACGCGCTCCTCGGCCCTTCTCGGCCAGCGGGTAAGCGCCAGTTCAACTCAGACCGGCAGCGGAGTAAGACGTTTGTTCGAGTATTTCTTCCCGGATTTAAACTTTTTCGTGTTGCTCTAGCCCTTAATAATGGGTCCAAAGAAAGACAGTGATAAGGGGAAGGCAAAGAGGAAAACAATGAGGACCACTATTGAACTGAAGAAGGAAATTATAGCAAAATATGAACGTGGTGTACGAGTGTCCGACCTCGCGTCGCAGTTAGCTAGCGTCATCATGGAAGGAGTAACCCTCCCTCCCGTCCTCTCCACATCCATTCCTGTATGCCATCAACCACTCTCCAAAACGTAAGTAATTATACAAAATGGTTTATAATGCTTTATTTATCTTTATCTTTATCATGTACTGCTTGTGCACATTTACTTGTGCACACATACTTTCCATTATTTCTTATGGGAAAATTGGTTTCGGTGTTCGAACAAATCGGTGCTCGACCACCACCTCAGAACGGATTATGGTCGAGTACCGAGGTACCACTGTACTCTGGAATGCCCTACCAATAGAAATTCGCGCAGCCCAACCTCAGTTCTTTAATCTTTAAATCCCCACTAAAAACACATTTATACTCGCAAGCATTTAGTTAATGGGTCTGTCTGCAGCTTTCTTCTTCTTTTTCCTGCCCCCTTCTCCCGGCTTGAAGGGGGTCTAGATGGTGAAAGATGATTAAATGCCCCCATTTGGCCCTGATCGACCAGCTGCGGTCCACCTGGATGGACTGTGGGGAGGTTCCTGCCCAATGGTTTTGCCTGCTGTCAAGATATTGGGGTTTTTGAGTTTTTCATTCCTCTTCTGGGAGCTTTGAGCAGGGGATGTTGATGTGTACCTATAACAAAAAGATGACGACTTCTTTTTTTTTTTTTTTTTTGCAAAAGAAGTCTCAATATGGCTTCTTTTTATCTGTGAAGACCTTTGAGACTTCGGTGATTCAGGGCTATGCAAAAAAAAAAAAAAAAAGATTTGATATGACCCCTGCAGTCAGGCCACTTTGAGAACTACTGATATAGGCTACCAAAGCTTTGTCAGAATGACCGCAAGGATGCAGAATTGGATTACGGATGCATTTGTCCCGCAAGACGCAAAGAAACGTTCTGGTTTGAGGGGTACATCCGACGATGCTGTCTGCAAAATCTCAAAACATGGCGCGCGATGAGCAGCCAAAGTTGCCCCTTTAAAATAAACGCCCGCCGGACATTGTAATATTTGGTGTATTTGCCCACAATGCCACTTAAGCGAAGATTCAAGTTTCAGGAATTGAACACAGCTCTTTTTACTCGCCGGAGTTGGCGTCGCCGCGCCAAGTTTGTTTTCCACTGCCCGGGTTTCTCCCATTTTGTTTTTTTTTTGTTTTTGTTTTACCCCCCCCCCCCCCCCCCCCCCTCCGAACGTACCCATTGGTTGGCTCTGGAGTTGAAGTTGTAGAGGGCCACTTGGCCGGTAACGTCAAGTAGCGTGCTGATGTAAGGATCTTGTCTTTGCAGAGCCGCTAAACTCATCATATGTCCAGCATTTGCGGTGTCCATCTTGGTTGCGATGGTTGTTCCCGCACGGACATATTTCAAATGGCAACCTTTGACTTCCGCTCTAACCGGACGTAGCTGTGTGGTTGCTAAACGCGCTTTCAAATTAAACTAGTTACACGCTCGCCTAAGAAAAAAAGAATATATCTCTTCCAACGTGATTTAAGTTCCCTTCAAATAAATGCGAATTATTAAATATTACTCAACACCGAGGCTGATTTATGATGAAAATGTACCCATTTATTTATTTGTCAATTTGTAGCCATCCTGCATGAAGCCGGGAATATCATTTTATCATGATGGGGGGTTAGTGGCAATCACAATGAACAAGAACGAATGAAACATTGAGCGTAATGACATTTGCTCAATTGTGTACCCTTGTCCTGTTGGAACAGCTGTGTGCACTTCACTTTTTCCTGTCGACCGGGGATTATAATGGAGAGATTAGGCACAAACGGTTATCCCTCATCCAGGCAGTCGCTGGTAATCCAATCACTGGTAACCTTCCAGCGCGGCTTGCCTGGACCACTCATTTTCCCGACACAGTCAAAGCACGACAGGGGCGCCATGGGGCCTCAGCTCACAACACCATGCCGCTAGTAGTAAGAGGAAGACCCCTAGGGGGTAAGTGTTTTCTTTCACCTCACCTCGGGTAATCGTCATTTCACTACAGGTATTTACAAACCTCAATTGAGTAAGAACTTGTCTGTCAATCGCTATCTAACTATCTGTCCATCTCGTTCTATCTATTTGTCTATCGACCTCTCCGTCCGTCCGTCTCTATCTCGAACAACTCTTGCTCATGCAGGTAAAGCAATTGGGTTAGTGGTTATTTATTTGAATATAAAGAGAACGTAGAACTGTTGAAGATTTCTCGAAATGGCATAGAAAACGTTATGAAAAATAATAAAAACAGGTGGCGTATCAAGATGTAAGCGTGAGCGCGTGTTCTATGCTGGCACATCCCACCCCCTGTGCAGTCAGTGGACGCGCGCACAGACACCCGGATGCAAGCAAAATGTTCGTCGCTCCCACTCCGACAAGCACGGCACTAGAAGTCAGGCTAGCCTGTCCAACCATGAGTTGGATCTGACCTGGAGCCTTTCCATTTGGATTCCAGGATGCATGAAGAAGATGAACAGTCAAAAGGTAAAAAGAAAAAAGAAAAAAAATACAACAAGTGTGAAAACAATTGGAAAATACGGACGAGAGAGTTGGCGCGCTCTTGTGCGCATGCTCGAGCGCCCGTCTGTTTATTTCGCTTCGCGTAATTTGAAGTTTATGTCAGGACTTTTTTCCTTTGGCCTTTTTCTAACGTGGGCTATAGTCTACATTGCGAACGGCGATATTCCTAACAACTCAAGACTCAGAGCAAGACTATTGGCCAGTAACCGTCAAACCAAAGTGCTTCATTGTGCTTACCCAGCGACTTCATCACGACGCACAAAGTAATGGTTGGAAGAGTCCCCCTTATAACCAATACAGTCTCTCACATTTGATTAAATGTCTCTCAAATAAAAACAAACAAACAAAAAATGTGATAGATTGTATTGACATGATGCTACTGTACAATAAAGCCAACTCGTTTTTTAGAAGCATAGCATTCATAGCTTCAAATTAATTGACGCGCGCGCGCACACACACACACACACACACACACACACACACACACACACACACACACACACATATATTTAAATATATATATATATATATATATATATATATATATTACACACACACACACACACACACACACACACACACACACACATATTGTGGCACATCTGTTGGCTCCAGTAACATTCCTGGCCGAACCGCGCTTGACTGGCGGTTACCTGAGCCTTGAGCACATGCGATGTCATTCTCAGTCGATCGTGTGTGAAAAAATGTGCTTTTGTATCAATTGTGTACAAAAAATAAAAATAAAATCAAATAAACGCATTCAAACCCAAAGATGCAATTTTTCATTTTTATAAATTCAGACATTCAGTTCAAGGTACTTGTTAATATTGATGTGTTTTAATATTTTCAAGTGTTATGTAAAGGCATGCCTTAATTTTTTTTGTCTTTTTTACTGTTACAAATGGCCAAATAAGTGGCCTATCCCTTTAGATGCTGCAATTGTAAACATGTGTTGTAAAGCACCCTCCAGCATAATATAGCCACTTTTCGCAAAATGTCCATCTCACAATTTTTACTAAGATGCACTACTTGAGATGCGAGTCTTTGGAACTCTCATTTTGCACCCATAACAAAATTAATTCATGTCCAATTTGGTCCATCCACATTGCTTAGCTTATACACGTCATAGGTCCTGATTTTTCTGTCAGTCCAAAAAGGCTTTTGTCCTTGTGCCCAAATCTGCACAAATGTTATTTCACCATTTCGTCTTAATCTGAATTTCTGCCTTTATTTTCTGCTGTGTGGGCCTAGGGCGCAAGCCAGTGTGTGTGTGCTTCATCATCTACTGGCCACTTTTGGAGTACCTCAATGTCAAACTGATGTTAAAATAATAAATCGATTCATTTGGGTTCAAGGGTGTCAGCTTTCGTCGCAGTTTGCCGGGACGATTGCCGTGGTTCAGGCTGCGCATGTTTTCTAGATTGCTCCGTACAGTAGCCCTGAAGTGAACCCCCCCCCAAAAAAGAACAAACAAAAAAGAAGCAAACAAGAAAAAAGACGCACGCAAAACTGGAGAAAAGACTTGCAAAAGTAGAAGCAAACGAAAAAATTGCAAACAAGAAAAATGACACAAACAAGAAAAAGAAGCAAAAAAAACATGCATGAAAAAAGGAAGCAAACAAGTTAAATGACGCAAACAAGAATAAAAATGCAAACAAAGAAGAACCAAACCAGATAAGACGCAAACATGAAAAAAGAAGCAAAATTTGATAAAAGACATGCAAACCATAATAAGAAGCAAACAAAAAAGAGAATCACAAAGAGGAAGCAAACAAACAAGTAAAAGGATGCAAACAAGAATAAAGAAGTAAACAAAAAGAAGCAAACAAGACGCAAACAAGAAAATAGGCACACAAAAATGAAGAGAAAAGACATATGCAAAAATAGAAGTAAACAAGAAAAATAATGAAAACAGGAAAACAGAACCATGCAAAAACGTAGCAAACAAGAGAAAAGTTGCATGTAAAAAAAAAAAAAAACAAGAAAAAGGACAACTGCAAAAAAAAGCACGAAAGCATGCGTCTTTTTTCTTGTTTGCTTCTTTTTTGCATGGGTCTTTTTCCTGTTTTCATTTTTTTCTTGTTTACTTCTATTTTTGCATATGTCTTTCTGTTTGTGTCTTTTTGCTTATGAGCTTTTTTTTGTTTACGTCTATTTCTCGCACGTGTCTTTTAATATTGCACACATTTTTTGTTTGCATATTTTTTCTTGCGTGTCCTTTTTCTTGTTTGCGTTTTTCTTGTTTGCCCCTTTTCTTGCATGTGTTCTTTTTCATTTCGCTTCTTTTTCTTACCTTTTATCTTGCATGTGTCCTTTTTCTTTTTTGCTTCCTTTCTCTTGTCTTTTTTGTTGTTTGCACCTTTTTTGTTGTTCCCTTCTTTTTTCTTGCGCGTGTTTTTTTATTTTGCTTCTTTTTCCTTGTGTCTTTTCTTGTTCTTTTTTCATTTTCATGTTTGCCTCTTTTCTTTCGTGCGTCTTTTCTCTTGTTTCTTTTTTCGGTTGTGCTTTTTTCTTGTGTGTGTGTGCGTGTGTGTGTCCTTTTTTGTTTTGCATTTTTTCATTTGCATCCTTTTTTCTTGTTCGCCTCTTTTTGCTTGTTTGCTTCTTTTTTCTGTTAAAGGCTTCATGCCCAGTTGTGTTTGCGCATTGCCCATCGGAGTACAAGCAGTCATGTAAAGCGATTTATATATATATATATATATATATATATTGTGGGGTCGCGTGAGGTGTGACAAGGCAGATGGAGTCACAGGTCAGATGTTCTCAATAAAATGTTTATTTTGTCACTCAAAGTTCAAAGAAACTATATCAAAACAGGTAGTCAAAAGACAGCAATCAAAATCAGGTTGGTTTTTAGAGTTCAGAACTACTCTCTTTACAAAGTACAAATGAAAGCAGGAAAGATATATGATCAAAAATGCAAAAACTTGAAATAAAGTCTCTTCACGGGATTCCAAAACTGGCGCACAAAGTACAACTTAAAGCAGTTCAAAAACGGTCAAAGTCCAAATAAAACCTGTTCTCACAACTCTCTGGCTTTGCCTTCGGTGGCACTCTCTTGCTTCACAAGTCTCGTCCTCAGCAGCACAGTCTCCCCCTCTCCAATCAGCCAGGCCGGCTTTTATCCCATTACTTAATCAGCTACACCTGTTGAGGCAGTGAGGCATGCTGGGCATTGGAGTCCTCGGCCTCTCGGCCATTTTGGGGTGTGGCATTTGTTCACAGAATGGGAAGTAGCGGCCCTCTACTACACGCCCCCTTGTGATGCCACAATATATATATATATATATATATATATATATATATATATATATATATATATATATATATATATATATATATATATATATATATATATATATATATATATATACAGTGATCCCTCCTACTTCGCGGTCTCAGATATCGCAGCCTCAGTACTTTGCGGGTTTTTCCAGGAAAAATGAAAAATATTTCAAAATAAAAAAATTATTTAAAAAATGTGCAAAAATGGAAAAAAATTGAAAAAAGCAAAAAAGTACATTATACAGTACTGTATTCATAAAAAAAAAATCAGTAATATTATTTCATAACTTAAGAATTCTTCAAGCATTTATCATTTATGTTGATAACGCACGCTACTGCCTATGTTTAGTAAGCGATGAGTGTTTATTCTGTTTATGTGTTCGTTTGTGTAGAGGTTGCACTTTATAGTTAGAAGTTGTTGTTAGTTGTTGCTAACCCGCTAATGTCGGCTAAAAATACAGTAAATTTATAGATTAAAGTTCGGCTAGTGTTTATATGTTAGTTGACTGACTTTACCATTGTTGTTGATTTATTATTCAACAGATACTACATGATACACCATACATGAGCCAAAACAAATGTGAAGTGCAACGTGATGACTTGCGTACTCTTTCACCGGAGTCTTGGTGCAGATAACCAGTCCTGAGAACAAATTCTCAACAAACTAAGTAATATTAGTTATTTAATGAATATACTTAATCCGTTCAGCGGCTATGCTCGTAACTCGAATTGCTCGTGTGACGGGCAATCCAAACCTATGTTAATTAGTGAATGCGTGCAAAAACCTTGGTAAAAACATTACGACTTGCACATATTAAAAATTAATAACATAATCTACTGTACAGTTAAATTAAATAACATAAATATACAAAGGAAAAATGGCATTCACCTTTGGGGCGTGACTTGAGCTGGTGGTGGGTGGAGGCGGAGGGGAGCAGAGACAAACCCGCAGAATTTATTTATTTTTTTTCTTAAACGATAACTTTTTTCAAAGGAGAACCTATCACGGACGATTCCTTCTCTTTAATCCATAATAGAAGAAGCCTCTCCATTTTGTTGTTGACCGAGGTCCGTCCCCTGGCAAGGAAATTCTTGCCCTTAGAAGATTGCCGAGCGGTTACGGCGATACTCACAAGCAAGGTTAACTATGCGTTCGCCTCCTTCGTATTTTTTTATTATCTCCTGCTTTGTTTCTATTGTCATCATTCTCTTACTTCTTTCTTTACCGCCACTAGCAATTTTAGAAGTCATGTCTAACAGATAAAGTTTGCAAAGTCTTCTCAACACACCGACCAACTGTGGCATCAAGCTAGATGAAGGCGTTCGGCCAATAGCATATCGGCATTTCTGTGATTGACGTGGCGCCGACCAATAGCATATCGGCATCTCCGTGACTGAGACCGTGACCTTAATCGACCAATAGCATATCGGCATCTCCGTGACTGAGACCGTGACTGTGACTTTATAAGACCAATAGCATATCATTGTTTCTGTGACATGCGAGAATAGTGAATTTTGTTGATGCAGCAAAGCGAAAAAAATAGTGCGGACACATTGACCGGCATGTTGGATTGTTCGTAAGACGAAAGGTTTGTGCGTAAGAGGGGGACAAAAAACACCGCGGTCCACGTTCGTAAGATGAAAAATTCATAAAAAAGGGAGTTCGTAAACCGCGGGCTCACTGTATATTTATATTTAATCATATTGTTTATTAGCAATAGCCTGAGCTAGCTTTTTGTTGGAAGCTTTTCCTCGGAACAGTGTTTGCGTTCAGATCATCTTGAAATGGTTGAGTTTCACAATGACAAATGAATGGATTTGATTGGAGTGACCAGTCCTATATGTATGACAAGCTTGCAAAAAGACTTCAGATAGCGCTGCCACCACTAGCTAAAACTGGGAAAGGAGGCGTATGCTTATTTCAAGCACCTTGAGTGCTTCAAGGTAGCATTTTGGAGATGAGATGACACCTGGCGTTTGGGCTCAGCATGTCAACGATGTATTTTGTGCTTTTAGGGCCACGGTACGGTGGCGAGAAAAGGAGCAACTCCTCGGCTGATGCCTCGGGCCTCTGGCCGCAAAGTCAAAGTCAAGCCAATGAGGCCCCAGACCCGCCCGCTAGCAGCGGCAGGCCCGCGGGCTCGTCCCGCGGCCTCCTCCAGGGACCCGGGGCCGCCAGCCCGCCGGGCCTGGGCCCGGTCCTGGCCTGGCACGCAGCCGTGGATGCTGCCCGCCGAGCGCGGGGCGACGGCACCCACCCCGAGGGGAACCCTCGGCGCATGGCGGACACCGCCGACTTGCCTGCGCAGAGGAAGAGGCAGCAGTATGCCAAGAGCAAGAAACAGGGTGGCTCGGCCAATGGCAAGCCGCCCCGAGTGCTTTTCTGCCTCACCCTGGACAACCCCGTTCGCAGGGCCTGCATCAGCCTGGTGGAGTGGAAGTATCCTCCCATCCCCACCTGCATTTGCCCCTTTCCAGTCCAAAGCCCCAATTCCTACCCAAATCTCAATTACCTTTGCTTTCGTAGCTCATGCAAAAATTACTTTATTTTGACATTTGCAGTGGAAAAAGTTTATATTTTTCCTCGGGAAAATTGGATAACTACAATATTACTTTTAATATGCACCTTAAAAAACCAGAGGTGGACGCTTGGTCAGCACTGATAGACGACTGTTTTGCCGACGGACCGCCCAATCACCCTCTCCAAGTAATACTGTAGCTCTTCCAAGTAACCATTGGGTGCAGAACAAATTTGCATTCTGTCTCTTGGCTTGGCTCTTGGCCAGGAAATGCAAGATCCAAGTTTTTTAATTCCTTAATTAAAGACGTGTTTTTGTAAATTCAACTTGAGCAATACTGTTTAATAGTGTATGTGACAGATAAAATGTAGAGAAATTTGCATGAAAATATTTTGAAAAGCGTCAACAATTATTGTTTTAAATGCAGTTATAAATTAGAATAGACATTCAGCATTTGAGTATCAAGTGAGGCATGATTATGCCATCCAGTGGATATGATTGCTAATCGCACCTGGTATAATATATTATATTATTATGGTATATTATAGCCCAGGATTAAACCCATTAGCTGGCTTTGTTTACATGTTCCACTTATATTACGGTGTTGTCTTTCGTTTGCAACATAAGTGTAAAACTACAGACATGGTTTTAATTTTAAGCGTAAGAACAAAAAACAGAAAAAATAATTAGTATGAGTGCAGTGTGTCATGTGTGCAGAGGTAGACCCCCGACTGACGAATGACAGACCAGAAAAAAAATGCACTATCGGACCCACGATTACAGTTTTGTCTGACTTGAAAAAATGACGTTCTAACAATGACACAAATGGGGTGGGGCTCTGACAAATGACGAATGTTGGACTAGCAAAAAAATTAAGTTGCCCACTTCTGTGAAAAACACATTGCCTTTAATGCCGTCAACTGAAAAAAATATCGCCTGCGCTTAGGCTCCGGTAACAGTCAATCATCACTCACCTATCGGTCACTTGACAGTCGTAGGCTGAACCGGTGTTACCTGAGGCTGTGGGCAAAATAAGCTTGTTAAAGTATTAATTGTATGTTAAAAAGGATGTAGCTGACAAATGAACTCATTCAATCCGTAAGACGTCATTTTACATTTTTTTTTAATCTTGGCCAGGGCTGTAAAACATACGGCCTGCAGGACGATTTTTGAAATGTATTTGATCCGGCCCGTGAGATGATTTCGCCAGATATAAAAATGAGCTGATTTTTTTTTAATTTAAAAAAAAAAAGATATTTTTTTTATGATTAATAGTAGTGTTAATATTTTATGATTGACAAATGATTTTGTTCTCATTTATTTTGGCCAGTTTTGAAAAAGAAAAATACATTTGAAATTGTTGTTTTAAAGTTTTTAAAGTCTATCTTTTGACTGGTTCTAAGTAGATTTTGGCCTACCTCAGTGGACCGCAATTCTTGTTCCTCTTCTATTTTTCAGCACTTAAATTGTGGTCAGGTCTTCTTTAACAATTTGACTTTCAGACCCTTTGATATATTCATATTGATGTCTATTTTTGCCAACTGTGTGGCCTTAGCCATCTACATCCCTTTTCCTGGAGATGACTCCAATTCAACCAACCAAGAGCTGGTAAGTCAAACTTGAAAGTATGCATGCTTATTAGCCTTTAGGGGCCATTTTGGATTGCCAATCAAGCACTACTTTTTGCATCCAACCATAGAAATGTGGACTTCTTATTTTAAGGCATGGATGTCAAGGTCATTTTTATCATGGGCCACATTGTATGTAATCGTAGATTCTGTCAGAGAGCCGTTGTGACTGTAAAGTCAAACTTTCAGTATGATAATCACACATTTACATATTTTGAAATTGACTGCTAAAACTGCTCAAAAGGGATATTGGTATCAAAAACGTGTGTAAAAGTTGATGGCAACTTGCAAATTTGGTATTTCAGCCAAGAACTTGAAGTCATGAGTAGCATTTTGAGGGCCACCTAAAATGATGTGGTGGGCCGGATCTGGACCACGGGCCTTGAGTTTGACACCTGTGCACTGTAGCAAGTCCAAATGTCAGTTTCTAGTTATATTTTGTTAGGAGAAAAGGGTTCTTGGGTTCTCAAGGGTTTTAAAAGGAAATTAGAACTTCATATGGTTTAAAATGTAATTTTTTATCCACAAGTATTTACTGGACATATGACAAGAACAATTCTCGTGGAAAAAAATGCCCCACTCCCCCTTAGCAAGTTACGATTTTTTTAAACCATTTGAATAATATTTTATAATTAGCAAGGCAAGATAGTTTATACATGTCCTTTCATTCAGTGTTTCCTTTCTTCATTAAGCTTTGCAGGAGGTGTTAGCGTGTTTCTGTGGAAAACATAAACGTTGGATGCTAGCTCAACAGATGGGGATTACTCACTTATCTGTGTCTGCGCTCATCCCAACACAAAGCGCAGTGTGAGGAAAAGTGAATGGTGTGCATTTTCCACATGATACTTTGGGACACAAGAATTGACATTTTAATGTCAGACTAGAGATGGACCGATAACCACGATAGCAATATATTTAAAAGCGTCCAAATCTGACGAAACCACTAAGTTTTTTTCTCCTTGCGCATCGTTTGCCTTAACAAGCAATTTGCAGCCTGCAGCGTGACCCTGCTCTCTATGTGACTCATACTCGTTGACTGCTGCAGCCAATCATGTCCACTTTCTTCACTTTGTTTCTTCATTTTGTTTCAGCCTCTGTACCACTGTAAGTTAGCTACCGCAGCTTATTACCAGTGCTAACAAGTTTATACGACTTTTACATGATATAGTTCAAAGTAGAACGTTTTTTTTAATTGCAATACCTTAGTACAAAATATATAAAACAGCCATTCTGAACAACAAGCAAACATTAGTAGAACATATCAAGGGATAATGCAAAGACAATAAAAACACTAGAGCTGCAAGCAGCTATAAAGGGCCCTCGCAGACCTGTGCACGTTGGGGTATTAACAGGTCGGGGTATGAACAAGGACTATGAACGATGAAAAAGTAGTTGTAGATGACTTCAGTGCAGGACTCTTACCAAATATGTAAAATTTAGACAAGGTGGGACAATGTGGGTGGAGTTACTGCAGCTTTTATTGTTCCAATTTTGTGACTTTCAATGCGATATAGGCCACATTGACTGTCGAAACATCGTACTGATTTGTGGAGGGCATAAGGCATGGCCACTGGCTTTTCAAAAAACATTTAAGGGATGTCACTTCAAGGGGCTCAGCAGAGTACATAAAAACATTAAGGATTTGCTATATTTTTTGCTGCCACTAGGTGGCGCTCGTACTATGATTAAAAAATAGGCTTGTAGGTGTGTTTCACATTGGACTCCCATCCCATATATGAAGTTTTAAAAATATAAGATCGTCTAGGTCCAATTACAGCAACTTTTACCGTTTTCGCGAGACATCGGATTTTGAGTTGGCATAGAGGTCAAGCCCTTTAATGAAAAGTCATAAAAGTTGAGAACCTTAATGTTCCAATGTGTCATAGCTTTTCTGACCATTTTTGAGTTCATTTAGTCAAACAGGCATTTCACAGTACATAAAAGTATAAAAAATGAGATTTTTTTCCGCCACTGGGTGGCACTGTAAATGATTTGAAAGTTTATCACATAGCTGTATTATTGCATGACGTTTAAAGTCCCAGGAAAGTTTCAGATGGTTTGAAGCTGTCATAGCTGAGTTATTAAGATTTTTGTCACTCTTGGCGAAGGAAGTATTAAACATAATTTGAAGCTCTGCCCCCATCTTTTATGTCAAGAGATCTTCACGATATTTGGCCTATGTGTGCCCCTCAGTTGGATAATGATTCATGCCAAAGTTGAAGGTAATGGGGTGAATCTTTTAAGAGAAAAAGACACTAGTTTGAGACCAGCTAACGTCTAAGAATGGGACAAAACTGCACATTAAAAAAATTCATAACAATTTTTCTGTACATCCTAGCACATCACTTCTATTGACTTTTTTGTAGGTCTTGCAGTCCTTCATTTGCCTACAAAGTTTCATAGCTGTAGGTCAAACCAAACAGGATTGACTGTAATCTTTCGACTAATGACATTTTTTGCAGCCACTAGGTGGCGCTAGCTTTAAACTGGAATATATGTTTGTCGATATGTTTAGGAGAATATTTTCATCCAATGTGTGAAATTGTGAGAAGATCAGATCATCTGGGTCAAATTACAGCAACTTTTACTGGACAGATAAAGTTTCGGAATGAAAATGGTCGTTGAGGCCACGCCCATTATCGAAACTTCGTAAAATTTGGTGGAGGTCAGCAAGGCTGTCTAGAGGCTTTTCAGACTTAATTTCAGCGATATTACTTCAAAGGGCTCAGCTAAACACATAAAAACGTTTAAAAAATGCTATATTTTTGGCTGCCACTAAGTGGCACTCGCACTATAACAAAAAATACGTTGATAGGTGTAATCCGCATTGGAAACCCATCAAATATATGAAGTTTAGACAAGATAAGACCATCTGGGACCAAACACAGCAACTTTGTTCGTTTTGGCGAGACATCAGACTGACATTTTTGTTTGCCACTAGATGGCCTTATAAGCAATTGAAGATTTTTTTAAACACTTGTGTTAAGGGCTTAAGTCTTCATGTGTATGTGAAGTTTCAGATTTTTCTAAGCTTGTAAAGCTGAGTTATAAAGGTTTGTTTCACATGTGGCAAAGTAATCATCAAAGGCATAATATGAAGCCCCGCCCCCAACATATTTGATGGCGGATCATCCCGAAAATTTGAACAATTGTGCCTCACAGTCAGATAAAACATCACAGCAAATTCGAAGTCGATCGGGTCAAGCGTTTGGGAGAAAAAAGGAGCAGTTCGGGACCTGCAAATGAGCAAAAACGGGCCAAAAGTGCACATTCAAAAATTCATAACTCTCTTTCTGTACATCTGAGCATATGGCTCGCGCTGACTTTTTTGTAGGGCTCGAGGTCCTACATAAGACTACAAATTTTTGGAGCTCTAGGTCAAACGGGCCGGGAGTGAGAGGCTATTTTCCACTCATAAGGCCATTTTGGGGCCAATTACAGCCACTTTTTTCGTTTTGGCGAGTCGTCTGACTTTGAAGTGGCGTGCAGACCACGCCCATTATCGAAAAGTCATAAAATTTTAAAATCTTAATATTCCATGTTTTAATGATATTCTGACCAATTTTCACTTGTTTTACTCAAACAGACTGAGCACAATACATGAAAGTGTAAAAAATGACATTTTAATCAACCACTAGGCGGCGCTAGTAGGTATTTAAAAAAACTTTTTTTAAAGGTGTTAAAGACATAAGTTTCCATGTGTCTATGAAGTTTTAGATTTTTTTAAGCTAGTACATCAAAGTTATTAAGGTTTTTGTCACTCTTGGCGAAGGAAAAATTGAACACATAATTTGAAGCCACGCCCCTATCATATATGTCAGCGGATCTGCACCAAATTTTGCCCACTTGTGCCCCTATGTGTGAATATGGACCACAGCAAATGTGAAGGCGATTGAGTAAAGCGTTTGGGAGAAACAAGGAGCAGTTTGGGACCTGCAAACGTGCAAAAATGGGCCAAAAATGCACATTCAAAAATTCATAACTCTTTTTCTGTACATCTGAGCACATGGCTCGCGCTGACTTTTTTGTAGGTCTCTAGGTCCTACATATGGCTAAAAATTTTCGTAGCTCTAGGTCAAATGGGCCGGGACCAGGTGCACTTTTTCGACCTTAGGTGGCGCTGCAGAGCCATTTTTTTTGCATTGTTTTGGGAAACACAAAAATATCCAATTTTTCACCGGGCCCGACAAATGTGCAAATTTTGGTGACTTTTCGTGCATGTTTAGGCCCTCAAAAATGGAAAAGCGCTGCACAGTAAATAATAATAATAACTAGAGCTGCAAGCAGCTATAAAGGGCCCTCGCAGACCTGTGCACGTTGGGGTATGAACAGGTCGGGGTATGAACAAGGACTATGAATGATGAAAAATTTGTTGTAGATCACTTCAGTGCAGGACTATTACCAAATATGTAAAATTTAGACAAGGTCGGACAATGTGTGTGGAGTTACTGCAGCTTTTATTGTTCAAATTTTGTGACTTTCAATGCCATATAGGCCACACCCACTGTCGAAACATTGTACTGATTTGTGGGGGGCATAAGTTATGGCCACTGGCTTTTCAGAAAACATTTAAGGGATATATCACTTCAAGGGGCTCAGCAGAGTACATAAAAACATTAAGGATTTGCTATATGTTTTGCTGCCACTAGGTGGCGCTCGTACTATGATAAAAAATAGGCTTGTAGGTGTGTTTCACATTGGACTCCCATCCCATATATGAAGTTTTGCAAACATCAGATCATCTAGGTCCAATTACAGCAACTTTTACCGTTTTGGGGAGACATCAGACTTTGAGTTTGCATAGAGGCCACACCCTTTAATGAAAAGTCATAAAAGTTGAGAACCTTAATGTTCCAATGTGTCATAGCTTTTCTGACCATTTTTTAGTTCATTTAGTCAAACAGGCATTTCACAGTACATAAAAGTATAAAAAATGATATATTTGTCCGCCACTGGGTGGCGCTGTAAATGATTTGAAAGTTTATCACATAGCTGTATTATTGCATTACTTTGAAAGGCCCAGGAAAGTTTCAGATGGTTTGAAGCTGTCATAGCTGAGTTATTAAGATTTTTGTTACTCTTGGCAAAGGAAGTATTAAACATAATTTGAAGCTCCGCCCCCATCTTTTATGTCAAGAGATCTTCACGATATTTGGACTATGTGTGCCCCTCAGTTGGATAATGATTCATGCCAAAGTTGAAGGTAATGGGGTGAATCATTTAAGAGAAAAAGGCACTAGTTTGAGACCAGCTAATGTCTAAGAATGGGACAAAACTGCACATTAAAAAAATTCATAACAATTTTTCTGTACATCCTAGCACATCACTTGTATTGACTTTTTTGTAGGGCATTTAGTCATTCATTTGCCTACAAAGTTTCATAGCTGTAGGTCAAACCAAACAGGATTGACTGTAATCGTTCGACTAATGACATTTTTTGCAGCCACTAGGTGGCGCTAGCTTTAAACTGGAATATATTTTTGTCGATATGTTCAGGAGAATATTTTCATCCAATGTGTGAAATTGTGAGAAGATCAGATCATCTGGGTAAAATTACAGCAACTTTTACTGGACAGATAAAGCTTCGGAATGAAAATGGCCGTAGAGGCCACACCCATTATCGAAACTTCGTAAAATTTGGTGGAGGTCAGCAGGGCTGTCTAGAGGCTTTTCAGACTTAATTTCAGCGATATTACTTCAAAGGGCTCAGCTAAACACATAAAAATGTTTAAAAAATGCTATATTTTTGGCTGCCACTAGGTGGCGCTCGCACTATAACAAAAAATACGTTAATAGGTGTATTCCGCATTGAAAACCCATCAAATATATGAAGTTTAGAAAAGATAAGCCCTTCTGGGACCAAACACAGCAACTTTGTTCGTTTTGGCGAGACATCAGACGGACATTTTTGTTTGCCACTAGATGGCTTTATAAGCAATTGAAGATTTTTTTAAACACTTGTGTTAAGGGCTTGAGTCTTCATGTTTCTGTGAATTTTCAGATTTTTCCAAGCTTGTAAAGCTGAGTTATAAAGGTTTGTTTCACATGTGGCAAAGTAATCATCAAAGGCATAATATAAAGCCCCGCCCCCAACATATTTGATGGCGGATCATCACAAAAATTTGAACAATTGTGCCTCACAGTCAGATAAAACATCACAGCAAATTTGAAGTCGATCAGGTCAAGGGTTTGGGAGAAAAAAGGAGCAGTTCGGGACCTGCAAATGAGCAAAAACGGGCCAAAAGTGCACATTCAAAAATTCATAACTCTCTTTCTGTACATCTGAGCACATGGCTCGCGCTGACTTTTTTGTAGGGCTCGAGGTCCTACATGAGGCTACAAATTTTTGGAGCTCTAGGTTAAACGGGCCGGGAGTGAGAGGCTATTTTCCAATCATAAGGCCATTTTGGGGCCAATTACAGCCACTTTTTTCGTTTTGGCGAGTCATCTGACTTTGAGGTGGCGTGCAGACTACGCCCATTATCGAAAAGTCGTAAAATTTTAAAACCTTAATAATCCATGTATTAATGATATTCTGACCAATTTTCATTTGTTTTACTCAAACAGACTGAGCACAATACATGAAAGTGTAAAAAATGACATTTTAATCAACCACTAGGCGGCGCTAGTAGGTATTTAAAAAAACTTTTTTTAAAGGTGTTAAAGACATAAGTTTCCATGTGTCTATGAAGTTTTAGATTTTTTTAAGCTAGTACATCAAAGTTATTAAGGTTTTTGTCCCTGTTGGCGAAGGAAAAATTGAACACATAATTTGAAGCCACGCCCCTATCATATATGCCAGCGGATCTGCACCAAATTTTGCCCACTTGTGCCCCTATGTGTGAATATTGACCACAGCAAATTTGAAGGCGATTGAGTAAAGCGTTTAGGAGAAACAAAGAGCAGTTTGGGACCTGCAAACGTGCAAAAATGGGCCAAAAATGCACATTCAAAAAATCATAACTCTTTTTCTGTACATCTGAGCACATGGCTCGCGCTGACTTTTTTGTAGGTCTGTAGGTCCTACATATGGCTAAAAATTTTCGTAGCTCTAGGTCAAACGGGCCGGGACCAGGTGCACTTTTTCAACCTTAGGTGGCGCTGCAGAGCCATTTTTTTTGCATTGTTTTGGGAAACACAAAAATATCCAATTTTTCACCAGGCCCGACAAATGTGCAAATTTTGGTGACTTTTCGTGCATGTTTAGGCCCTCAAAAATGGAAAAGCGCTGCACAGTAAATAATAATAATAATAATAATAATAATAATAATAATCTGGAGAAAAACAAGAGGGCTCTCGCAGCGGTAGCTGCTCGGGCCCTAACTAGAGCTGCAAGCAGCTATAAAGGGCCCTCGCAGACCTGTGCACGTTGGGGTATGAACAGGTCGGGGTATGAACAAGGACTATGAATGATGAAAAAGTAGTTGTAGATGACTTCAGTGCAGGACTCTTACAAAATATGTAAAATTGAGACAAGGTGGGACAATGTGGGTGGAGTTACTGAAGCTTTTATTGATCCAATTTTGTGACTTTCAATGCCATATAGGCCACACCCACTGTCGAAACATCGTACTGATTTGTGGAGTGCATAAGGCATGGCCACTGGCTTTTCAGAAAACATTTAAGGGATATCACTTCAAGGGGCTCAGCAGAGTACATAAAAACATTAAGGATTTGCTATATTTTTTGCTGCCACTAGGTGGCGCTCGTACTATGATAAAAAATAGGCTTGTAGGTGTGTTTCACATTGGACTCCCATCCCATATATGAAGTTTTAAAAAAATCAGATCGTCTAGGTCCAATTACAGCAACTTTTACCGTTTTCGCGAGACATTTGATTTTGAGTTGGCATAGAGGCCACGCCCTTTATTGAAAAGTCATAAAAGTTGAGAACCTTAATGTTCCAATGTGTCATAGCTTTTCTGACCATTTTTGAGTTCTTTTAGTCAAACAGGCATTTCACAGTACATAAAAGTATAAAAAATGAGATTGTTGTCCGCCACTGGGTGGCGCTGTAAATGATTTGAAAGTTTATCACATAGCTGTATTATTGCATGACTTTTAAAGTCCCAGGAAAGTTTCAGATGGTTTGAAGCTGTCACAGCTGAGTTAAGATTTTTGTCACTCTTGGCGAAGGAAATATTAAACATAATTTGAAGCTCCGCCCCCATCTTTTATGTCAAGAGATCTTCATGATATTTGGCCTATGTGTGCCCCTCAGTTGGATAATGATGCATGCCAAAGTAGAAGGTAATGGGGTGAATCTTTTAAGAGAAAAAGGCACTAGTTTGAGACCAGCTAATGTCTAAGAATGGGACAAAACTGCACATTAAAAAAATTCATAACAATTTTTCTGTACATCCTAGCACATCACTTGTCAGCTGTCATAGCTGAGTTATTAAGATTTTTGTCACTCTTGGCGAAGGAAATATTAAACATAATTTGAAGCTCCGCCCCAATTTTTTATGTCAAGAGATCTTCACGATATTTGGACTATGTGTGCCCCTCAGTTGGATAATGATTCATGCCAAAGTTGAAGGTAATGGGGTGAATCGTTTAAGAGAAAAAGGCACTAGTTTGAGACCAGCTAATGTCTAAGAATGGGACAAAACTGCACATTAAAAAAAATCATAACAATTTTTCTGTACATCCTAGCACATCACTTCTATTGACTTTTTTGTAGGTCTTGCAGTCCTTCATTTGCCTACAAAGTTTCATAGCTCTAGGTCAAACCAAACAGGATTGACTGTAATCTTTCGACTAATGACATTTTTTGCAGCCACTAGGTGGCGCTAGCTTTAAACTGGAATATATTTTTGTCGATATGTTCAGGAGAATATTTTCATCCAATGTGTGAAATTGTGAGAAGATCAGATCATCTGGGTCAAATTACAGCAACTTTTACTGGACAGATAAAGCTTCGGATTGAAAATGGTCGTAGAGGCCACGCCCATTATCGAAACTTCGTAAAATTTGGTGGAGGTCAGCAAGGCTGTCTAGAGGCTTTGCAGACTTAATTTCAGCGATATTACTTCAAAGGGCTCAGCTAAACACATAAAAACGTTTAAAAAATGCTATATTTTTGGCTGCCACTAGGTGGCGCTCGCACTATAACAAAAAATACGTTGATAGGTGTATTCCGCATTGGAAACCCATCAAATATATGAAGTTTAGAAACGATAAGACCATCTGGGACCAAACACTGCAACTTTGTTCGTTTTGGCGAGACATCAGACTGACATTTTTGTTTGCCACTAGATGGCCTTATAAGCAATTGAAGATTTTTTTAAACACTTGTGTTAAGGGCTTAAGTCTTCATGTGTATGTGAAGTTTCAGATTTTTCTAAGCTTGTAAAGCTGAGTATTTATAAAGGTTTGTTTCACATGTGGCAAAGTAATCATCAAAGGCATAATATGAAGCCCCGCCCCCAACATATTTGATGGCGGATCATCACGAAAATTAGAACAATTGTGCCTCACAGTCAGATAAAACATCACAGCAAATTTGAAGTCGATCGGGTCAAGCGTTTGGGAGAAAAAAGGAGCAGTTCGGGACCTGCAAATGAGCAAAAACGGGCCAAAAGTGCACATTCAAAAATTCATAACTCTCTTTCTGTACATCTGAGCATATGGCTCGCGCTGACTTTTTTGTAGGGCTCGAGGTCCTACATAAGGCTACAAACTTTTGTAGCTCTAGGTCAAATGGGCCGGGAGTAAGAGGCTATTTTCCACTCATAAGGCCATTTTGGGGCCAATTACAGCCACTTTTTTCGTTTTGGCGAGTCATCTGACTTTGAGGTGGCGTGCAGACTACGCCCATTATCGAAAAGTCGTAAAATTTTAAAACCTTAATATTCCATGTCTTAATGATTTTCTGACCAATTTTCATTTGTTTTACTCAAACAGACTGAGCACAATACATGAAAGTGTAAAAAATGACATTTTAATCAACCACTAGGCGGCGCTAGTAGGTTTTTAAAAAAACTTTTTTTAAAGGTTTTAAAGACATAAGTTTCCATGTGTCTATGAAGTTTTAGATTTTTTTAAGCTAGTACATCAAAGTTATTAAGGTTTTTGTCCATCTTGGCGAAGGAAAAATTGAACACATAATTTGAAGCCACGCCCCTATCATATATGTCAGCGGATCTGCACCAAATTTTGCCCACTTGTGCCCCTATGTGTGAATATGGACCACAGCAAATTTGAAGGCGATTGAGTAAAGTGTTTAGGAGAAACAAGGAGCAGTTTGGGACCTGCAAACGTGCAAAAATGGGCAAAAAATGCACATTCAAAAATTCATAACTCTTTTTCTGTACATCTGAGCACATGGCTCGCGCTGACTTTTTTGTAGGTCTCTAGGTCCTACATATGCCTAAAAATTTTCGTAGCTCTAGGTCAAACGGGCCGGGACCAGGTATACTTTATCGACCTTAGGTGGCGCTGCAGAGCCATTTTTTTTGCATTGTTTTGGGAAACACAAAAATATCCAATTTTTCACCGGGCCCGACAAATGTGCAAATTTTGGTGACTTTTCGTGCATGTTTAGGCCCTCAAAAATGGAAAAGCGCTGCACAGTAAATAATAATAATAATAACTAGAGCTGCAAGCAGCTATAAAGGGCCCTCGCAGACCTGTGCACGTTGAGGTATGAACAGGTCGGGGTATGAACAAGGACTATGAACGATGAAAAAGTAGTTGTAGATGACTTCAGTGCAGGACTATTACCAAATATGTAAAATTTAGACAAGGTGGGACAATGTGTGTGGAGTTACTGCAGCTTTTATTGTTCCAATTTTGTGACTTTCAATGCCATATAGGCCACACCCACTGTCGAAACATTGTACTGATTTGTGGGGGGCATAAGGCATGGCCACTGGCTTTTCAGAAAACATTTAAGGGATATCACTTCAAGGGGCTCAGCAGAGTACATAAAAACATTAAGGATTTGCTATATATTTTGCTGCCACTAGGTGGCGCTCGTACTATGATAAAAAATAGGCTTGTAGGTGTGTTTCACATTGGACTCCCATCCCATATATGAAGTTTTGCAAACATCAGATCATCTAGGTCCAATTACAGCAACTTTTACCGTTTTCGCGAGACATCAGATTTTGAGTTGGCATAGAGGCCACGCACTTTAATGAAAAGTCATAAAAGTTGAGAACCTTAATGTTCCAATGTGTCATAGCTTTTCTGACCATTTTTGAGTTCATGTAGTCAAACAGACATTGCACAGTACATGAGAGTGTAAAAAATTAGATTTTTGTCCGCCACTAGGTGGCGCTGTAAATGATTTGGATGTTTATCACATAGCTGTATTAGGGCATGACTTTTAAACTCCCTGCAAGTGTTTCACATGATTTGAAGCAGAAACAGCTGAGTTATTAAGGTTTTTGTCACTCTTGGCGAAGAAAATATTCAAAACAATTTGAAGCTCCGCCCACATCTTACAAGTCATGGGATCTTCACAATTTTTGGGAGATTTGTGCCGCTATATCTGCTAATAGTCCATGCCAACGTAGAAGTTAATCGGGTAAACCGTTTAAGAGAAAAAGGCACTAGATTTAGACCGGCTAATGTCTAAGAATGGGGCAAAATTGCACATAAAAAAAAATCATAAAAATTATTCTGTACATCTTAGCACATCACTTCTATTGACTTTTTTGTAGGTCTTACAATCCTACATATGCCTAAAAACTTTTATAGTGTTAGGTCAAACCAAACAGGAATAACTCCAATCTTTCGACTAATGACATTTTTTGCAGCCACTAGGTGGCGCTAGCTTTAAACTGGAATATATGTTTGTCGATATCTTCAGGAACAGATTTTCATCCAATGTGTGAAATTGTGAGAAGATCAGATCATCTGGGTCAAATTACAGCAACTTTTACTGGACAGATAAAGCTTCGGAATGAAAATGGCCGTAGAGGCCACACCCATTATCGAAACTTCGTAAAATTTGGTGGAGGTCAGCAAGGCTGTCTAGAGGCTTTTCAGACTTAATTTCAGCGATATTACTTCAAAGGGCTCAGCTAAACACATAAAAACGTTTAAAAAATGCTATATTTTTGGCTGCCACTAGGTGGCGCTCGCACTATAGCAAAAAATACGTTGATAGGTGTAATCTGCATTGGAAATCCATCAAATATGTAATGTTTAGAAAAGATAAGACTATCTGGGACCAAACACAGCAACTTTGTTCGTTTTGGCGAGACATCAGACTGACATTTTTGTTTGCCACTAGATGGCCTCACAAGCAATTGAAGATTTGTTTAACCACTTGTGTTAAGGGCTTGAGTCTCCATGTGTCTGTGAAGTTTCAGATTTTTCTAAGCTTGTAAAGCTGAGTTATAAAGGTTTGTTTCACATGTGGCAAAGTAATCATCAAAGGCATAATATAAAGCCCCGCCCCCAACATATTTGTTGGCAGATCGTCACAAAAATTTGAACAATTGTGCCTCACAGTCAGATAAAACATCACAGCAAATTTGAAGTCGATCGGGTCAAGCGTTTGGGAGAAAAAAGGAGCAGTTCGGGACCTGCAAATGAGCAAAAACGGGCCAAAAGTGCACATTCAAAAATTCATAACTCTCTTTCTATACATCTGAGCATATGGCTCGCGCTGACTTTTTTGTAGGGCTCGAGGTCCTACATAAGGCTACAAATTTTTGTAGCTTTAGGTCAAACGGGCCGGGAGTGAGAGGCTATTTTCCACTCATAAGGCCATTTTGGGGCCAATTTCAGCCACTTTTTTCGTTTTGGCGAGTCATCTGACTTTGAGGTGGCGTGCAGACTATGCCCATTATCGAAAAGTCGTAAAATTTTAAAACCTTAATATTCCATGTCTTAATGATATTCTGACCAATTTTCATTTGTTTTACTCAAACAGACTGAGCACAATACATGAAAGTGTAAAAAATGACATTTTAATCAACCACTAAGTGGCGCTAGTAGGTATTTAAAAAAACTTTTTTCAAAGGTGTTAAAGACATAAGTTTCCATGTGTCTATGAAGTTTTAGATTTTTTTAAGCTAGTACATCAAAGTTATTAAGGTTTATGTCACTCTTGGCGAAGGAAAAATTGAACACATAATTTGAAGCCACGCCCCTATCATATATGTCAGCGGATCTGCACCAAATTTTGCCCACTTGTGCCCCTATGTGTGAATATTGACCACAGCAAATTTGAAGGTGATTGAGTAAAGCGTTTAGGAGAAACAAAGAGCAGTTTGGGACCTGCAAACGTGCAAAAATGGGCCAAAAATGCACATTCAAAAAATCATAACTCTTTTTCTGTACATCTGAGCACATGGCTCGCGCTGACTTTTTTGTAGGTCTCTAGGTCCTACATATGCCTAAAAATTTTCGTAGCTCTAGGTCAAACGGGCCGGGACCAGGTGCACTTTTTCAACCTTAGGTGGCGCTGCAGAGCCATTTTTTTTGCATTGTTTTGGGAAACACAAAATTATCCAATTTTTCACCGGGCCCGACAAATGTGCAAATTTTGGTGACTTTTCGTGCATGTTTAGGCCCTCAAAATTGGAAAAGCGCTGCACAGTAAATAATAATAATAATAATAATAATAATAATAATAATAATAATAATCTGGAGAAAAACAAGAGGGCTCTCGCAGCGGTAGCTGCTCGGGCCCTAATAATAATAATAATAATAATCTGGAGAAAAACAAGAGGGCTCTCGCAGCGGTAGCTGCTCGGGCCCTAATAATAATAATAAGAAGAAGAAGAATAATAATCTGGAGAAAAACAAGAGGGCTCTCGCAGCGGTAGCTGCTCGGGCCCTAATAATAATAAGAATAATAATCTGGAGAAAAACAAGAGGGCTCTCGCAGCGGTAGCTGCTCGGGCCCTAATAATAATAAGAATAATAATAATAAGAATAATAATCTGGAGAAAAACAAGAGGGCTCTCGCAGCGGTAGCTGCTCGGGCCCTAACTAGAGCTGCAAGCAGCTATAAAGGGCCCTCGCAGACCTGTGCACGTTGGGGTATTAACAGGTCGGGGTATGAACAAGGACTATGAACGATGAAAAAGTAGTTGTAGATGACTTCAGTGCAGGACTCTTACCAAATATGTAAAATTTAGACAAGGTGGGACAATGTGGGTGGAGTAACTGCAGCTTTTTTTGTTCCAATTTTGTGACTTTCAATGCAACATAGGCCACATTCACTGTCGAAACATCGTACTGATTTGTGGAGGGCATAAGGCATGGCCACTGGCTTTTCAAAAAACATTTAAGGGATGTCACTTCAAGGGGCTCAGCAGACTACATAAAAACATTAAGGATTTGCTATATTTTTTGGTGCCACTAGGTGGCGCTCGTACTATGATTAAAAAATAGGCTTGTAGGTGTGTTTCACATTGGACTCCCATCCCATATATGAAGTTTTAAAAATATAAGATCGTCTAGGTTCAATTACAGCAACTTTTACCGTTTTCGCGAGACATCGGATTTTGAGTTGGCATAGAGGCCACGCCCTTTAATGAAAAGTCATAAGAGTTGAGAACCTTAATGTTCCAATGTGTCATAGCTTTTCTGACCATGTTTTAGTTCATTTAGTCAAACAGGCATTTCACAGTACATAAAAGTATAAAAAATGAGATTTTTGTCCGCCACTGGGTGGCGCTGTAAATGATTTGAAAGTTTATCACATAGCTGTATTATTGCATTACTTTTAAAGGCCCAGGAAAGTTTCAGATGGTTTGAAGCTGTCATAGCTGAGTTATTAAGATTTTTGTCACTCTTGGCAAAGGAAGTATTAAACATAATTTGAAGCTCCGCCCCCATCTTTTATGTCAAGAGATCTTCACGATATTTGGACTATGTGTGCCCCTCAGTTGGATAATGATTCATGCCAAAGTTGAAGGTAATGGGGTGAATCGTTTAAGAGAAAAAGGCACTAGTTTGAGACCAGCTAATGTCTAAGAATGGGACAAAACTGCACATTAAAAAAATTCATAACAATTTTTCTGTACATCTTAGCACATCACTTCTATTGACTTTTTTGTAGGTCTTGCAGTCCTACATTTGCCTACAAAGTTTCATAGCTGTAGGTCAAACCAAACAGGATTGACTGTAATCTTTCGACTAATGACATTTTTTGCAGCCACTAGGTGGCGCTAGCTTTAAACTGGAATATATTTTTGTCGATATGTTCAGGAGAATATTATCATCCAATGTGTGAAATTGTGAGAAGATCAGATCATCTGGGTCAAATTACAGCAACTTTTACTGGACAGATAAAGCTTCGGAATGAAAATGGTCGTAGAGACCACGCCCATTATCGAAACTTCGTAAAATTTGGTGGAGGTCAGCAGGGCTGTCTAGAGGCTTTGCAGATTTAATTTCAGCGATATTACATCAAAGGGCTCAGCTAAACACATAAAAACGTTTAAAAAATGCTATATTTTTGGCTGCCACTAGGTGGCGCTCGCACTATAACAAAAAATACGTTGTTAGGTGTATTCCGCATTGGAAACCCATCAAATATATGAAGTTTAGAAAAGATAAGACCATCTGGGACCAAACACAGCAACTTTGTTCGTTTTGGCGAGACATCAGACTGACATTTTTGTTTGCCACTAGATGGCCTTATAAGCAATTGAAGATTTTTTTAAACACTTGTGTTAAGGGCTTAAGTCTTCATGTGTATGTGAAGTTTCAGATTTTTCTAAGCTTGGAAAGCTGAGTTATAAAGGTTTGTTTCACATGTGGCAAAGTAATCATCAAAGGCATAATATAAAGCCCCGCCCCCAACATATTTGATGGCGGATCATCACAAAAATTTGAACAATTGTGCCTCACAGTCACATAAAACATCACAGCAAATTTGAAGTCGATCGGGTCAAGCGTTTGGGAGAAAAAAGGAGCAGTTCGGGACCTGCAAATGAGCAAAAACGGGCCAAAAGTGCACATTCAAAAATTCATAACTCTCTTTCTGTACATCTGAGCACATGGCTCGCGCTGACTTTTTTGTAGGGCTCGAGGTCCTACATAAGGCTACAAATTTTTGGAGCTCTAGGTCAAACGGGCCGGGAGTGAGAGGCTATTTTCCACTCATAAGGCCATTTTGGGGCCAATTACAGCCACTTTTTTCGTTTTGGCGAGTCATCTGACTTTGAGGTGGCGTGCAGACTACGCCCATTATCGAAAAGTCGTAAAATTTTAAAACCCTATTATTCCATGTCTTAATGATATTCTGACCAATTTTCATTTGTTTTACTCAAACAGACTGAGCACCATACATGAAAGTGTAAAAAATGACATTTTAATCAACCACTAGGCGGCGCTAGTAGGTATTTTGAAAAACTTTTTTTAAAGGTGTTAAAGACATAAGTTTCCATGTGTCTATGAAGTTTTAGATTTTTTTAAGCTAGTATATCAAAGTTATTAAGGTTTTTGTCCCTCTTGGCGAAGGAAAAATTGAACACATAATTTGAAGCCACGCCCCTATCATATATGTCAGCGGATCTGCACCAAATTTTGCCCACTTGTGCCTCTATGTGTGAATATGGACCACAGCAAATTTGAAGGTGATTGAGTAAAGCGTTTAGGAGAAAGAAGGAGCAGTTTGGGACCTGCAAACGTGCAAAAATGGGCCAAAAATGCACATTCAAAAAATCATAACTCTTTTTCTGTACATCTGAGCACATGGCTCGCGCTGACTTTTTTGTAGGTCTCTAGGTCCTACATATGCCAAAAAATTTTCGTAGCTCTAGGTCAAACGGGCCGGGACCAGGTGAACTTTTTCGACCTTAGGTGGCGCTGCAGAGCCATTTTTTTTGCATTTTTTTGGAAAACACAAAAATATCCAATTTTTCACCGGGCCCGACAAATGTGCAAATTTTGGTGACTTTTCGTGCATGTTTAGGCCCTCAAAAATGGAAAAGCGCTGCACAGTAAATAATAATAATAATAATAATAATAAGAATAATAATCTGGAGAAAAACAAGAGGGCTCTCGCAGCGGTAGCTGCTCGGGCCCTAACTAGAGCTGCAAGCAGCTATAAAGGGCCCTCGCAGACCTGTGCACGTTGGGGTATGAACAGGTCGGGGTATGAACAAGGACTATGAATGATGAAAAATTAGTTGTAGATCCCTTCAGTGCAGGACTCTTACCAAATATGTAAAATTTAGACAAGGTGGGACAATGTGGGTGGAGTAACTGCAGCTTTTATTGTTCCAATTTTGTGACTTTCAATGCCATATAGGCCACACCCACTGTCGAAACATCGTAGTGATTTGTGGAGGGCATAAGGCATGGCCACTGGCTTTTCAGAAAACATTTAAGGGATATCACTTCAAGGGGCTCAGCAGAGTACATAAAAACATTAAGGATTTGCTATATTTTTTGCTGCCACTAGGTGGCGCTCGTACTATGATAAAAATCAGACTTGTAGGTGTGTTTCACATTGGACTCCCATCCCATATACAAAGTTTAAAAAATACCAGATCGTCTAGGTCCAATTACAGCAACTTTTACCGTTTTCGCGAGACATGGGATTTTGAGTTGGCATAGAGGCAACGCCCTTTATTGAAAAGTCATAAAAGTTGAGAACCTTAATGTTCCATTGTGTCATAGCTTTTCTGACCATTTTTTAGTTCATTTAGTCAAACAGGCATTTCACAGTACATAAAAGTATAAAAAATGAGATTTTTGTCCGCCACTGGGTGGCGCTGTAAATGATTTGAAAGTTTATCACATAGCTAAATTATTGCATTACTTTTAAAGGGCCAGGAAAGTTTCAGATGGTTTGAAGCTGTCATAGCTGAGTTATTAAGATTTTTGTCACTCTCGGCAAAGGAAGTATTAAACATAATTTGAAGCTCGGCCCGCATCTTTTATGTCAAGAGATCTTGATGATATTTGGCCTATGTGTGCCCCTCAGTTGGATAATGATTCATGCCAAAGTTGAAGGTAATGGGGTGAATCGTTTAAGAGAAAAAGACACTAGTTTGAGACCAGCTAACGTCTAAGAATGGGACAAAACTGCACATTGAAAAAATTCATAACAATTTTTCTCTACATCCTAGCACATCACTTCTATTGACTTTTTTGTAGGTCTTGCAGTCCTTCATTTGCCTACAAAGTTTCATAGCTGTCGGTCAAACCAAACAGGATTGACTGTAATCTTTCGACTAATGACATTTTTTGCAGCCACTAGGTGGCGCTAGCTTTAAACTGGAATGTGTTTTTGTCGATATGTTCAGGAGAATATTTTCATCCAATGTGTGAAATTGTGAGAAGATCAGATCATCTGGGTCAAATTACAGCAACTTTTACTGGACAGATAAAGCTTCGGAATGAAAATGGTCGTAGAGGCCACGCCCATTATCGAAACTTCGTAAAATTTGGTGGAGGTCATCAAGGCTGTCTAGAGGCTTTTCGGACTTAATTTCAGCGATATTACTTCAAAGGGCTCAGCTAAACACTTAAAAACGTTTAAAAAATGCTATATTTTTGGCTGCCACTAGGTGGCGCTCGCACTATAACAAAAAATACGTTGATAGGTGTATTCCGCATTGGAAACTCATTAAATATATGAAGTTTAGAAAAGATAAGAATATCTGGGACCAAACACAGCAACTTTGTTCGTTTTGGCGAGACATCAGACTGACATTTTTGTTTGCCACTAGATGGCCTTATAAGCAATTGAAGATTTTTTTAAACACTTGTGTTAAGGGCTTAAGTTTCCATGTGTCTGTGAAGTTTCAGATTTTTCCAAGCTTGTAAAGCTGAGTTATAAAGGTTTGTTTCACATGTGGCAAAGTAATCATCAAAGGCATAATATAAAGCCCCGCCCCCAACATATTTGTTGGCGGATCGTCACAAAAATTTGAACAATTGTGCCTCAGAGTCAGATAAAACATCACAGCAAATTTGAAGGCGATCGGGTCAAGCGTTTGGGAGAAAAAAGGAGCAGTTCGGGACCTGCAAATGAGCAAAAATGGGCCAAAAGTGCACATTCAAAAATTCATAACTCTCTTTCTGTACATCTGAGCATATGGCTCGCGCTGACTTTTTTGTAGGGCTCGAGGTCCTACATAAGGCTACAAATTTTTGGAGCTCTAGGTCAAACGGGCCGGGAGTGAGAGGCTATTTTCCACTCATAAGGCCATTTTGGGGCCAATTACAGCCACTTTTTTCGTTTTGGCGAGTCATCTGACTTTGAGGTGGCGTGCAGACTACGCCCATTATCGAAATGTCGTAAAATTTTAAAACCTTAATATTCCATGTCTTAATGATATTCTGACCAATTTTCATTTGTTTTACTCAAACAGACTGAGCACAATGCATGAAAGTGTAAAAAATAACATTTTAATCAACCACTAGGCGGCGCTAGTAGGTATTTATAAAAAAAATTTTCAAAGGTGTTAAAGACATAAGTTTCCATGTGTCTATGAAGTTTTAGATTTTTTTAAGCTAGTACAACAAAGTTATTAAGGTTTATGTCACTCTTGGCGAAGGAAAAATTGAACACATAATTTGAAGCCACGCCCCTATCATATATGTCAGCGGATCTGCACCAAATTTTGCCCAGTTGTGCCCCTATGTGTGAATATGGACCACAGCAAATGTGAAGGCGATTGAGTAAAGCGTTTGGGAGAAACAAGGAGCAGTTTGGGACCTGCAAACGTGCAAAAATGGGCCAAAAATGCACATTCAAAAATTCATAACTCTTTTTCTGTACATCTGAGCACATGGCTCGTGCTGACTTTTTTGTAGGTCTCTAGGTCCTACATATGGCAAAAAATTTTCGTAGCTCTAGGTCAAACGGGCCGGGACCAGGTGCTCTTTTTCGACTTTAGGTGGCGCTGCAGAGCCATTTTTTTTGCATTGTTTTGGGAAACACAAAAATATCCAATTTTTCACCGGGCCCGACAAATGTGCAAATTTTGGTGACTTTTCGTGCATGTTTAGGCCCTCAAAAATGGAAAAGCGCTGCACAGTAAATAATAATAATAAGAACTAGAGCTGCAAGCAGCTATAAAGGGCCCTCGCAGACCTGTGCACGTTGGGGTATGAACAGGTCGGGGTATGAACAAGGACTATGAATGATGAAAAATTTGTTGTAGATCACTTCAGTGCAGGACTATTACCAAATATGTAAAATTTTGACAAAGTGGGACAATGTGTGTGGAGTTACTGCAGCTTTTATTGTTCCAATTTTGTGACTTTCAATGCCATATAGGCCACACCCATTGTTGAAACATTGTACTGATTTGTGGGGGGCATAAGGCATGGCCACTGGCTTTTCAGAAAACATTTAGGGGTTTCACTTCAAGGGGCTCAGCAGAGTACATAAAAACATTAAGGATTTGCTATATTTTTTGCTGCCACTAGGTGGCGCTCGTACTATGATAAAAAATAGGCTTGTAGGTGTGTTTCACATTGGACTCCCATCCCATATATGAAGTTTTGCAAACATCAGATCATCTAGGTCCAATTACAGCAACTATTACCGTTTTGGGGAGACACCAGACTTTGAGTTTGCATAGAGGCCACGCCCTTTAATGAAAAGTCATAAAAGTTGAGAACCTTAATGTTCCAATGTGTCATAGCTTTTCTGACCATTTTTGAGTTCATTTAGTCAAACAGGCATTTCACAGTACATAAAAGTATAAAAAATGAGGTTTTTGTCCGCCACTGGGTGGCGCTGTATATGATTTGAAAGTTTATCACATAGCTGTATTATTGCATTACTTTTAAAGGCCCAGGAAAGTTTCAGATGGTTTGAAGCTGTCATAGCTGAGTTATTAAGATTTTTGTCACTCTTGGCGAAGGAAGTATTAAACATAAGTTGAAGCTCCGCCCCCATCTTATATGTCTAGAGATCTTCACGATATTTGGACTATGTGTGCCCCTCAGTTGGATAATGATTCATGCCAAAGTTGAAGGAAATGGGGTGAATCGTTTAAGAGAAAAAGGCACTAGTTTGAGACCAGCTAATGTCTAAGAATGGGACAAAACTGCACATTAAAAAAATTCATAACAATTTTTCTGTACATCGTAGCACATCACTTCTATTGACTTTTTTGTAGGTCTTACAGTCCTTCATTTGCCTACAAAGTTTCATAGCTGTAGGTCAAACCAAACAGGATTGACTGTAATCTTTCGACTAATGACATTTTTTGCAGCCACTAGGTGGCGCTAGCTTTAAACTGGAATATATTTTTGTCGATATGTTCAGGAGAATATTTTCATCCAATGTGTGAAATTGTGAGAAGATCAGATCATCTGGGTCAAATTACAGCAACTTTTACTGGACAGATAAAGCTTCGGAATGAAAATGGTCGTAGAGGCCACACCCATTATGGAAACTTCGTAAAATTTGGTGGAGGTCATCAAGGCTGTCTAGAGGCTTTGCAGACTTAATTTCAGCGATATTACATGAAAGGGCTCAGCTAAACACTTAAAAACGTTTAAAAAATGCTATATTTTTGGCTGCCACTAGGTGGCGCTCGCACTATAACAAAAAATACGTTGATAGGTGTATTCCGCATTGGAAACCCATCAAATATATGAAGTTTAGAAAAGATAAGACCATCTGGGACCAAACACAGAAACTTTGTTCGTTTTGGCGAGACATCAGACTGACATTTTTGTTTGCCACTAGATGGCCTCACAAGCAATTGAAGATTTGTTTAAACACTTGTGTTAAGGGCTTGAGTCTCCATGTGTCTGTGAAGTTTCAGATTTTTCTAAGCTTGTAAAGCTGAGTTATAAAGGTTTGTTTCACATGTGGCGAAGTAATCATCAAAGGCATAATATAAAGCCCCGCCCCCAACATATTTGATGGCGGATCATCACAAAAATTTGAACAATTGTGCCTCACAGTCAGATAAAACATCACAGCAAATTTGAAGTCGATCAGGTCAAGCGTTTGGGAGAAAAAAGGAGCAGTTCGGGACCTGCAAATGAGCAAAAACGGGCCAAAAGTGCACATTCAAAAATTCATAACTCTCTTTCTGTACATCTGAGCACATGGCTCGCGCTGACTTTTTTGTAGGGCTCGAGGTCCTACATAAGGCTACAAATTTTTGGAGCTCTAGGTCAAATGGGCCGGGAGTAAGAGGCTATTTTCCACTCAAAAGGCCATTTTGGGGCCAATTACAGCCACTTTTTTCGTTTTGGCGAGTCATCTGTCTTTGAGGTGGCGTGCAGACCACGCCCATTGTCGAAAAGTCATAAAATTTTAAAATCTTAATATTCCATGTCTTAATGATATTCTGACCAATTTTCACTTGTTTTACTCAAACAGACTGAGCACAATACATGAAACTGTAAAAAATGACATTTTAATCAACCACTAGGCGGCGCTAGTAGGGATTAAAAAAAACTTTTTTCAAAGGTGTTAAAGACATAAGTTTTCATGTGTCTATGAAGTTTTAGATTTTTTTAAGCTAGTACATCAAAGTTATTAAGGTTTTTGTCACTCTTGGCGAAGGAAAAATTGAACACATAATTTGAAGCCACGCCCCTATCATATATGTCAGCGGATCTGCACCAAATTTTGCCCACTTGTGCCTCTATGTGTGAATATGGACCACAGCAAATTTGAAGGTGATTGAGTAAAGCGTTTAGGAGAAAGAAGGAGCAGTTTGGGACCTGCAAACGTGCAAAAATGGGCCAAAAATGCACATTCAAAAATTCATAACTCTTTTTCTGTACATCTGAGCACATGGCTCGCGCTGACTTTTTTGTAGCTCTCTAGGTCCTACATATGCCTAAAAATTTTCGTAGCTCTAGGTCAAACGGGCCGGGACTAGGTGCACTTTTTCGACCTTAGGTGGCGCTGCAGAGCCATTTTGTTTGCATTGTTTTGGGAAACACAAAAATATCCAATTTTTCACCGGGCCCGACAAATGTGCAAATTTTGGTGACTTTTCGTGCATGTTTAGGCCCTCAAAAATGGAAAAGCGCTGCACAGTAAATAATAATAATAATAATAACTAGAGCTGCAAGCAGCTATAAAGGGCCCTCGCAGACCTGTGCACGTTGGGGTATTAACAGGTCGGGGTATGAACAAGGACTATGAACGATGAAAAAGTAGTTGTAGATGACTTCAGTGCAGGACTCTTACCAAATATGTAAAATTTAGACAAGGTGGGACAATGTGGGTGGAGTTACTGCAGCTTTTATTGTTCCAATTTTGTGACTTTCAATGCGATATAGGCCACATTCACTGTCGAAACATCGTACTGATTTGTGGAGGGCATAAGGCATGGCCACTGGCTTTTCAAAAAACATTTAAGGGATGTCACTTCAAGGGGCTCAGCAGAGTACATAAAAACATTAAGGATTTGCTATATTTTTTGCTGCCACTAGGTGGCGCTCGTACTATGATTAAAAAATAGGCTTGTAGGTGTGTTTCACATTGGACTCCCATCCCATATATGAAGTTTTAAAAATATAAGATCGTCTAGGTCCAATTACAGCAACTTTTACCGTTTTCGCGAGACATCGGATTTTGAGTTGGCATAGAGGTCAAGCCCTTTAATGAAAAGTCATAAAAGTTGAGAACCTTAATGTTCCAATGTGTCATAGCTTTTCTGACCATTTTTGAGTTCATTTAGTCAAACAGGCATTTCACAGTACATAAAAGTATAAAAAATGAGATTTTTTTCCGCCACTGGGTGGCACTGTAAATGATTTGAAAGTTTATCACATAGCTGTATTATTGCATGACGTTTAAAGTCCCAGGAAAGTTTCAGATGGTTTGAAGCTGTCATAGCTGAGTTATTAAGATTTTTGTCACTCTTGGCGAAGGAAGTATTAAACATAATTTGAAGCTCTGCCCCCATCTTTTATGTCAAGAGATCTTCACGATATTTGGCCTATGTGTGCCCCTCAGTTGGATAATGATTCATGCCAAAGTTGAAGGTAATGGGGTGAATCTTTTAAGAGAAAAAGACACTAGTTTGAGACCAGCTAACGTCTAAGAATGGGACAAAACTGCACATTAAAAAAATTCATAACAATTTTTCTGTACATCCTAGCACATCACTTCTATTGACTTTTTTGTAGGTCTTGCAGTCCTTCATTTGCCTACAAAGTTTCATAGCTGTAGGTCAAACCAAACAGGATTGACTGTAATCTTTCGACTAATGACATTTTTTGCAGCCACTAGGTGGCGCTAGCTTTAAACTGGAATATATGTTTGTCGATATGTTTAGGAGAATATTTTCATCCAATGTGTGAAATTGTGAGAAGATCAGATCATCTGGGTCAAATTACAGCAACTTTTACTGGACAGATAAAGTTTCGGAATGAAAATGGTCGTTGAGGCCACGCCCATTATCGAAACTTCGTAAAATTTGGTGGAGGTCAGCAAGGCTGTCTAGAGGCTTTTCAGACCTAATTTCAGCAATATTACTTCAAAGGGCTCAGCTAAACACATAAAAACGTTTAAAAAATGCTATATTTTTGGCTGCCACTAGGTGGCGCTCACTCTATAGCAAAAAATAAGTTGATAGGTGTATTCCGCATTGGAAATCCATCAAATATGTAATGTTTAGAAAAGATAAGACCATCTTGGTCCAAATACAGCAATTTTGTTCGTTTTCGCGAGAAATCAGACTGACATTTTTGTTTGCCACTAGGTGGCCTTATAAGCAATTTAAGATTTTTTTAAACACATGTGTTAAGGGCTTGAGTCTTCATGTGTCTGTGAAGTTTCAGATTTTTCCAAGCTTGGAAAGCTGAGTTATAAAGGTTTGTTTCACATGTGGCAAAGTAATCATCAAAGGCTTAATATGAAGCCCCGCCCCCAACATATTTCTTGGCGGATCGTCACGAAAATTTGAACAATTGTGCCTCACAGTCAGATAAAACATCACAGCAAATTTGAAGTCGATCGGGTCAAGCGTTTGGGAGAAAAAAGGAGCAGTTCGGGACCTGCAAATGAGCAAAAACGGGCCAAAGGTGCACATTCAAAAATTCATAACTCTCTTTCTGTACATCTGAGCATATGGCTCACGCTGACTTTTTTGTAGGGCTTGAGGTCCTACATAAGGCTACAAATTTTTGGAGCTCTAGGTCAAATGGGCCGGGAGTAAGAGGCTATTTTCCACTCATAAGGCCATTTTGGGGCCAATTACAGCCACTTTTTTCGTTTTGGCGAGTCATCTGACTTTGAGGTGGCGTGCAGACTACGCCCATTATCGAAAAGTCGTAAAATTTTAAAACCTTAATATTCCATGTCTTATTGATATTCTGACCAATTTTCATTTGTTTTACTCAAACAGACTGAGCACAATACATGAGAGTGTAAAAAATGACATTTTAATCAACCACTAGGCGGCGCTAGTAGGTATTTAAAAAAACTTTTTTAAAGGTGTTAAAGACATAAGTTTCCATGTGTCTATGAAGTTTTAGATTTTTTTAAGCTAGTACATCAAAGTTATTAAGATTTTTGTCCCTCTTGGCGAAGGAAAAATTGAACACATTATTTGAAGCCACGCCCCTATCATATATGTCAGCGGATCTGCACTAAATTTCGCACACTTGTGCCCCTATGTGTGAATATGGACCACAGCAAATTTGAAGGTGATTGAGTAAAGCGTTTAGGAGAAACAAGGAGCATTTTGGGACCTACAAACGTGCAAAAAAGGGCCAAAAATGCACATTCAAAAATTCATAACTCTTTTTCTGTACATCTGAGCACATGGCTCGCGCTGACTTTTTTGTAGGTCTCTAGGTCCTACATATGCCAAAAATTTTTCGTAGCTCTAGGTCAAACGGGCCGGGACCAGGTGCACTTTTTCGACCTTAGGTGGCGCTGCAGAGCCATTTTTTTTGCATTGTTTTGGGAAACACAAAAATATCCAATTTTTCACCAGGCCCGACAAATGTGCAAATTTTGGTGACTTTTCGTGCATGTTTAGGCCCTCAAAAATGGAAAAGCGCTGCACAGTAAATAATAATAATAATAATAATAATAATAATAATAAGAATAATAATCTGGAGAAAAACAAGAGGGCTCTCGCAGCGGTAGCTGCTCGGGCCCTAATAATAATCTGGAGAAAAACAAGAGGGCTCTCGCAGCGGTAGCTGCTCGGGCCCTAATAACTAGAGCTGCAAGCAGCTATAAAGGGCCCTCGCAGACCTGTGCACGTTGGGGTATGAACAGGTCGGGGTATGAACAAGGACTATGAACAATGAAATAGTAGTTGTAGATGACTTCAGTGCAGGACTCTTACCAAATATGTAAAATTTAGACAAGGTGGGACAATGTGGGTGGAGTTACTGCAGCTTTTATTGTTCCAATTTTGTGACTTTCAATGCCATATAGGCCACACCCACGGTCGAAACATCGTACTGATTTGTGGAGGGCATAAGGCATGGCCACTGGCTTTTCAGAAAACATTCAAGGGATATCACTTCAAGGGGCTCAGCAGAGTACATAAAAACATTAAGGATTTGCTATATTTTTTGCTGCCACTAGGTGGCGCTCGTACTATGATAAAAAATAGGCTTGTAGGTGTGTTTCACATTGGACTCCCATCCCATATATGAAGTTTTGCAAACATCAGATCATCTAGGTCCAATTACAGCAACTTTCACCGTTTTGGGGAGACATCAGACTTTGAGTTTGCATAGAGGCCACGCCCTTTAATGAAAAGTCATAAAAGTTGAGAACCTTAATGTTCCAATGTGTCATAGCTTTTCTGACCATTTTTTAGTTCATTTAGTCAAACAGGCATTTCACAGTACATAAAAGTATAAAAAATGAGATTTTTGTCCGCCACTGGGTGGCGCTGTAAATGATTTGAAAGTTTATCACATAGCTGTATTATTGCATGACTTTTAAAGTCCCAGGAAAGTTTCAGATGGTTTGAAGCTGTCATAGCTGAGTTATTAACATTTTTGTCACTCTTGGCGAAGGAAGTATTCAACATAATTTGAAGCTCCGCCCCCATCTTTTGTGTCAAGAGATCTTCACGATATTTGGACTATGTGTGCCCCTCAGTTGGATAATGATTCATGCCAAAGTTGAAGGTAATGGGGTGAATCGTTTAAGAGAAAAAGGCACTAGTTTGAGACCAGCTAATGTCTAAGAATGGGACAAAACTGCACATTAAAAAAATTCTTAACAATTTTTCTGTACATCCTAGCACATCACTTCTACTGACTTTTTTGTAGGTCTTGCAGTCCTTCATTTGCCTACAAAGTTTCATAGCTGTAGGTCAAACAAAACAGGATTGACTGTAATCTTTCGACTAATGACATTTTTTGCAGCCACTAGGTGGCGCTAGCTTTAAACTGGAATATATTTTTGTCGATATGTTCAGGAGAATATTTTCATCCAATGTGTGAAATTGTGAGAAGATCAGATCATCTGGGTCAAATTAGAGCAACTTTTACTGGACAGATAAAGCTTCGGAATGAAAATGGTCGTAGAGGCCACGCCCATTATCGAAACTTCGTAAAATTTGGTGGAGGTCAGCAGGGCTGTCTAGAGGCTTTTCAGACCTAATTTCAGCGATATTACATCAAAGGGCTCAGCTAAACACATAAAAACGTTTAAAAAATGCTCTATTTTTGGCTGCCACTAGGTGGCGCTCGCACTATAACAAAAAATACGTTGTTAGGTGTAATCCCCATTGGAAACCCATCAAATATATGAAGTTTAGAAAAGATAAGACCATCTGGGACCAAACACAGCAACTTTGTTCGTTTTGGCGAGACATCAGACTGACATTTTTGTTTGCCACTAGATAACCTTATAAGCAATTGAATATTTTTTTAAACACTTGTGTTAAGGGCTTGAGTCTCCATGTGTCTGTGAAGTTGCAGATTTTTCTAAGCTTGTAAAGCTGAGTTATAAAGGTTTGTTTCACATGTGGCAAAGTAATCATCAAAGGCATAATATAAAGCCCCGCCCCCAACATATTTGATGGCGGATCATCACAAAAATTTGAACAATTGTGCCTGACAGTCAGATAAAACATCACAGCAAATTTGAAGTCGATCGGGTCAAGCGTTTGGGAGAAAAAAGGAGCAGTTCGGGACCTGCAAATGAGCAAAAACGGGCTAAAGGTGCACATTCAAAAATTCATAACTCTCTTTCTGTACATCTGAGCATAGGGCTCGCGCTGACTTTTTTGTAGGGCTGGAGGTCCTACATAAGGCTACAAATTTTTGGAGCTCTAGGTCAAACGGGCCGGGAGTGAGAGGCTATTTTCCACTCATAAGGCCATTTTGGGGCCAATTACAGCCACTTTTTTCGTTTTGGCGAGTCATCTGACTTTGAGGTGGCGTGCAGACTACGCCCATTATCGAAAAGTCGTAAAATTTTAAAACCTTAATATTCCATGTCTTAATGATATTCTGACCAATTTTCATTTGTTTTACTCAAACAGACTGAGCACAATACATGAAAGTGTAAAAAATGACATTTTAATCAACCACTAGGCGGCGCTAGTAGGTATTTAAAAAAACTTTTTTTAAAGGTGTTAAAGACATAAGTTTCCATGTGTCTATGAAGTTTTAGATTTTTTTAAGCTAGTACATCAAAGTTATTAAGGTTTTTGTCACTCTTGGCGAAGGAAAAATTGAACACATAATTTGAAGCCACGCCCCTATCATATATGTCAGCGGATCTGCACCAAATTTTGCCCACTTGTGCCCCTATGTGTGAATATGGACCACAGCAAATGTGAAGGCGATTGAGTAAAGCGTTTGGGAGAAACAAGGAGCAGTTTGGGACCTGCAAACGTGCAAAAATGGGCCAAAAATGCACATTCAAAAATTCATAACTCTTTTTCTGTACATCTGAGCACATGGCTCGCGCTGACTTTTTTGTAGGTCTCTAGGTCCTACATATGGCTAAAAATTTTCGTAGCTCTAGGTCAAATGGGCCGGGACCAGGTGCACTTTTTCGACCTTAGGTGGCGCTGCAGAGCCATTTTTTTTGCATTGTTTTGGGAAACACAAAAATATCCAATTTTTCACCGGGCCCGACAAATGTGCAAATTTTGGTGACTTTTCGTGCATGTTTAGGCCCTCAAAAATGGAAAAGCGCTGCACAGTAAATAATAATAATAACTAGAGCTGCAAGCAGCTATAAAGGGCCCTCGCAGACCTGTGCACGTTGGGGTATTAACAGGTCGGGGTATGAACAAGGACTATGAACGATGAAAAAGTAGTTGTAGATGACTTCAGTGCAGGACTCTTACCAAATATGTAAAATTTAGACAAGGTGGGACAATGTGGGTGGAGTTACTGCAGCTTTTATTGTTCCAATTTTGTGACTTTCAATGCGATATAGGCCACATTCACTGTCGAAACATCGTACTGATTTGCAGAGGGCATAAGGCATGGCCACTGGCTTTTCAAAAAACATTTAAGGGATGTCACTTCAAGGGGCTCAGCAGAGTACATAAAAACATTAAGGATTTGCTATATTTTTTGCTGCCACTAGGTGGCGCTCGTACTATGATTAAAAAATAGGCCTGTAGGTGTGTTTCACATTGGACTCCCATCCCATATATGAAGTTTTAAAAATATATGATGGTCTAGGTCCAATTACAGCAACTTTTACCGTTTTCGCGAGACATCGGATTTTGAGTTGGCATAGAGGCCACGCCCTTTAATGAAAAGTCATAAAAGTTGAGAACCTTAATGTTCCAATGTGTCATAGCTTTTCTGACCATTTTTTAGTTCATTTAGTCAAACAGGCATTTCACAGTACATAAAAGTATAAAAAATAAGATTTTTGTCCGCCACTGGGTGGCGCTGTAAATGATTTGAAAGTTTATCACACAGCTGTATTATTGCATTACTTTTAAAGGCCCAGGAAAGTTTCAGATGGTTTGAAGCTGTCATAGCTGAGTTATTAAGATTTTTGTCACTCTTGGCGAAGGAAGTATTAAACATAATTGGAAGCTCCGCCCCCATCTTTTATGTCAAGAGATCTTCACGATATTTGGACTATGTGTGCCCCTCAGTTGGATAATGATTCATGCCAAAGTTGAAGGTAATGGGGTGAATCATTTAAGAGAAAAAGGCACTAGTTTGAGACCAGCTAATGTCTAAGAATGGAACAAAACTTTAATTAAAAAAATTCATAACAATTTTTCTGTACATCCTAGCACATCACTTCTATTGACTTTTTTGTAGGTCTTGCAGTCCTTCATTTGCCTACAAAGTTTCATAGCTGTAGGTCAAACCAAACAGGATTGACTGTAATCTTTCGACCAATTACATTTTTTGCAGCCACTAGGTGGCGCTAGCTTTAAACTGGAATATATTTTTGTCGATATGTTCAGGAGAATATTTTTATCCAATGTGTGAAATTGTGAGAAGATCAGATCATCTGGGTCAAGTTACAGCAACTTTTACTGGACAGATAAAGCTTCGGAATGAAAATGGTCGTAGAGGCCACGCCCATTATCGAAACTTCGTAAAATTTGGTGGAGGTCATCAAGGCTGTTTAGAGGCTTTTCAGACTTAATTTCAGCGATATTACTTCAAAAGGCTCAGCTAAACACTTAAAAACGTTTAAAAAATGTTATATTTTTGGCTGCCACTAGGTGGCGCTCGCACTATAACAAAAAATACATTGATAGGTGTATTCCGCATTGGAAACCCATCAAATATATGAAGTTTAGAAAAGATAAGACCATCTGGGACCAAACACAGCAACTTTGTTCGTTTTGGCGAGACATCAGACTGACATTTTTGTTTGCCACTAGATGGCCTTATAAGCAATTGAAGATTTTTTTAAACACTTGTGTTAAGGGCTTGAGTCTCCCTGTGTCTGTTAAGTTTCAGATTTTTCCAAGCTTGTAAAGCTGAGTTATAAAGATTTGTTTCACATGTGGAAAAGTAATCATCAAAGGCATAATATGAAGGCCCGCCCCCACCATATTTGATTGCGGATCGTCACGAAAATTTGAACAATTGTGCCTCAGAGTCAGATAAAACATCACAGCAAATTTGAAGTCGATCGGGTCAAGCGTTTGGGAGAAAAAAGGAGCAGTTCGGGACCTGCAAATGAGCAAAAACGGGCTAAAGGTGCACCTTCAAAAATTCATAACTCTCTTTCTGTACATCTGAGCACATGGCTCGCGCTGACTTTTTTGTAGAGGTCGAGGTCCTACATAAGGCTACAAATTTTTGGAGCTCTAGGTCAAACGGGCCGGGAGTGAGAGGCTATTTTCCACTCATAAGGCCATTTTGGGGCCAATTACAGCCACTTTTTTCATTTTGGCGAGTCATCTGACTTTGAGGTGGCGTGCAGACTACGCCCATTATCGAAATGTCGTAAAATTTTAAAACCTTAATATTCCATGTCTTAATGATATTCTGACCAATTTTCATTTGTTTTACTCAAACAGACTGAGCACAATACATGAAAGTGTAAAAAATGACATTTTAATCAACCACTAGACGGCGCTAGTAGGTATTTTAAAAAACTTTTTTTAAAGGTGTTAAAGACATAAGTTTCCATGTGTCTATGAAGTTTTAGATTTTTTTAAGCTAGTACAACAAAGTTATTAAGGTTTATGTCACTCTTGGCGAAGGAAAAATTGAACACATAATTTGAAGCCACGCCCCTATCATATATGTCAGCGGATCTGCACCAAATTTTGCCCACTTGTGCCCCTATGTGTGAATATGGACCACAGCAAATTTGAAGGTGATTGAGTAAAGCGTTTAGGAGAAACAAGGAGCAGTTTGGGACCTGCAAACGTGCAAAAATGGGCCAAAAATGCACATTCAAAAATTCATAACTCTTTTTCTGTACATCTGAGCACATGGCTCGCGCTGACTTTTTTGTAGGTCTCTAGGTCCTACATATGTCTAAAAATTTTCGTAGCTCTAGGTCAAACGGGCCGGGACCAGGTGCACTTTTTCAACCTTAGGTGGCGCTGCAGAGCCATTTTTTTTGCATTGTTTTGGGAAACACAAAATTATCCAATTTTTCACCGGGCCCGACAAATGTGCAAATTTTGGTGAGTTTTCGTGCATGTTTAGGCCCTCAAAAATGGAAAAGCGCTGCACAGTAAATAATAATAATAATAATAATAATCCGGAGAAAAACAAGAGGGCTCTCGCAGCGGTAGCTGCTCGGGCCCTAATAAGAATAATAATCTGGAGAAAAACAAGAGGGCTCTCGCAGCGGTAGCTGCTCGGGCCCTAATAATCTGGAGAAAAACAAGAGGGCTCTCGCAGCGGTAGCTGCTCGGGCCCTAATAATCTGGAGAAAAACAAGAGGGCTCTCGCAGCGGTAGCTGCTCGGGCCCTAATAATCCGGTGAAAAACAAGAGGGCTCTCGCAGCGGTAGCTGCTCGGGCCCTAATAATCTGGAGAAAAACAAGAGAGCTCTCGCAGCGGTAGCTGCTCGGGCCCTAATAATAAGAATAATAATCTGGAGAAAAACAAGAGGGCTCTCGCAGCGGTAGCTGCTCGGGCCCTAATAATCTGGAGAAAAACAAGAGGGCTCTCGCAGCGGTAGCTGCTCGGGCCCTAATAATAATAATCTGGAGAAAAACAAGAGGGCTCTCGCAGCGGTAGCTGCTCGGGCCCTAATAATCTGGAGAAAAACAAGAGGGCTCTCGCAGCGGTAGCTGCTCGGGCCCTAATAATCTGGAGAAAAACAAGAGGGCTCTCGCAGCGGTAGCTGCTCGGGCCCTAATAATAAGAATAATAATCTGGAGAAAAACAAGAGGGCTCTCGCAGCGGTAGCTGCTCGGGCCCTAATAATCTGGAGAAAAACAAGAGGGCTCTCGCAGCGGTAGCTGCTCGGGCCCTAATAATAATCTGGAGAAAAACAAGAGGGCTCTCGCAGCGGTAGCTGCTCGGGCCCTAATAATAATCTGGAGAAAAACAAGAGGGCTCTCGCAGCGGTAGCTGCTCGGGCCCTAATAATAATCCGGAGAAAAACAAGAGGGCTCTCGCAGCGGTAGCTGCTCGGGCCCTAATAATAATAATCTGGAGAAAAACAAGAGGGCTCTCGCAGCGGTAGCTGCTCGGGCCCTAATAATAATAATCCGGAGAAAAACAAGAGGGCTCTCGCAGCGGTAGCTGCTCGGGCCCTAATAATCTGGAGAAAAACAAGAGGGCTCTCGCAGCGGTAGCTGCTCGGGCCCTAATAATCCGGAGAAAAACAAGAGGGCTCTCGCAGCGGTAGCTGCTCGGGCCCTAATAATCCGGAGAAAAACAAGAGGGCTCTCGCAGCGGTAGCTGCTCGGGCCCTAATAATAATAATAACCCTAACCCCCTAAAAAACGAAAATTATTGTATTTTAGAGCTGTATTTTCAATACCACGATACCGTCCAATTTTTGCTCAAGGTTATCTTACCATCAGATTCTGATATCTTCCCATGCCTATGTCAGACGTATATCTGGTTTAATGGAAATTTGAAAACAAATCAGTGGAAAAATTGGAAAGACAAAGAAGCTGTTCAATGTATTAACCAGGCTCAAACTGTTTGCATTTTTGCAAGAAAACAAACAACAAAAAACTTTATACGGGTACATAAAGCTATATTAGAGGGTGAGATGAGTCTAAGGTTTATGTCGTAATTACTATATATCATATTAACATAAATCCAATACAGTGATATAGAACTATTAAATGTAAAGCATTAGAAAAAATAAACGGTCATCTGACTGTTGAAATATTGATATGACATTAGTAAAAATATTATGGAAAAGGTCTTGTTCCGACAGGTAAATACACAAAGTGATGCTGTATTATAGAGCAAAATAATGCCTCTAATGTTTATATTATGTATTTATATCATTAAAAATCCAATACATGAAAAAGAACAATTAAAAAAAAAAAATGGTTGACAGACTGTTGTAATATTCATACGACATTAGAAAAAAAAATATTATGGAAAATATAGTACAGTACATACAACCTTTTCCATACATTTGTGATACGTCCTTTACAAGTTTTTTTTTTTTTTTCCGCATGCAAAATGACAATGGTAAAAGTCATTCTAAACTGTAAAAGTGGAGACCAAAATGAAGATTACCATAATTGGCAAAAAAAAAATCTAGAAAATTTATATTCACATACACACACTTATTAATTTCATTGATGAGTTCACTTTTAAGAAGTATCATATAAGTGAAAATATATATGGTTTCAAGAAGAACAAGTCCACTTCTATGGCAGTATTGGAGATTTTGTAGGAAATCGCAACTGTATAACGCATAATTCCCACTTTTGATTTTCATAGATTTAAAGAAAACGTGTTACTATAGATCATAGTGTATGAATGGAAAACAATTTAAAAGGACTGGTATATAAATAGATAAAAGTTACCTGGATGATAGAAATCAGTATGTGCAATTTACAGTAATAACAAAAAATCAGCTCAGCTGAAGATAGCACAGAGGGTCCCTCAAGGCTCTGTGCTTGGTCTTATATTATTTACATTATTTATTAATGACAGTTGCAGTGTTTCAAAAATGTTTGCTGCTCTGGAGAGAGTCTTGAACAACTGATGATCTTCTGTGGCAGAAGAATTAAATACATTTTTGAAGAAATGGTTTTGCAAGAACAAATGATGTTTAATAATCAATGCAAAATTCAAAATTAAGTTGGAAACCACATATAGAGTAGATCATGTCAAAAGAAAAATATTTATAATAGCTATTTTCTTTTAAGCCAACCTTTCATAATGACTCATAATATATTTTATTGTACATTGTTACTCCCATACTTTACTGCGTGTAGGTATGGGGTAATACATATAAAATTTTTGGTCTATATTTGGGATTAAAACAAAAAAACGGTATGAATTATCAACCATTCAAATTACAAAGAACCAACAAATTCGTTATTTACTAAATTTAATACGCTCAAACTTTACAACTTAGTTGAATTCAAAATGGCACAAATGATGTTTACAATATATAATGGCCAACTTTGCTACAAGTATCCAGAAGTTTTTCCCTATCAGAAAAGGCTATTATAGTTTGAAGGGGCACAAGCAATTTCAAAAAGTGTAAGAAATAACATAAGCAAATGTGTGTCTCTGTAAAAGGTGCTGAAATATGAACTAGAACTAGTATTTGGTATGATCTAATAGAGAACAAGGCTAATACTTCTAATAATTCTCTCTAGTCTCTTTCTAGTCTCTCTAGTACTCTCTAGTTTTCTGTGTTAAACATATGAACTGTGACATCATTGATGATGCTCCCCCTTCTAACTTGGGTTTTATTATATTTTTAAATTTCCTTTTATGTTATGTTTGAACCCTGTAAAAGATAACTATATACAAAGTTATTTTTACAAAAATTATTAAATTATATATATATATATATATATATATATATATATATATATATATATATATATATATATATATATATATATATATATATACAGTGGGCCCCCGGGTTACGAACTTAATCCGTTCAGCGGCTACGCTCGTATCTCGAATTGCTCGTATAGCGGGCAATCCAAACCCATGTTAATTCGTGAATGTGTGCAACGCGCGCAGAAGCCTTAGGTAAAATCATCACGCTGTATACATATATTAATATTGAGTGACATAATCTACTGTACAGTTGCATTAAATAACAAATACAAAGGAAAAATGACTTTTACCTTTGGTAAGACGTGACTTGTGCTGAGATAAGCAGAGATGAGCAGAGATGAATGCTCGAAGTCAATACGGTAAATCAGATATGCTATTGGTCTTACAGTGTCACAGTAACTTTTTCAGTCAGGGTTTTCTCTACTTCCTTCCATCCCAACCAGCTGTGCCATCAAGCTAGATAAAGGCGTTCGGCCAATAGCATATCGGCACTTCTGTGATTGACGTGTGACGCCGGCCAATAGCATCTCCGTGAGTGAGACCGGGTGACCTTAATCGACCAATAGCATATTGGCGTCTCCTTGACTGACTGATAATTATTCGCACTTTTTTTTTAAACAGTTGGAATGTATTGACATCTTATTGATTAAAACACATTTAAACCTGTGACGATTTTTTGTCCTGCAATCGGCACACTTAATTTCATGTCAGCTGTTTTTCCCGACGTGAATTGAGCTGGGTGGAGGCGGAGGGGAGGTTGTGTGTGTTGTATTAACTAGGCACCACACTTATAGCTTGTTCGAGCGTCAGTTCACTGTTGGTTTCAACTCACAGAATTGCAACAACGGCGCTGTCCCAAAGCATGTCGGGAGGTCGCCGATTAACATGACATGCAGTTTTGTCAAGCAACCATTATATAGCACTGTAATACCACCGGTAACAGGGTGCAGAGCTCGACGTCTTGAGTTAATACGGCAACGCAGGTAGGCTATTGGTCTTACATTGTTACAGTAACTCTTTCAGTCATGGTGCAAATCACGGAGATACTAAAACATCATCCTCTTATTTCTTCCTTTACCGCTGCTAGTAATTTTAGAAGCTATGTCTAACAGATAAAGTTTGCAAAGTCTTCAAAACATTCCGTTTTTCACTCATTTTCTCTACTTCCTTCCATCCTGTCCCATCAAGCTAGATAAAGGCGTTCGGCCAATAGCATATCGGCATTTCTGTGATTGACGTGTGACGCCGGCCAATAGCATCTCCGTGAGTGAGACCGGGTGACCTTAATCGACCAATAGCATATTGGCGTCTCCTTGACTGACTGATAATTATTCACACTTTTTTTTTAAACGGTTGGAATGTATTGACAATTAATTAAAAAAAAACACACATTTAAACCAATGACAATTCTTTGTCCTGCAATCGGCACATTTAATTTCATGTCAGCTGTTTTTCCCTTTAGCTGTACAAACACTACACTTAAATGGTAATATATTTAGACACCGTGAGTGAGACAGTCAGTGTGAGGTTCTAAGACCAATAGCGTTCACGTTACCGCCACAAGTATCTACTGATGATTTTAGATGACGCACCTGCTGAAATTGGTGACGCAGTTAGGCGAGAACATTTCTACGTACTCATTGGCTGGTTAGTTGGAATGCTCGTAAGGCGAGTGGTTTGCTCGTAAGCGGAGGACAAAAATCTCCCTGATCCACGCTCGTAAGGCGAATTGTTCGCAAATCAGGGTGCTCGTAAGCCGGGGGCTGACTGTATATATATATATATATATATATATATATATATATATATATATATATCTATATATATATATATATATATGTGTGTATGTATGTGTATATATATATATACACTATATATATATATATATATATATACACTGTATATATATATACACTATATATATATACCTGCACTTTGTTATTGTACATGTAAAACGCAAAGGATAGTGAGAAACGCAATTTCGATTCCTTTGTATGTTAAGCACATGTGAAGAAATTGTCAATAAACTTGACTTCGACTTTGACTCAATCTAATGTGTCTAAAACCCAAGGTAAAAACATCAAAATTGTATATACGTATTAAAAATTGGTATAAAATAGTATGGTTAACGCTACCTATATATAATGTACATGTATACAATTAAATAACATCATAAATAAAATATATAAAAGATTTATTTACCTTTGACCAACGAGCTTGTAATGGCCATATTCCCTAGTGAGGGTAGCCTAGGCTAGGCTAACTTAGCCATCTTCGTATTTCTTGATTATCTCCATCAATCAATCATCTTACTTCTCTCTTTAACATCACTAGCAATCTTAGGACCCACGGTTAACCAACTCAAGTTGGAATTAAGCACTAAAATGCATAATAAATACAATATTGAAAGCACTCTTACACAAAATAAAGTTTTTAGGCAGCCATCTTGGTGACCACGTGCATCGCCCAATTACAGACCAGCATCGTAGTGACCTGTGACGCGGACCAATAGTAGACTAGTATCTTAGGGAGTTGTGATACAGACCAATAGCGGACCAGCATTGTAGTTGATCTAAGCAGTGAGGCCTATGAATGCATTGGCTTTAGTAGACACGCGCGCACACTGACCGCCAGGTTTTTTTGGGGGGTTTTTTGGATGTCGTAAGGCGAAATAAATGGTGTAAAGAGGGGACAAAAAACGTCGCGGTTCACATAGTAAGGTGAAAAATACGTAAGGCAGGGACATTGTAAACCGGGGGTCCACTGTATACTAATAATAGATATAATATAATAATAGTTTGGCACTGAAGGTGTTATATGAGAGCCTCCGTCCTCTATGCCGCTCTCAAGGATTGAGCTGTGATGGACCCGGTTGATGCGCCTTTCTTGTTCTAAAGACTATTGTCGTGTGTATCAAACAATTGGACACTTGACAGCGGCACCTGTTGTGTTCATCAATTTATTTTTAGCGGCAGTGAGTATCACATCCAAGAATCTGCGTATTCAATACTTAAACCATAATTTAATATTTTGCAAATAAAACATTCATGAGATATTTTTCAGTCCGCTTGATTCTTCATAATGAAATCACGCATGAACATGACAAATAGTAAGCAAGCAAAAACCAAACAAAAAAACGTCTGCCTTTGGCAACAAAGTTAGCTCCACCCTCGTCCTGTGTCAGCCATCAAGCCAAGCATGAAATGAGGGATCAATGAAATGCTCTGGTGAGCGAGGTTGACCCACTATAGCATGCGCCTTTGGGCCACTAACGGTCCTCTCGTTTTTTTTTCTATCTACGTTCTCGTGTACGCACTTGCATTTTTACCACTGCTATAACTTCATTTTAGCAAAAGAAAGTCTGCGTTTTACTTTGAGTGTTCATGTGTTTAGCTTCAATATGACTGTTTTGGTCCTCTTCTCTATCTTCCAAAATGTTTTTGCGTTGTACTTTCTGGCTCATTGTTGCCTGATTGTGTATTACTTGATACTGAAAAGATTGCAGAGTCGATGTTGTTTAGGGACAATAAAAAGCACTTTTAGGAGGCTTTTTCCCATAATGAGATTGCAACGTGACAAGACTGTTTTCAATTAGGACAAGGTGGTTGAATTTCCTCCGGTGTTTGTTATTGTGCGTAGTGCCGCCATGCATAACTTTCCTGAATGGGCGCCTCCCAATGTCATACAAAGCGGACAGCAAAAAAAAAAAAAAGCACAGAAGCGGGCACAAATCAGTATATCAATTCCTTTTTTATTTCCTTTTCCTTTTTAGCACACCCTTACAAAATTTAAAAAAAAAAAAGTTCCATTTGGTGGACGCATATTGATTTGAAAGTATGTATCTCTGGCAAAAATGACGCATCTAGGAAAACCAGAGCACAAATGATAGCAAATGCAGCTTTGTGAGAGCCGGTCGAGGGTTGAACAGGATGACAAAAAAATGGATAGTGGGTGAGGAGAAAGAATGGAGGCAGGGTCATTGTCACGATGGGGCATGGTGGAGTGCAGAGGTGATGGAAGGTGGACCCAGAGATGCGAGGAAGCTGGGAGGGATTGTACTAAAAAATGTATGAGTAATGACAAATAAAGGAGGAGTAATCAGGGAACAATAATCCAGGTAAGGCAGAAGCAAAATTGGGAACAAAAAGTAAACTCACAGAGGGCAGCTATGGGGGAACTGGAAAATACACGGGGCAAACAAACATGAACTGAAAGGCAAATTAACCAAAAACTCCAGAAACAGAAAAAAACCCATGCAGAACGTGACAGTCATTAAGCACATGAGAAGGATTTTTGTCTCCCTTTATCTCGTGGCACTATTTTGACACTCCCGTATTTTTGCATGCAGAGTAACAAGCCATGGGAAAATAAAGCCTCGCCGAGCCCCTGGGATTCATTATGTTTTAAAATTCTCCTTGATTAGAGTGGAATTGTAATCAATTTCCCCTGCCTCTATGAAGCATGAGTGCCATATAACGCAGTCCAAAATGATCACAAGTGTGTCATGAAGTATTTATTTATCGCTATTAGCTACCACTTAAATGTGTCAGAAATAGGACACCCACCCTGTGAATATAGGCCTGCTTTATTATTTAGCCCAACCCTAACCCTAACCCTAAAGCATAGCTAATAAAGCTTTTAATAATAGTCACAATAATAAATAACAAAATTCTGGCCAAAAAACGTTTTTTAGAGAGGGTAGCTGACACCCTTGACTAGTACTTTTCTAACATGCAGCCAATTGAGCACTGTAGTGATAACTGTGACATTTGGATGGCAGTTTTGCCATACATACTACACATATGTTTACTACACATACATTAAGTTTTTGTAATTGTAAGTAAGGAATGGAAATCAATCATATGATAGCACATGTTTGCACATCAGCCTTGAATAATGAGTGAAAATGCTAACCATATTAACACTAGAAGTTTCCTTTTCTGCTAACACTTAGAAACACTTGTAAGTGTTCAATCACTTAAGATGAATGTTCATATCCAATGAGTGGCGCTGGAAATCCATTTGACTGTTGACTGAAAATGGCATGACCGTCGCTCAGGCCTCAGGTGATGCACACTTGCCGACTCTGGATGTTTAACACGGAAATTCTACCATCACATATTTCTCTTGACAATAAGCCCACGGGCAACCAATAAATCTCATGATTTGTTGCAAGTCAAGGTCGGCGAGAGTGGTGACCAGTTCGTATCCCTTAGCAAGTGCCTGTGAAAACGAATGACGCGAGCAGATGAAAGGGAGAATAAACTTGCTGAAAGTTTATATTTGATAAGGACATACTTTCAAAAGAACTGAAAACGTGAGCCGGCCTTGAGCGCGTCATGTCCTTGGCGGTCGACATCCTCTTGAAAAGCTATCAGTGATTGAATGCATTGAAATAATCATAATTGTACAATTGGTCGAATTGCGTCAATGTGTCAAGGTCAAGTGCAGATTTTTCGTCACATGTATAGCACTAAACCACACTGTGAAATTCTTACTCTGGCCACCTCCCGAGCACGCCGCATTCCAAATCGAACAAATAATTATTAAGTATTAGGAAAAAGAATGGTCCCAAAGTCGCAGTGGTTGAAATCCCCACTGTGATGAACGCAGCTTCCGGCTGCTTGATCTCACGTTTCAAGTCCGGTCCCCCTCCGCAACATACAATACATACAAAACATAATACAATGGTACCTCTACTTTCGAATGTCTCTTGTAATGAGAAATTTAGCTTACGGAATGCCTTGGCGGGAAAATATGGTCTCAAGTAATGAGAGAAAAATCAAGATATGAAACGCCACATTGTTGCCATGTAATATGAGACTTGAGACACCAGCACTCGTGCCATGACTGGAATATAATACCTTATCACAATGGTATTCGTTACAGCTTGTGATGCATTTTGATCATTAATATGTCTGCTTGCCCACAAAAGAGACAATAGTTTTTTGCATAGTTTGTGCTCTTCCACTTTTTATCTTTACTCGTTTCATCCACAACATAAAATCAACATTAGCTACCGTTAACGTTGCAAATATTCACATAAAAACACATATGTAACATACCATTTTACGCAGTTCCGTCTGACTTTAGCAATAACATCACACAGGAAGAACGTTGCATGACCCAAAACTAAACTCAAGTAAACACATGCTCAAAATAATCCCCAAATATCAATATTATTGCTCCTGTGGAATTGTCTATGATTCCTGAATCCCTGGAAATGTAGAATAAAAGGTATAAATGCAAAATAAAAGGTACACATTGAACAAAACGTCCTAAATCAATGTCATATGCTGCTACTTATGTCTTGTCTTGGGGTACTCTTGCCATACCTGGTTTTTCGTATTTAGTTTTTAGTTTTAGTTATTACTGTAGTTTAGCAACACTAGGCAAAGTAGATCTAACATACTACACATTACATTACTATAGATAAGAATCTAGTTTTTAGGATTGTTTCGTCTTGCGCACCTGCACTTTGTTATTGTACATGTAAAACGCAGAGGATAGTGAGAAACACAATTTTGATTCCTTTGTATGTTAAGCACACGTGAAGAAATTGACAATAAACTTGACTTTGACTTTGACTAAATAGATGTCTCTTCCTGCCCTCATCACCAAAACACCAGCACCATCTCCAAGCCATCATATTGTCAACTACTATAATTCATATGGTTCATTTGAAGGGTTCAGGAGTGTTTTTTTTAACTATTCTTTACATGATACGCTTTGATTATTATGCACTAATGTCATTGTAATATGTATTTGTCACTGTTTTTCATGCATTTTAAAAATGTATTAATATTGAGAGAGGCAATTAGCAATGTAGCAACTTCTGTCCTCGCTATGTACGCCTCTGCCTATGACTGCACTTTGATTTTGGTGACAAAGAGGCAATGTAAAGACAAAAGGGTAAGCAATGCTCTTGTGTTTTTATTCCCAAGCAGCGCTCGCTTGCAGATGTATCATTAGGCACCCGATAATGATATGATCATGTGGTTGCCATGTAACCGTGCACAATGACGCCTGGGCCTTTCATCCCCTTGTGCCTAATGAGAAGACAATCCAATAGCAGCGGATGACCCTGCTCGTGCTTGCCATCAACGGCGAGCCCTCCTCAAACGTGCCACCAATCTTTATGCCGCTTCTTTCCATTTATTATCTGAAGCACTTGTCCTCACGGGGGTGCGCTGCTATATCAGATCATATTTCAGCCGTAATGCAGCTCTGGCCGCTAGGGAGCAAAGTACAATGGGAGAGCCACAAAGCATTGAGTTTTGCGTCAGCCTCCATGACCGTCAGTGAGACGAGTGGTGCTGAGTGAACCTGCGCATTTGTCTTTCCGAGTCTTAGGCTCAGTGCGTGTCGTCCCAAGCACGCTTCCCAAAGCCATAAAACAAAACAAAAAAATCCTATTGAGTGTGCAATGGTTCTCAAAGAGAGGATCCTCGAGCCTGAGATCATTTGTGTGTTTTGAAACTGATTTAGTTTATCTTTTAACAGCTGTGCCTTGTTTGGGTTAGTCTTTGCTTTTTGTCGCCGCCTCTGGTCGCTGTTGAGAGTGCATTTTGTGGTGGAGAGCAGTTGCTGTCGTTGCGCATGCATTGTTGCTTCTCTTTGTGAGATCTACCTCACAAGTGTCTGAGAGTTGTGTTTTATTTGTTGGAATTTTTTTGTTTATGCTAGTATGCCCAAAATTAGTCGTTTATTGGTCCAACCATGCTAGCTAATGTTACTTTTTATTTTCAGCGTGTTATATGGTGTTGTAGTTTTGTATATTTTAAGCTCTTTAGCATGTTGGTTTGTATTAGGTATTTCCTTTTGGGAAATGTTAGCATATGTAAATGTTTTGCATTGATAATCATACTTGTTTTCATTTAATTAACATTTTTTATTGAAAGGAATATCTTTTGTAATTCAGTTATGATTTTTTTCTATGCAACTTGTGTACATTGTGTTCAAAGTACAATTTGTAAGCTAGATCATTTTTGCATATGGGACTTATTTGACTTATGTTTTGTGTATTTTCTTTTCTTTACTGTTTTACAAAATAAAAGATGAGCGCTGTACTACTTATACAACTAAAGAAGGGTTATACTCAGTTACAATTTGCTTTCTGTCTACCTAGACAGATGCCATTGGAACATCTAGGAAGGACATAACATTGGCTTATTCATCAAAACATATGTATTTGTGTTTCATTTTATTTGATTTGAAATTGTGAAAGTATTCATGACTCTTCAACTCAGCAATCAATTCAACCAGTTCATTATCTTTTTCAAAATGTAATCATTTGCTTTCTAAAAGGGGTCCCTCCAAAAAGTTGGAGAAGCATTGGCTTAGCGTACAGTCAAGTTGAAAAAAAGAAGAATGCTACTTGTCTGTAGAAGCGGCAAGTTTCACACAACATAATGACATGCTCGCAAAGAACAGCCAGTTCGGTTAAGCCGCGATCAGTTTTCTTCTGGTGTGTGCTCTCATCTTCTCCCTTCTGCTCGTAATTACAGTAGCTACTGAAACCCCAAAATAAAATCTCCTTTCCCTTCGGCCATTCTGGACCATTTAGATTTGAATACATGTTAAACCCCTGGGTGACAATGGAAATACGGTCAAACTTTGCCAACAAATCAATTCCATTTACAAACATTTAAGAATAAACACCCCTGTTGGGCAACTTACTTTCTAATTGTAATGCACTATTGACTAGCTATTACTGTCATTTCAAAGCAATTATTGTGGAGCCCCGGGTTATGGCGATTTTTACGTTTTTTTTTTTTTTCACGTTACTATGTGATTCCGGTCCCGGGCGTTTGTTTGGCCTTAGCTGGAGAGACGAACGATATTTCTCTTTTTCTATTTTACCACCACTCATCGGACCTGTGTCCGGTGTTTTTCTTTATTTTTGAGGACTGTTTCCATTCTTCGTTAGCTAGTGATTCACCGATTCTCTGAATAGCTCTTAGCTCTGTTCGTCCTCGTTTTCGTGCAGCTCTGCCAGCATAAGTATTTGCTTGACTGTAATAAAGTAAGCATGGCTTCGTGCACCTCCACCGCATGAGTCACTTGCAACACCTGCATCATTCTCATGGACAGGCTTTCTCTCCCAAAGGGCCGTGTCCGTCAGCTAGAGCAGAGTACTTTGATAATCGTAGATCAGACGGACACATCTGATAGTGATAGTGCGGGCCGTAGCCCTCCCGCAATGCCGCTAGTGTCGGCTAGTGCAGGCCGTAGCCTACCCGCTAGTCAAGCTAGCATTAGCGCTAAGCAGCCTCCTAGCCGCGGTGAGCCTGTTCAGACGCATGATAGTTTTAGCCCCCTTGTTAGGCACACTTTATCTCAGTCTACTGGCACCCGCACATTAGTTATAGGGGACTCCATCACCTGTAACATTAACCTTAAAACGCCGGCCATCGTAATGTGTTCCTGGGGCCAGCGCACCCGACATTGAAGCTAGTCTTAGGGAGCTGACACGCAAGAAGCCACCAGCTTAGTCCAAAAAACACTAGTTACTCGGATATAGTGATACATGTCGACTCCAATGATACTAGAATGAAGCAGTCTGAGATTACAAAGAAGAACATACCTAGGATTTGTAATCTCGCTAAAAAGATGTGTTGGCATCGAGTTATTGTCTCTGGCCCTCTGCCTGTGAGAGGCAATGATCAGAGGTTTAGCAAATTAGTCTCGCTTAACCGGTGGATGGCTAGTTTCTGTAGAGAGCAAGGTTTCCAGTTTGTAGATAATTGGCCCTCTTTTTGGAGCCGGCCCGACCTGGTAAAGAAGGATGGCCTTCACCCTAACTGGGAAGGCGCCATCACTCTTTCTAGAAACATAAATTACTGTTTAAGCCTTCCATGGCCTCCTCCACACCCTCCTCTTCCAGTTTTGTTTTGAACAAGTGCAACCAGTCCATTCTTCCTCCCTATCATTGATGGGGCTCCATCAGTTGTTATTCCAACAAAGCTCTTCCATGTTAAGCCCTGAAAACCCAAATTTAGAAAAACACACAAACATTTTTTTTCAACCATTCAGATGTTGTTGTAGGAGGCCATTGGAGAAGAAAATGAAGTGTCTTCAATTTTTTTTTGTTTTTGTAAGTTTTTACAGAAGTGTTGTAATTTTGCAACATTGGGAGAGAGGGGGAGCAGAATTTCCTGTAGTGTGAACTCATTGTCGGAACAACAATAGAGAACAAAGGACACATTTGCAGGCTTTTGCTTTTGTCCCAGAACATTATAACTTAAGAAAATACAGACATCATACAGACAATACATACAGTACACATTGTCACACATTGTCATACAGACAATATAGACATCAAAGACAATATAGACATCAAAGTCCAGCATCATAGTTTCCAGAGTTTGTCCATCTTTTCAGTGTCTGCAATCAGCTGGTCTGGTATTTTCTTTGTCCACACAGGCATCATCACCTGACTCCTCATCACTTATCATACTTATCATATGAAGTGCTTACACATTGCCCTGAGGTAACCTAGTGACTCATTTCACTGGTCACACAATGGCCAATTTGTTAACTGATTATAATTTGAACAAGAATTGCAAGATTGCATGTAGCCTCCAACGACACCTTGCATTCCTGATCGTTAGCAGCTGTTCCAAATTCACAGACAGACAACCCTACTTATCCTATGAAGTGCTTACACATTGCCCTGAGGTAACCTAGTGACTCATTTCACTGGTCACACAATGGCCAATTTGTGAACTGATTATAATTTGAACAGGAATTGCAGGATTGCATGTAGCCTCCAACGACACCTTGCATTCCTGATCATTAGCAGCTGTTCCAAAAGAATGCATGACCCTCCAAGCATCTCCCACAACTTGTGACCCTGAATTAACAACTTATCAACAGCCAAGACAAGGGACATGCTCAAACAGAATTTCTTTTTTAGAAAGTCCTTCTTTCTGTGACGATGGGAGAACACAGAAGAAAAAAAAACAGGAGTGTTGAAGGTAGTTAAGAAACCACACGTTGCTGAGCTAGTGGAGATCTTTACTCTTCGCATGCCATCACAAAACTGATACAACAAAGTCCAAAACAGCAAAGACAAAGCCAACAGGTTCAAAGCATCAAAGGATCATAGCAACATGCCTACTGAGTGAGAGACATGGTCCGAGTGTCCGACACATTAAAAATCATTAAAAGTAAATGAAAAAGATCAGATATGGCACTATACTTTTGCAAATTAAATTCTCTTTCATAATATATGTAATGCAATGTCACGCTAAGGGATGAATGTAGTTGTGTGTTTAAAGTTATATTGGGAAAATTTTAGTTGAAGTTCCCCTCAAAACAGGGGTGTTTTGGCTACCACATTCACCCAATGTTGTAATATTGCAACACTCACAAAACAAGCTCTAAATAAACTGCAAGGCACATTTTCCATAATAGCTACATATCTACATGTTCTAGACACTGTAATAAACACAAATAAAATATTTAAAAGCATTTTACTTACTTCTATTGGATAAATCCTGTCAAGGCAATTGTAGGGATGACGCTCGATCGGAAATTTGGAGGTTGTATGACTTCTTGATCTCGGGGCACGCCTCATATACAAAAGTGTGAGCCAATAGCATTGTGGGATCGAACAATAGGACCCAATGAGCATGTTAATGTAGTTGAACCCCAACATTTATATATATATAAGTAGGTTTTTTGTGGACAACAAAAATTGTTGTAATTCTGCAACTGTGGGTAAGGAGGGGTTAAACCAGCATTCTCAATGGCATCACGCAGGTGGTGAAATATTTCCTTAGCAGTGGTCTGGCCATGCATTGGAATTAATGTGAGCAACTCCTCCATCACTTCAAAATTGTCATCAACACCACGGACATATATTGTGAGCTGGGCAGTGTCTGTGATGTCTGTGGTCTCATCAAGAGCCACTGAATATACACTGGAAAACATTTTGCTTTATAGCACAGTTGATCATAAATGTCACTTGACAGTTCAGAAATGCGCTCTGCCACGGTTTTGGCAGAAAGGCTGATGTTGTTAAACTGACCTTTCTTTTCTGGACAGACAAAATGTGCGGCCTGTAATAGGCACTTTTTGACAAATTCACTTTCTGTGAATGGTTTTCCTGCTTTAGCAATCATCTCGCTAATGGCATAGCTAGCTTCGACTGGTGCATTATTTTCTTTGGTTGCTTTCTGAACAAAATCTTGTTGCCTCAGTAGACGTTTTTTAAGACTGTCAACCTGGTTGGCTCTCTCATCTCCCTGGTATTTTTCGTACTCCTCAGCATGTCTAGTTGTATAATGACGTTTCAAATTGTTTTCCTTGTGCACCGCAACTTTTTCATTGCAAATAAGACACGTTGGGGTGCCCCTGTGCTCAACAAAGAAATATTGTACTCCCCACTTTTCCTGCAATTGCCTGTGCTCATCACCAACCTTTCTCTTCACTGCAGGATTTGAAAGCGACATCTTTGGGGCTCTGTAATGTGTGATTCCGCAGGGAGTCTGTCTCGGGTTTAACGGGGCTGTGGCGCATACGCACTTTCGCTTTCCGATCGTTATCAGAGAACGGTGTGTATATGGCAGAGAGATCTGGGTAGCATTGTAGTGAAATTTAAACACACTTTTCCAAAATAAAAAAGTAAAATCGTATATAACTACGGCGTAGTTGAGTGAGGGGAAGAACACTCGGCTGGTCACCTAATCCCTTATATATCTAAATCTGCCATTGAGTTCTGTTATCGCAGTGGGTAAATCCTTTACTTGCGGGGCGGAAGGACACTAAATCAAGTCCCGGCGGATCACGTTTTTAAGTCCCTAAACCTACAATGCGGAAGAAATTTCAACGTTAAAATGGGCGGGCCGAACTAGAGTAATTACCTTACCATGATTGGTTCGTTCAGCTCCGCACACAACAAGAGTCATTCATATCAATCTTGCGGGCCGCACTAATATTAATCTCTTATATCAAGGGGCCGCAAATTATCGGCCGCAGGTTTGAGAATAAATTTGGAATAAATTGTTAAGTAGACAACTTGAACGTAAATGGCGAACAACTAAGCTCGAGGTTTTCCATCAGGCCTGGTGCGATAGCTTGCTGAAATATAAAGAGGCTCTTAGGTTGGCAAAAACAAATTACTTTTCCAAAATGAATTGTCTTTATAAAAACAACCCAAAATATTTATTTGATACGGTAGCAAACCTAATGCAACAGCAATAGATTAATCATAGTTCCCTCCATTCATGCGATTCTTTACTCAGTGGATTCAGCTAATAAGGGACGAAATAAAAAAGGCAGCGCCACTTACCCCCTTGGCTGTGATTGCTGATGCTAGTTCAGATAATCAGGTTCATGAAAGTCTGTTAACCCTGTCCCAGTTTGATTTAGTATCCCGTGAGTGTCTTACACACCTGGTTAATGCAGCAAAGCCGATGTCCGGCATGCTCGACCCGCTTCCAGGCAAACTCGTTAAAAACGTATTCCCGGTCTGAGGGTCATCTGTCTTGAATATTATCCATCTGTCACTCTCCTCTGGCATTGTACCTGAAGCTTTTAAGACGGCCGTCATTCAACCATTACTAAAGAAACCTCACCTAGATCCTGAAAATCTCTCTAACTATAGACCAGTTTCACATCTTCCGTTTATTGCCAAAATTCTTGAGAAAGTTGTAGCACAACAGCTTAGCGATTTCATGATAGATAGCAATCGATTTGAACTCTTTCAAGACAGGTTTGATGGCCAACCACTCAACTAAGACAGCCTTTGTAAAACTGGCGAATGATCTTCTCTTAGCCATGGATTCCAACATCTCTTTTATATTATTATTACTTGACCTTAGTGCCACATTTGACACTATTTACAGTATCATCATATTCTTATAGAAGGTCTTAAATCATGTGTTGGTATCTCGGGATCAGTACTTTCTTGGTTCAAATCTTACATCCTGGGAAGGACGCATAATGTCTCTTATGGCTATGCGATCTCTGAATCTTTCTCCGTCTCATGTGGTGTCCCGCAGGGGTCCCTTACTGTTCAACATCTATATAATTCTAATACAATACAGTGATCCCTCGCTCTATCGCGGTTCCTCTTTCACGGCTTCGCTGCTTCACGGATTTTTTACAGTGTGGATATTTTTCACAGTGCATTGTGCTCTGAATCCTGATTGGCTTAGGGGCTTTAATGTTGTCTAGAAATAAAATATTGACGCTGTACTGTATTGGTTTTTCACTTGTCAATTTAATACAAAAGGCAAGAGGATCCAAAACCTCGCTTTCGTCTTTCTGCCTGTGTGCGCACACGTTAAGAACGTGCAAGTAAGCACATTGATTGACACCTTGTTCTCTGGGAGCTGATCATGTGAGTCGTGTCCGTGTGCCTACATAGAGAGCAGCAGAGAGATGCACAGCTTTGGAAATCTGACTTTTACCTAGATTTCTTTTGTCATAAATCAAAATTTCAAGTGTATTGTTATAAGAGGCTTCACTTTAATTCGATGTCCAGGCATATCTATTTATAAAATCTTCTTGCCCAGAAAAAAAAAGTGTGCCAAGACTTGACTGCAGCCAATTGGGCCCTGCACTGATTGACCATCGCGGGTTTGGAGATGGGACGTCTGCGGTCCACCTGGTTGGAATGTGGGATGGTTCCTGCCCAATGGCTTTGCCTGCTGTCAAGACATCACTGCACTATATAGCACAATATGTTTTCTGTAATTTATATTGTTTATGTGTATGTCTGTATTTGGTACATGCAGCATCCACTTCAACCTGTGGGCCTGGAAGGGGGCTCCTCCCACCTGTGGTCCCTTCTGGAGGTTTCTGTTTTTCCCCTAATTGGGGTTTTTGAGTTTTTCCTTCCCCTTCTGGGAGCTTTGACAGGGGATGCTGTTGTGTACCTTATACTGAAAGGCATCTGTGAAGCCCTTTGAGACTTCGGTGATTTAGGGGTATTCAAATAAAATTTGATTGATTGATTGATTGATGTCTCTGTATGACTTCATTTTTCAAAAGAAGTCTCGACATGACCTCTTTTCATCTGTGAAGCCCTTTGAGACTTGGGTGATTCAGGGCTATATGCAAATAAAATTTGATTGATTGATTGATTGAATTTGGAATACTGAGTTTTTTCGTCCCCACTTTAAGGCATTTATCCCGCTTCACAATTAACATCAACAACTGTCATGACCTGTGGGGTTGGTTGTGTTCTGTGTTTTTGCCTCCCTTTTTCACCTCCCATTTTTAGGTAATTGCTCTTATTTTCTGTTGCTTCAAACTTCCTCCGTTGCATCGTGTCACTACAATGCTGATCTGGTATTGGTCGGCGTCTCGACTCCCTAAGATATTGGTTTACTTTTGGTCAGCGTGATGAGGTCACGAAGATGCTGGTCTGCTATTGGTCAGCGCATGGGGTCACAAAGATGGCTGCCTAAAGACTTGATCTTGTTTGAGAGTGCTTTCAATATCGTATTTATTATGCATTTGAGTACAGTGGGCCCCCGGTTTACAAACTCCCTGTTTTACGTATTTTTCATCTTACGAACATGGACCGCGGCGTTATTTGTCCCCCTCTTATGCACAAACCTTTCGTCTTACGAACAATCCAAAATGCCGGTCAATGTGTCCATACTAATATTTTCGCTTTGTTGCATCAAAAAAAATAACTATTCTTGCATGTCACGGAAACGCCAATATGCTATTGGTCTTATAAGGTCACAGTCACGGTCTCAGTCACAGAGATGCCGATATGCTATTGGTCGATTAAGGTCACAGTCTCAGTCACGGAGATGCGGATATGCTATTGGTCGATTAAGGTCACAGTCACAATCTCAGTCACGGAGATGCGGATATGCTATTGGTCGGCGTCACGTCAATCACAGAAATGTCGATATGCTATTGGCCGAACGCCTTCATCTAGCTTGATGGCACAGCTGGTCAGTGTGTTGTGTCCGTTAGACATGGCTTCTAAAATTGCAAGTGGCGGTAAAGGAAGAAGTAAGCAGGAAACGAAGCAGGAGATAATAAAAAAATATGAAGGAGGCACACGCATAGTTAACCTTGCTTGTGAGTATGGCCGTAACCGCTCGGCAATCTTCTAAGGGCAAGACTTTTCTTGCCAGGGGACGGACCTCGGTCAACAACAAAATTGAGAGGCTTCTTCTATTATGGATTAAAGAGAAGGAAATCACCGGTGATATGTTCTCGTTTAAGAAAAGTTCTCATTTAAGAAAAAAAAAATTCTGCGGGTTCGTCTCTTCTCCCCTCTGCCTCCACCCACCACCAGCTCAAGTCACGTCGCCCCAAAGGTAAATGTTATTTTTCCTTTGTATATTTATGTTATTTAATTTAACTGTACAGTAGATTATGTTACAAATTTTTAATATGTGTGTAAAGTCATGATGTTTTTACCTAAGGTTTTTGCACGCATTGCACGCATTCACTAATTAACATAGGTTTGGATTGCCCGTGATACGAGCAATTCGAGTTACGAGCATAGCCGCTGAACGGATTAAGTTCGTAACATGCGGGGGGCCACTGTACTTAATTCAAACTTGAATTCAAGAGTCTCAGGATTGCTAGTGTTGTTAAAGAGAAGTAAGAAGATGATTTATATGGAAATGAAGCCTGAGATAATCAAGAAATACGAAGAAAGCTAAGCCTAGCCTAGGCTACCCTTATTAGGGAATATGGCCATAACAAGTGTCACTCAAAGGTGAATGATATATATTTATATACTTATTATTTATGATATTATTTAATTGTATGCAGGTATTATATATATATAAAGAATACTTAATTTTGAGACCAATTTGTAATATATATATATATATATATATATATATATATATATATATATATATATATATATATATATATTGTGGCATCACAAGGGGATGTGTAGTAGAGGGCCGCTACTTCCCATTCTGTGAACCAATGCCACACCCCAAAATGGCCGAGAAGCCGAGGACTCCAATGCCCAGCATGCCTCACTGCCTCAAGAGGTGTAGCTGATTAAGTAATGGGATAAAAGCCGGCCTGGCTGATTGGAGAGGGGGAGACTGTGCTGCTGAGGACGAGACATGTGAAGTGAGAGAGTGCCACCGAAGACAAAGCCAGAGAGTTGTGAGAACAGGTTTTATTTGGACTTTGACCGTTTTTGAACTGCTTTAAGTTGTACTTTGTGCGCCAGTTTTTGCATTTTTGATCATATATCTTTCCTGCTTTCGTTTGTACTTTGTAAAGAGAGTATTTTTGAACCCTAAGAACCAACCTGATTTTGATTGCTGTCTTTTGACCACCTGTTTTGATATAGTTTCTTTGAACTTTGAGTGACAAAATAAACATTTTATTGAGAACATCTGACCTCTGTGACCCCATCTGCCCTGTCACACCTCATGCGACCCCACAATATATACAATTATATATAGCTAATTATGCTTCACAGCATAGTGATGCATTCTTTATGGTTTAGGTAGAAACAATGCTTTCCACAATTTCAATATTAATACTCAAATTCAAGTTCAGTCGGCTAGGATAGGGACAGACATTTGAAAAACAGATGCTGGGGCTAACATTAGCAGCTAGCTGACATCATCATTATTGTGCTTAAGGTACTATTACACATAAGATTTTGTATGCTTTCTTGCCATCTTGATAAGCATTTGCCGTCTTTTGCCATTGCCACTGCAACCGGGATCCACAAAGCATTGAGGGCATTTAGTTTATTCGCTGCCATACTTTGGCCGAGTACGCGGAATTTCTAGTCCGCTTCCTAAAACGGAGGATTTGGAGGCTAAGCGGATGTGATGTGCTGCTCCTCCTTAAATCGATTAAGCCTCTTTGCTTTCTCTCTGCGTGGAGGGAGGGGCCCAAGCCTGCCTTTTGTTGTCATTGGAGTAGACCCGTTTTGGAAAGTCTTGGAAGATACTAAAGATTAAGAAGGACAAGAAAAAAAAGAGAGCATTCAAATTGGCCCTTTTAATGATTGTTACTCTTCTTGCGTCCTCACCATCACTTTCAAGACGAAGCAAGACTTTCTTGCCCCCTACCCAGTCCCCTGTGCGCGTAAACAAAGCTGCATACACAGTGGTCAAAGTGGTCTGTGGCCTGACTGCAGGGGGTCCGTGACATCATTTGGGTGTTTTGGAATTGATTTAGTTGATCTTTTAACAATTACAGATTTGTCCCGTGTTTGGCTTATTCTTTGATTTTTGCCACTGCCTTTGGTCGCTGTTGGTAGTGCATTTTGTGGTGGAGAAGGACGGTGTGGCTTCAGTTGGGAGCAGTTGCTGTCGGTGCACACTTGTTGTTCCTTCTTGATTTCATCCATCCATTCATCCACTTTCTATAGCCGCTTATCCCCACAGGGGTCGCAGGCCTGCTGGCGCCTATTTCAGCTGGCTTTGGGCAGTAGGCGGGGGACACCCTGAACTGGTTGCCAGCCAATCGCAGGGCACACAGAGACGAATGACCAATCACGCGCCCAATTACACCTAAGGACAATTTAGTATGTCCAATTCACCTGCCATGCATGTTTTTGGGGAGTGGGAGGAAGCCGGAGTGCCCGGCGAGAACCCACACAGGCTCGGGGAGAACATGCAAACTCCACACAGGAAGGCCGGGGCCAGGTGGATTTGAACCGGGACCGTGCTATAGGACAGCCCTCCTGATTTATTTTCAATTAAATTGTGAAAGTATTCGTTGCTCTTCAATTAAGCAATCAATTCAACCAGTTTAACTCATTCAATGCTGGGGACGTATTTTCACATTTTTTTTTTAGAGTCCAGACATTCAATTACAGATACTCAAGTATACATTTGTTACTTATCTGGGAATGCAAATTACACGGCTTCTTATTACAAACCGGGTTAATTTCCAAATATTTAGTCCAATACAGCATTAGAAAATAAAATGCCACTTTAACTTTGCTGACTTCATCGCATTATTAGCGAGCGATTGTAGACACAAAACGCAAGAAAATTATGTTTTTAAAAAGATATGAATTTATTCAATGCCAGGGATATATTTTCCCATTTTTTAGGAGTCTGGACATTGATTTCCAGACAGTTAAGTATTAAACCTACCCTTAAGTACATTAAGGACATTAATTTCCAGATACTTAAAAATACGTCCCTGGCAATAAATGCATATCAATTTGGTATCGATTTATTACTTAGGCATCTTCTGAAAAGTAACAAATATACTTGTCAGATTGAATCTGTTGGTGCTAATACATTTGAAATTATTTTTTTTAATTATTATTTTGTTTCTGCTAATATTTGCAATGGGGCTTCCTTGGAAAATTTCCCAAAAAGGGGTCCCTAACCCCAAAAAGTTGGAGAACCCTTGCACTGGTGAGCTAAAAAGAGTTTGGAAATTATGACTTCATTCAAATATAGACAAGCATGTATTTTATCATCTGAGATAATTTTGGCAAGACACTCATCTTTCTTGAGAGTCCGAACTTCAAGTCTCATTCACTGCCCACACATACATCTAAAAAAAAAAAAAGGTGGTTTCCATGGCAACAGCTGTACTATACGACTCACAAGGAGATTCCAGTGATAATGTGTGATCAGCTACTCTAAATGGTTGGCCTTGAAAATGTAATGCAAAGGCTGAATTTCTGGGAGAGCATGCTATAGTTTTGTGCCTTCCTGTATTGTTCTGATCACACACAACTGTGCACGAGTAGTAATTTTGTTCATGATTACCGTCGACCGTACAAACTTAGACAGCTGTCAGGTTCAGGCAACCTAAAACATTTAATAAACAAAAATACTTTTATTCACGAGGAGAGGAGCCTTCACCTTCTCAGAGGTGAAAGACAAAAAACATATATATATATATATATATATATATATATATATATATATATATATATATATATATATATATATATATATATATATATATATATATATATATATATTCAGTGGTGGACCGTCAGGGCCAGCAAAGGCCTTTTCTGCTGGCCTAATATAACCTGACGTTATCATAACTATAATATAATATATAAATACAAAACTTATAATAACAATAATAAAAGTCAACTTTATCTTTTATCTCGAGTGAGAGTGCTTTCATTATTTTATTCATTGGTCATTTTAGTGCTTAATTCAAACCTGAATTGGCTAACCATGGGTCCCAAGATTGCAATTGATGTTAAAGTTGTTAGTGATTTATATGAAAACGAAGCTAGAGATAATCAAGAAATACGAAGAAGGCTAAGCTAGACTAGCCTAGGCTACCCTCACTAGGGAAGATGGTCATGACAAGCTCGTTGCTCAAAGGTAAATAAGTCCTTTATATATTTTTTCATTCTGATGTCATTTAATTGTATACATGTATATTATATATAATAGCACTTACTATACTATTTTGATACCAATTTTTAATATGTTTATACAATTTTGATGTTTTTACCTGGGGTTATACATGCATTAGCTAATTAACAAATGTTTGGATTGCCTGCCATACGGTGATTAATCTCGTAAACTGGGGGCCCACTGTGTATACATACATATATATATATATATATATATATATATATATATATATATATATATATATATATATATATATATATATATATATATATACAGTGGTTACAGTGGTTCGTAACCTTGTTGGAGGCACCGAACCCCACCAGTTTCATATATATATATATATATATATATATATATATATATATATATATATATATATATCAGTGGTTCATAACCTTGTTGGAGGCACCGAACCCCACCAGTTTCATATGCTCATTCACCGAACCCTTCTTTATTAATAATTATAATACGGGTGTGATATATATATATATATATATATATATATATATATATATATATATATATATATATATATATATATATATATATAAATAAATAAATATATATATATATATATATATATATATATATATATATATATATATATATATAAGACAGACACATATACAGCCCTCTCTAAGTGGTCTGATAGGGAGGTCTCACTCTACTGCATAAACCAGCGAAAACGCTTTCAATGACTGTGCCCTCTCCATCCAACCTCTCTGAGCTCGAGCTGTTTTGCAAGGAGGAATGGACAAAAACATCCGTTCCTCCATGTGCAAAACTGATACAGACATACCCCAAGCGACTTGCAGCTGTAATTGCAGCAAAAGGTACAGAGTATTAACTCAAACGGGCTGAATGATTTTGCACGCCCAATTTTTCATTTTTTATTTGTTAAAAAAGTTCAAAATATCCAATAAAGTGTGTTCCATTTCATCATTGTGTCCCACTTGTTATTGATTCTTCACAAGAAATTACAATTTTAGATCTTTATGTTTGAATCCTGAAATGTGGCTAAAGGTCACAAAGTTCAAGGGGGCCAAATAGTTTCGCAAGCCACTGTGTGTGTGTGTGTGTTTATATATATATATATATATATATATATATATATATATATATATATATATATATATATATATATATATATATTCTAAAATTAATAACCCAAATGATTTCTCTAAAATCCTTGGCAACACGTATACTGTGCATGATGGTTAAAAAAAAAAAAAAAAACGTCACTATGGCAACTGCCATAGCAGCCTTTTCCGAATGTTTAAAATACCTTATCATGGATTTGCAGAAAACAAAACAAAACAAAAAGCCTAATATGCATCTTTATTCTCTGTTTGTTTCAGGAAACAGTCGAATACGCGTTCCTGATCATTTTCACTATCGAGACATTTTTGAAGATTATTGCCTACGGCCTGGTCATGCACCAAAATTCCTACGTCCGAAATGGCTGGAACATGCTGGACTTTGTCATCGTGGTAATAGGGTAACTTTTCATTTTCCTGGGTTTAATGTCTGGACTTGAAAAACATAAAAATATGTATTTGGGATTGAATGGGTTGAGTACTAAGGTCATCAACTACTTTAGGTATTTAACCCTTTCACTGCCAATGACGGCTATAGACGTCACAGATCCATTTTTACTAGCCTGCCAGTGAAGAAGTTAATGAGCCAAGTGATCTCATGGCCCCTTGCAGTCAGGCCCCTTACTTTGAGAACCACAGCGCTAAAGCAAAGTTTACCTGCAGTAAATTGTGGTGACCAGGTGGTGGCCACTTCCAGCCTTTTTTTCATCCTTTTTCTATAGCTGGGCCACTAAAACATGCAGTTCGAAATCTAAAAAAGACCTAAAAAACAAAAACAAAAAAAATGAAGGGAAAAGCATTCTTGTAAGGATGGAGTAGCCCCTAAATTTATATTTTCTCTTCTCCCAAACCCTGTCATGATCAAATTCAATCACAATTCAAATGGAATTTCAATGTCATTTTTCTGAATATTTTTTGTTTGATTGCTGTCTCAACTGTTGGAAGAGTTCTTTTGATGTATATAACATTTTAAATCCTAATTTTATTCATGGGAGGTGTATCCCACAACATGCATGCAACCCTGTTAGCCTAACATTTTTAGCGTGCTAGAAGAAGAAAATCAGATGATTTGACATCATCAAACAGTTTTCCAAAAGAATAACTATGCCCTCTGGTATGCATCGACTCAGAATAAGAAAATAATTTCTCTCTCCTTCTTTTTTCACTTATTTACTGTAGGTATGTTTGTCCTCTTGGTCAGAAAATGTACTGCAATTAGAGTGCATTTATTTCATTAATTATAAAATCACGTAATAAAAATATGAGCCTTAAAATGTGCTAATGAAGCCTATGACAGTTGCTGGACTAGTACTGATGAATATCTAGCAAAAAATCTGAAAAGTGAAGGTTGTATTTTCAAGATTTTGAAGAGCAAAATATCCTCCAATTTTGGAATTACCCGTCTGCTTCTTTTCATTCAGGTCGCTGACTTGCTGGCGCTTATCCCAGTTTGGATTTTTGAAATTGCGGTCACGCTAATCTGAGTACTTGTTGCCCTAGCCACCCACTGAGTTTTGCTCTAAAGTTGATGCCAGACAAAACATGTAGTATGTGCAAACACACGCACTTATTCAATCAGACTGGCTCGACTGTGGAGACAAAGTAAATGCAGTATATGCACACGTGTGACACAAATGTGTGAGAGAATGTGTTAACTCTCAATGCCAGTGATGACTCTTCATTTTTTTTTTCTTTTAAGAGTCCAGAGATTCTTAAAAAAGAAAAAACGTGAAAATGCATCCCTGGCATTGAATGAGTTAAGAATCTGGGATTGAAATTCTGGACTCTTAAAAAAAACAACAAAAAAAACAATAAAAGTGAAAACATCAAATGAGGTAATTGTCAAGCCATCTTGGTCTGTCTTGTCTTTCTGGATTCCCCGCAGCTTGTTCAGCGTGGTACTGGAGATGCTAACCAAAGAGGCACAGTCAGGAGGCAAGCCCGGGGGCTTCGACGTCAAGGCCCTGCGAGCCTTTCGCGTGCTTCGCCCACTCCGTCTTGTCTCTGGTGTTCCCAGTGAGTTGACACAGATTTTTGGTATATGCAAAAAATGACATTTCTTAACTGCATTTCTGAAACAACATATTGAAATGCCCTCATCATTTCCACACATGACAGCACCACCACATTAAGGCATTAATCCTATGATTACTTTAATTCCCCAAAGATAAAACGCACTCTTTTTCATCCAAAATGAAGGCCAAATGTAGAGGGCCATTCAGTAGACGGTAACTTAAAATTTAGATTTTTTATTTTTATTTTTTCATTCAACACCATTTGAGGAAGATTGATCTGTCCGCCACAAGGGCCAAGGGACACAGATGCACATATTTAGACCGGGCCGTATTCTTACTTACAATCATCAAGGGTGAACATCAATTGGCTGTTAGCAGCCAGTGCCTGTCGCAGTTAACAGCAGCTGGTCGACCTGCATCTGCTGTCCCTGTTGCATTTGCCTTTCCAGAGGGAGTTAGTTCTACTAAACAGCAGAGGTGGGCGACCTACAATTTTTTGCTGGTCCCACGTTCGTAAGAGCCCCGCCCCCTTTCCGTCATCGTTCGCATGTCATTTTTTTCGAGCCAGGCAAAATTGTAATCTTCGGTCCATCAGTCCGATATTTTTGCCCACCTTTTTTTATTTCTTGTCCGTCATTGTATTTTGTCCACCAGTACGACACCACTAGAGGGCAAAATTTGACCTTTTTTTTTCTAGTCCGTTGTTCGTTCGGCATTGATCTACTTCTGTCTGCAGTCATAATAATTATTTTTTCTCTTTTTAGAACTACACTGAAAGGGATAGTGTAATACCGAGAGCGTTTTTCAATATGGACAGCAGGAGGTGCTGCAGGTGTTGCACTTACCATTGTCAGTAGCTATAACAAAAATGGCCACCTTTAGAGAAGTGCTTTGATTTGGTTTATGTTGGCTCTCTCATGGCCTGTCCTACATTTATAGAAGACGGTTTCATTTATCATTCTTTTACGTTTGTCTAAATTTCATCTGTCACATACCCAACAAGCGGCTCGGTGGTGCAGTGAATAGCACGTCAGCCTCACAGTTCAAAGGTCCCGGTTCAAATCCACCTGGCTCTGGCCTTCCTGTGTGGAGTTTGCATGTTCTTCCCGAGCCCGCATGGGTTCTCTCCGGGCACTCCGGCTTCCTCCCACTCCCCAAAAACATGCATGGCAGGTGAATTGGACATACTAAATTGTCCTTAGGTGTGATTGGGCGCGTGATTGGTCATTCGTCTCTGTGTGCCCTGCAATTGGCCGGCAACCAGTTCAGGGTGTCCCCCGCCTACTACCCGGAGCCAGCTGAGATAGGAACCAGCAAGCCTGTGATCCCTGTGGGGATAAGTGGCTATAGAAAATGGATGGATGGATATACCCGACAAGTAAATCAAAGTATTGCTGAGGTTGAATTTAATTTAACAAAGTCTTTAATTAGGGAATTTAAAAAAACGTACATCTTGCATTTCCTTGCCTCGGGCAAAATGCATATTGGGTGCAGGTTAAGGTTAGCGTTAGCCCAGTTTACAATCATCGATACATAAATAAAATCACATATTCTGTATATTGTATATAACATTTGTAAATCAAAGTATTGCTGAGGTTGAATTTAATTTAACAAAGTCTTTAATTAGGGAATTTAAAAAAACGTACATCTTGCATTTCCTTGCCTCGGGCAAAATGCATATTGGGTGCAGGTTAAGGTTAGCGTTAGCCCAGTTTACAATCATCGATACATAAATAAAATCACATATTCTGTATATTGTATATAACATTTGTACATCAGAAATTTACCCAAAATTTTCTACATTCACTAATTTAATTTAGACATATATTTTTTTTTTAAATAAAATTGTTTTAACCCTTTTTGAGTACAGCCATTTAGTCACATCTTTTCAGTTCTATTTGATAGTTGTTCCATAAATTGACACACATTCGATACACACATTTGCTTGCTGGTAACTAGCAAAAAAAAAAAAAAAACACGAACACACAGATAAGCCGCACTGGACTATAAACCGCAGGGTTCAATACATGAGGAAAAAGTTGCGGCTTATAGTCCAAAAAATACAGTATATTCTTGACATGGTGGCGTAAGGAGGTGTGGGATGTGGGAAAGGTGGAACCAAAAAATGCTGGGCTGAGAGGGATGAGGCTCAATCAATTGCTGGTTTAATGCAAAAACATTGGCTGAGAGAACAGGAACCAAAAAATGCAAAGTACAACCTAGGCGCTAAACACAAACTCAACTTACGGGGGGCTACAAGGAACGGGAGGCAACACGGGAACGATGCGTGTCCGGGAAGCGCGACAGCAAGACAGCGAGGGAAGACATACAATGACCCGACAAGAACTGAACGCAAACTGGGCACTCAAATAGACTACACACATAACGAGAAAACACGACACAGCTAGGGAGAGACAAAAGGCAGGGGAAGTTGATTGGATGACAAGGAGGGCAGGTATACAGTCAGGTGGAAACAAATCATGCCAACAAGGCTCGACGCAAGGCAAGCCAAGTGAGAGCAAGACAAGAACTAAAAGGAAACCCACAGCTTGAGAATACCAAAATCCCCCAAAACAGAAAGCCCAACCCGAAATCACAACAGATACATGACATATTCAAGTAAGCGAAAAGTCGCGGGGCGGTCTGATGGACGTCTGATGGACATCTGACGTCATGTCGACCCTGAAGATTACAATGACGGATGAAAACTGCACTTCTAACATTATCAATTCGCCGCATATTTTGGGCATTCCCGTCATTGGTTGGTCCGTCTCTCAAATGACCGTCCGTCGATGACGGACTGACGGACAGTCCGCGAGTGCTGACCAAGTACCCACCTCTGCTAAACAGATTAGTTTAACTCAGTGTTTCTCAACTATATTTTGCCAGCCCCCCCCTAGAAAAGAGAAAAGTTTTTGTGCCCCCCCGTTGATGCACTGACTATAAATAAAATTATTATTGATGAAAATTGTTTAAGTATACCTACACATGTTTATACTATACTATGTTTATACTATGTTTATACATGTTTATACTCGCGTTTATACTAACTAAATGAAAATGATGAAAATTATTACTTTATTGCAATTACATTCCACATGACAAAAACAAAGCCTTTTTTCTGGGATCATCCACACCCCCCCGGCATCAATTCGCGCCCCCCCCCCCCCCCCCCCCCCCCCCACCACCACCACCACCACCACTATTTGAGATGCACTTGTTTAACTAATGAACTGAACATGTCTGTTATACTAATCATTAGGATTATTGGAAGCGCAAATGAATGATCGACACCTTGATTTTGAGCGTGCGATTGCAGGTCTGCAGGTGGTTTTGAACTCGATCATTAAAGCCATGGTCCCCCTGCTTCACATTGCTCTGCTGGTCCTCTTCGTCATCATCATATACGCCATCATTGGCCTGGAGCTCTTCATTGGCAAAATGCACACCACCTGCTATTCGATCAAAACGGGTGAGTGTAAGTGTTCAGGGTGAGGGCAGGGAGGAGCTCTTCTAGTTCTATGTACCTACCGTATATAGAGTCCCGAGAGCCAGAATGTTTTTGTGTTCCTCGTCATCCATGATAGATGCTTGTGGTTTTCCTTCAGGCGCTCTGGCAGAAGAGGAGCCGACACCCTGCGCTGTGTCCGGCAATGGCCACCACTGTGCACTCAACACCACTGTGTGCAGAGAAGGCTGGCAAGGTCCCAACAACGGCATCACCAACTTTGACAATTTCTTGTTTGCCATGCTCACTGTGTTCCAGTGCATAACCATGGAGGGCTGGACCGATGTACTCTACTGGGTAATAGTAGCAAAAGCCGCTGAAAAACCCATTTAAAAAACATTGATGCTCCCTCCCAAACTTGGGTTTTACCTTTTTTGTTGTTTTTTTTTTGTTGCATGCAAGGGGTCACTGGCCTCTGATCCAGCTCCCCTGCAAAGCGCAAGGCTCAAAAACCATTTTAATGCCATAAAAAAAGGCCATGTAATACGTTATCACTACCATATTTGTTACAGTTTGTGATGCATTTTTGTCATTTACAGTGGGCTCCCAGTTGGGATCGCAAATTCAAACCGATGTTAATTAGCTAATGCGTATAAAACCATCAACATCAAAATTGTGTATACATATTAAAAATTGGTATTAAAATAGTATAGTAGTCAAGTCAATTTTATTTATAGAGCACATTTAAAAAGATCATAGTCAACCAAAGTGCGGTACAGTAAAAAATAAAAGTGCAAAACAGAAACCTGAAAAAAATAAAACGAAAACAGATAAAACACACAAACCGACTAAGACATTGACAACACAGCACTTCAGGTATGTCAACTTTCAAGGTGTACTAAAAGCAAGTGAAAAGAGGTAAGTGTTTAAAAGGGATTTAAAAGCAACAAGGCTCTGGGCGGACCTGATGGACAGTGGCAGACTATTCCAGAGCCTTAGGGCGGCTGCTGCAAAGGCTCGATCGCCACGAGTCTTTAACCTAGTCCTAGGCGGAGCCGTCAGCAGCTTGTCAGTGGACCAAAGGGCTCGAACAGGAATATGAATGTGCAGAAGTTCGGCTCAATAAAGACCCCCTTATTAAGCCAAACTTCTGCACGTTTTTTTTTTTTTTTTTTTGCTAGCTACCAGAAAGCAAATGTGTGGATCTGTTCAAGGTGTCAATTTATGGAACCACTATCAATAGAGACACCCTTATCTAGCCGAACGTCTGCACGTTCATACTCCAGTTCGAGCGCTTGGTCAATATTGAAATCACGACAATCACGACAGGATTGTTCATAATTTTTAGTCAAATATGTAATAATAATAATAATACATTTTATTTGTATAGCGCTTTTCTAGACACTCAAAGATTCAGAAAGATTTACGGTAGTACAAAAATCGTAAAAGTAGTACACTTAAAAACGATCAAAGACTAATATAAAAATTGTAAAAGCAGTACATATAGAAAGTTACAAGACACAGGACAGAACAAGAAGACACTACATGACACGGTACAGTAATCACACATTAAAAGCTGTTCTAAAAAGGTGAGAGTTGTCCCCACGTGTCCCTTCAGAGTGAAATTAGGGTGGAACTTAACAGTTGATAACCAGGTAGCAGCCTGGAACAGAAGATAAATGGCTTCTGGAAAAGCTGTGGATGCAAGAGGAAATAAAAATGGCAGAAGAGGTCTTGGGGAAGAGAGTCAAAAATTGAAGCAGGAGAGGACCAGTGCAAAAAGCAGTTTCACCAGACAGGCCAACTTTATTTCAAGAGGAGCAAGCACTATGCTTCAAGCTGAATTAAAGAAGGAATTCGGAAAACTTTTAGATCGCTTCAGGTCATTACTTGATTCAAATGAAGACTACAGGATCGGACTGAAGGCTGATGTCAAGAAGGAAGATGAAGAAGCAGAACTTGATGAGCAGCTAGAGACCGATTTTGAATCAACCCTAAATGACGCAGAGATCAAGATGGAGGAAATAAAACACATCGTTCAAACTAATCTGTGGGAAAGATATGGAGTGAACGACCTTAAAACTGTGATTCTTGAAGCAGAAGAAGTGATCGGGAAAGCTGTCAACGTTCCAGTCGAAAGCGACAATGTGGAGTGCTATGAAGTTCACCTCACCCTATTGGGCGAGAAAAAAGGTGAAACCAGCTCAACTATGTCTACGTGGGAAGAATGGATCCCTGAAGCATCAAAGGATGAAATGTATAGGAGACTGAAAGAAGTGAGAACAACCTTCAACAGGCTAAAGCTGAGAAAAGCAGAATTTGCCATATCAAGAAGACGAGCTGAGCAAAGCACAAGTGGGATAGCTAATCGACTGCCGCCGCCACCACCTGTTGTGAGAATCAGACCAACTACCCATCTTTCATGGATGTAAGAGAGAGTTTTACAGGTGGAGGAAGGACTGGGAGAGCCGGCAAAGGCAGGGGGAGCTCACTGGCTCGTCCGAAGTTCTGTAGATTAAGCTTCTGGAGAGTGTGAGTGAGCCAATTGAAAAAGAGCTAAGACTGTCAACTAATACAACCGCGATTGACGTGTTCAGAGTCTTGGAGAATAGATATGGCAACAAGTCAACCATCACAGTTGAAATTCTTGAAGAACTTGACAAGATGCCTCAGGTGAAGCGGAACCAGCCGAGAAAAGTCATTGATTTGATCCAAGCTGTGGAGAAGGCCTTGGCAGATCTGGCAGAGCTGGGGAACTCCGGAGCCATAAAAAATCCACTAGTTATCAAGTCCATTGAAAGAAAGCTACCAGACTTCATAAAAAGAGACTGGTTAAAGTTCCGAGTTAACCCTGAAAACAATGTCACTTTGGACTCTCATTTTGACATGCTCCTAAAGAAGTTCCTAAAAGAACCAAGAAGAGATATTGGAGCGACTTGAACAACTGAGAATTGTGGAACACATGGATAAGCCAGAAAAAAGGCACGAAAGAAGGTTTGCATCAACAAGAGCTACAAAGAAAGAAATTCATGAGGGCTGCGGTGTCTGTGGTGATCGTGGTCACAGCAACAAAATATTCTTCTGCAAGAAATTTAAAAGTCTTAAAGAATCAGAAAAGAAGTCTGTTAAAAAGAAGTTGGGGGTATGCAGGAAATGCTTTGGACACTATAGTGAGGATGGATGCTGTAGAGACAATTTCCTATGCAGGAATGCACTCAAAGCAGCCGGCCAGTCTGACTTACTGAGGGAAAATGGTCTGATTGAACCTCCAGTGATCATGATGCTGATGCAAGTGACAGCAAATGCAGGCCAGAAGATTGGTACCCTCATCAACCTAGCATCAGTCACCAATACATAACCCACAAAGCTGACGAAAGATTTGGGCTGAGGAGTGAGAAGATAACCCTGATCATGCATGGAGTTGGTGGAATGGCCATGCAAGTCAACTCAAAGAGGTACCTCCTAAAGGTCAGAGCCAAGACTTCTAAATAGACTGAAAGAGCACATCAACTAGTTTGCTACGGCTTGGACGAAATCGCAAGGGTACATGAAGTAATCCAGCCTAAGAAGTTAAAAAGACTCTTCCCAAATGTGCAGCTCAAAGACCTGAAAAGACCAGCTGAACTTGAACTTCTCATAAGCCATCGCGAAGTAAGACTAGCACCCCAAAGAGTTCAAGTCATTGGAGCCCTGGTTTTGTGGGAAAGCCCATTGGGAAAAACAGTGAGCGGAGTCCATCCTGACTTGGCTGAAGAAGTGAAAGTGTCAGCGTATGAATCAAGAACCCACTTTGCTCGCTCCATGCGAACCGCTGCTGTCAGGTATCAGGAAATCACAATTCCGACAACCATGCCAGCCTGGCTACAGCAGAAAGATGCGGCTCTGTCTCAATTTACATCTGCCTGTAACAGTGAGTTCCTTAAGTGGTGGCATTGGGACAGCATCGAAGCCGCATGTGAGCCAAGATGTGGAGGATGTCGATGTGGAAACTGTCCACCAGGATGAAGAAACATGACTTTGGGAGAGGAGAGAGCATTTGAAATCATTAAAGGAGGCCTCACCTACAAGGAAGGGGATGCTCAGACACCAACCCAACACTGGGATACAAAGTATCCTTGGATTGAAAACCCTTCCTCTCTCGCCAACAACAAGAGTGCAGTCCAGTCATGTTTTATAAGGATGGAAAAGTAACTGAGCAAAGAGCCAGAATGGAAAGCCGCTTATTCAACCCAAATCCATGAAATGGTTGAAAGAGGTGCAGCCATAAAATTTACCAGTGAAGCCATGGTGAGGTGGACAGGACCAGTGTGGTATGTAAGCCACCTGGTGGCGCCAAGCCCGCTGGTTGTATTGCTCAGTTGGCTATGAGGGAAACAGCAAGCTTGCCCAACTTCACTCACCTGGAGGACGAACGGAGAGTTATTGAAGAGGACAGTTATGTGGATGACCTCCTGACCTCCCACAATGACATGCAGAGACTTGACAACATTACAGCAAAAGTTGAAGAGATCTTGAAGGCTGGCGGTTTCTTCCTCAAACCCTGGGTACAGTCAGGGCATAGTGGGAGGGAAGGAACTGAAGCAGATGTCCCAAGTCAGGACCAAGAGAAAACCTTAATTCTTCCAAATCAAATGAGAGAAGGAGACAACAAAGCCCTGGGCATTGGCTACCAGGTGGACGAGGACAAGCTCTACGTGCTGACCGCAGTGAACTTTTCTAAAAGGAAGAAGAAGATGCGGGTGGCAAAGATCTTCTTGAAGAGGAGGTGAGAGATGAAACACCAGACCCATTGACAAGGAGGGCTCTTTTAAGCCAAGTCGGTACACTGTACGACCCAATTGGCCTAGTTGCACAGGTCAAAAAGAAGTGAGCAATTCGTGTTCGAAAAGCATTCCAAGAAGGAGGGGGTGGCAAGCTGACCCATGAAACCTGGGCGAACCTCTCTCAGAAAGCCTCAGAGAAGAAGCCATCCAGCTATTTGAACACTATGTGCGGCTTAGAAAAGCGAAATTCTACAGGAGCCTCACACCATCCGACTGGAGAGGAAATCTTTGGGGCATCACGTTCTCTGATGGAAGTGATAAAACTTATGGAGCTGTGATGTACTTGAGATGGGAGACAGGTCAAGGCATTGAAATCTGGTTCGTGGAAGCAAAAGGTAATTTGGCAACTCTGGATCCGAAAGGAGATGCTGTTAAAGCGGAAATCTGTGGCGCATTATTTGCAACCAGGATCAGGAAGTATGTAGAGAAGCATGCACGAATGCAGATCGAGAGATGGTTCCATCTAATAGACAGTCAAACAGTCCTGGAAGCCATACAACGGGACAGTTATGGATATCAAAAATTCTTTGCTAACAGAGTGGGTGAAATCCTGAAGGCTGGACCAATGCAAGACTGGTAGTAGATCTGTTGAGATCCAAACATAGCTGACACCCTAACAAGAGGAGGTACTCCAGGTGATTTGAAGGAGGATTCCATATGGCAAAATGGACCACAGTTCCTGACGTGTCCAGTGGAGGTTTTGGCCTATCAAATCAGCTGGAAAAGTCGCAGCCAAGGCCAGGGAGACTGTAAACAAGCTCCAAAGGAAGGCATTTTCAGCTGCACTGACAAGAGCCCAAGCCAAAATGAGTCAGCAGAAAGAAGACCCACTGACCACTAAGGAAATTTCTTGTCAAGAGGCGAAACTAACTCTGCCAAGATTGAGGCCCACTGGCTGGGTGAATCACCTTGTGGAAATAACACGATTCAGTAGCCTCACCAAACTGGTGAGAGTTATTGCCTGGATCCACCGGGCTTTCCAGGAGTGGCTGAAGAGGGATTCAAACCCAAAACAGTCAAAGTGGGAGGCAACAACACCCAAGCAGGCTGGACTGTCTAACAAAGAACGTGCGGATACACGTAATGACCTCTTCCTCGCAGCTCAATATAGCGTAAGTTTTCCAGAAACAATTCTCAACAGATTGGCAGTATACAAAAATACGGACTCTGAACTGCTGGTTTGTGGAGGTAGAATCCAGATGTTCGATGAAGAAAGGACTGCCATACCGGTTTTGCCATTTGATGCATGGGTGGCTACTCTGCTGGCACGAGAATCCCTTGAAGCTAACCATGAAGGGGTATCAGGAACCCTTCTTCGGATGAGGAAGACAGCCTGGGTAATAAAAGGCCGAAGAATCGCCAAGAAAGTAGTTGACAGCTGTGTGAGTTGCAGGAAGAACAGAGCAAAGCAATGTCAACAAATGATGGCGCAACTACCTCCAGAGTGAACAGGCCCGGCTGCAACTTTCAAATTCACCACCATGGACCTGTTCGGCCCATATGAAGTGAAAGATGAAGTCAAGAAAAGAACCAAACTCAAGGTATGGGGAATCGTCTTCTGCTGCATGGCCTCCCGTGCCATACACACTGATGTGGTGAGTGACCAGTCATCCGAAGGCTTCCTGCTGGCTTAGCAAAGGTTCACTGCACTGAGAGGGCACCCCAGAAAACTCTGGTCAGACTCTGGCACTAATTTTGTAGGTGCCAAAGCCGCTCTGGAAAAACTGTACAAACTCCTTGATCAATTGGACAAGTCCCAAGTTGACGATCTAGTTGCCAAGCATGGAACAGAATGGTTTTGGAAGATCCACCCCTCAGACTCTCCACATAGGAATGGTGCAGCAGAGGCAGGTGTCCGAATAGTGAAGCGAGCTTTAAGCAGCCTCGGTGGAAATGGTGTCTTCACTTGGGGTGAATTCCAGACCTTTCTTTTATGGCAGCCAACCTAGCTAATGAAAGACCTATCGATGCTAGACCTCAAAACAGGGAAGACTGTGTGGAGAATGTCACTCCGAATTCTCTAATCCTAGGACGTGCAAACCCAAAGGGAGACCCTGGAGACTTCCAGTTTGATGGTTATCCATACAAAAGACTTAAAAAATTTCAAGCGGAGGTCAACAAATTCTGGAAGAAGTGGAGCCAATTGGCTGGACCGAATCTGTTTGTACGAAACAAGTGGCACACCAAAGAGCGGAATGTGGCTGTTGGAGATGTGGTTTGGTTGGCTGACCAAAATGCCTTGAGGGGTCAGTACAGGTTAGCCCGAGTTGTGTGTCGATGCTGGCACCAAAGGCATCGTAAGAGATGTGCTTGATGTGCTTTCCCAGCTATCCTGTTCCTATCAAAAAGGCGGCTGTCAAACAGCCAGTCACAAGATCCAAGAAACTTAAACACAAGATTCCGGCTACAATCCTTCGTAGGGATGTTAGACGCCTTGTCATTCTGGTTCCCGTTGAAGAACAGGAGCGGGAAGGACTGGTGTGACCTCACTGGGTTTGAGAAACCATGAGCTCAAGTGGGAGGTGTTGAGTTAAAACTGAGTAGCTGGAGGTCAAATGTTCTCACTACTACAAAGACTACGTCCCCCACAATCATCCAGCAAAGACTACATCTCCCAGAATCCCAGAAACTGTTTGAAATGTGAAATGTATTTGCTTCATGTGCTTTAAAGGTTATCATCCGAATGATGATCCACATGAAGCCAATAAATTTGTAAATTGAAATTAAAAGTTGGAAAAGTGGACTCAAGAGTTGTCCCAGCGTGTCCCTTCAGAGTGAAATTAGGATGGAACTTAACAGTCACCCTCTGTCTATTTATTCCACTTTTTTCAAACAAGTATATACAACAATAGTATATAAATTAAGGCTTGATACTTAAATAATATTAATAAACTAAAATAAACATGTGGGAAACGTTGCTATCTTGCCTTTAAGGTGGAATTAAAACCCGAATTCTTGCGCACCAGCGAAACCAACTTCAGCGTCGTCCCACTCTCTCAGTTGAGGCTGCTGCTAAGGCTTGGTTAATGCTTGAGCATGAATTCTATAACAGAGATAGAGAGTCCTTGTAGATTTAAACGATCTAAATTCTTCCAAGCTTTTTTTTAAAGAGTCCTCATCTCTCCCCAGCATCTTGCTCCCAAGCAAGAATTGTTTTCGGTATATAGGTCACCCTAGTCCTTTTCAGACAAATCATAAAAGTGTTTGTACCACCAAACTTCCATTAGCAATTGTTCACCCACCATGTTTTTCGCGTGGAAGAAACTCCGTACGCCACGCATTGTGGAAAATCTGGCTCACACAGACTCTACGTGGAGGGATGTGGTTGCCCAGGTTTCCTGCATATTGATTCGTGTAGATGCGCAGAGCTCACTGATCGCGTCAAGCATAAACCAAGCTTTATGCTGCCACCCTTCTTCCAGGATTTGCTTGCTAGTTCTTAAGCTTAATGAAGTCTTAACCTTGCGTTTGCCCCTTGTGGTAGGATGACAGAAAATGTCTTGTCGTTAAAAGTGTCATTTGACGAAACTAATAGCAACAACAAACAAGTAGGCTGGCGTACTATATATGGTCCACGTAAGAAAGTCCCTGGATTCTTGGGCAGCATGACGTTGATCTCCTTTTGCCCTTTGCCATTTGTGTGCGCTTGCAGATGAACGACGCGATGGGCTCTGAGCTGCCATGGGTCTACTTTGTCAGCCTGGTCATCTTCGGTTCCTTCTTTGTTCTCAACTTGGTCTTGGGCGTCCTCAGC